>NW_022900932.1:32810627-32822993 GCF_012274545.1 Fukomys damarensis
TCATGAATTCATGTAATTTAGTAGCATAAGTAAATACATACAATAATCCAATTACAGAAAGAACAAAGGTCCTGAATAACTTTCTTCAAAAAATACATAAATATTGCAGACAGGTATCTATATGAAAATGAATTCACCATTTCTATCATTAGGAGCACCAATCAAAAGCACAGTCAGAGACCATCTTACACTCATCAGACTTAGTATAAAAAGACAAGTGTAGGAAGAAAATTCTTGGTTACTCTTGATGGATCTATGTGTCAGTAACTCCATTGTGAACTGACACTATCAAGTCTAAGTACATTTAATACACATAGCCAATCAAACATCACAGCTCAGCCATGGTACAGTAAAATATAGGTTGTTTCTCCTTGTGATCGAGTGACTGTTTGGGACCTGTGACATTGAGTCCATTGTCAATATTGCAAAAGATTGTCAGATAACATACTATTACAATGGAATAAAAGCAAAATTTAGAGCCCAGTTCCTACTGAATGCATATTTCTTTTACACATTTCAAAATCCAAAAATGGTAATTCAAACTATTAAGCTGGTATCATCTATTTATCAAAGGAATTAAAATTAGTATCCTATAGAGACATCTGTATTCCCATATTTAAATGATGTGTTTTTTTCACAACAGGCAATGTGTTAAAACAGCTTAAGTGTTGATCAATGGATGATTAAAAAATTATAAGGTATATATCCGATGGATTCTTATCCAGCCTGTCAAAAGGATTTCTTTCCATTTTCAACCACATAGTTAAAACTGAAGGACATCTGATAATTAGACACAGAATGCATGATCTTTCTACAAAAAGTAAAATATATAGAAACAGATAAAATAATTGTAGTACCAGAAGAAGATTGCTGGGAAATAGAGAGATGTAATCCAAAGGGTACAAGTTTGCATTTATATGGGATGAGTATACTGAGAAATCAACTGTAGGACTACAGTTAGTAGTATATTGACAGTTGGCTAAAATAGTATTTTAAGTGCTTTTAACACACACAAATTTAACTGTATGGGATGATAGACCTGTCATCTGACTTGATTCTAATAATCATTTTGACTCTGTACATGTACAGCAAAACAACATCTTATAAACATTAAATATATGCAATACAAATTATATTTTAAATGCTGGAAATTAATACAAACTGAAATAAATAAACAAATCATTTGTCACATATAAAAGAATAAAATGGTTTTTAATAATTCATTTTTGTGAACATATACTTCACACACATATAAATCAGTGATGTATTATTTATATTATATATTTTCTAATAATTGTAATTAGACTTACTACTATGAGAGGCTTTACTCATTTCTGCTAAAAGCATTGATATGGGTCAGAAGTTCATGTGCTCATTTTTAAAAGGATTTATTGTGCAACATGTCTTAATTATAGATGGAGAAGGAAATTGTTTTCCTGGCAGTAACAGACATTTTAGGATTCTTTACTCACACTGTCTATAAAAAAGTAAAATATAATACCTAAGGGTACATTTTGTTGACAGACAGCTAATGTCGTGAAGCTCTTGGAGGCTCAGCATAGGAAGCATACATATGTGGTGATTATTTGTAACCTTTCCTGATTCTTTGATTCACTCATAAAATATAAGGAGGTTGTTTCTCTGAATTATACTTGTGAAGCTACAGTGAGTGAGGCAGTTTGCCTTAAAGTGTCTTTTTAAATGCAGAAACAGGAATTGCTTTGAAACAGAAAAGAATCAATTTTCCAACTGTAAGTGGTTATTGAAAGAAAGAACACATTTTATCAGTAACTAAGTATTCCAGAAAGGAAATAACTGAGTTCTTCTGAGGATAGTGAAAAGAGAGATACACATAAGGAGAAAGTATTGATTGTGTTTAGGACTTAGTCCTTGTTCAGAATGATCTGAATTCGTGTTGGACTGTTCACCTAAGCTCTGAAACTTACTGTAAACTGCTTGTGTTAACTGCTCAGGCCTGGTTTCTCTTCCCTTATGTCTTTCTGCAATGACCATACCATGAATGCCCAGTACATGTTAGGTGATTTTATTAGGTATATCAAGCTGATGTGCACAAAATAAAAACCCTTCTCAAAAATAATACCCTGAAGAGCTCAACACTGTTAGTATGCCACATTGATTTTCTTATTGTTCTAGAACTTATGCCCCACGGCATAGCAGAATAGATACTCTGTTGAATTAATCTCTTCAAATTATTTCAAGCTGTTTCTGTAGAGACATAGGCAACAAAAAATTAACTCTGGCAGTGGGAAATTTTCAGAAGTTAACAAATTTTCTATGCCCCTATGGCAATTCTTCTCTATTTTGTGGACACTCCAAGTAATGGCCTTCTCTCTTTTTTCCCTTCAAGTAGAGAAATTTGAAAGTAAAGGTAAGCTTCAGTGTCAGGTAGCTTAATTCTTGGCCTTGAGGGAAAGTTGAATGATCTTGGCTATTCATAACTATTTAATTGTGCATTTCAGGGCATTTTCCTCTAAAATTGTATAGAAAGAATACTTTGGTGCCCATGAAAAGGTAATCCCGTTCTTTAAATTGGTAAGATAAAAGCTTAGCAAACATTTGAATTCTTTTCTATTATAAGTTTTTCAGGAGGGTAAAAATGATTTACAGTTCATCAGAGGAAATGTATTATGAATTTCATAATTTAAAAAGTAGAATAATTATTGTACTAAAAGTTCTTAAAACTATATTAATTTCAGGAGTTAATTTTTTCTTAAGAATCAACTTATAAAATACAATGGCTATGCAACATTAAGTAAATTCACAACATGTGGTATGTATTTAAGGCATTTGGAAAAACCTGAAGTTAGTGTGAATTGCTGATTATTTCTCTTGTTAACGAATTGCTGTGATAAGTTGAAGTGGTAATTTTATTTCCTGTTCAGTGACTGTGACTATCCACTAATTTGTATATTGTTTCTCTTAAAAATCATAATGCCCAAGAAAATAACCATGTACAAATTTATGTAGCTTATAAGTTTCAACCCTCAAGGGTCCTGTTCTTGATTTATTTTGGAGTGGTGCATATTTATTCGTAGCTATCAAATCCTTGCTTTACTACTTCCTATCTGTGTGACCTTAAAGAAAAATTGCTGAGTTCATGTGTTAAATGAAAATATTACTAACTTTTATTGGTTTTGATACATATTAGAAATAATGCTTTTGATAGTTTGATAGTTTCTGGACTTTCGGAGGCAAAATAACGGAAAATGAATCTTGGTGTTAAACCCCTCAGGGTCCCTTAACTAATATCTAGTCAGCTAAACACTAAGCATCCTTTGGTGATCTGTACCTATATAGAAAATGTTTGAGTTATCTTGCTTCACATTAACTCTAAAATTAGTTCCAGTCAAACATTTCTAAAGTGAAAACTTCCTCATTACATTTGCTGCAGAGACCTCCACAGCATCCATCTTTCCTGTCATTCTGGGAATTATCTATGACTCTGCTAGGTTTTGAGGTAGGGGAATAAATAGGGATAAGCAATGTCTTCTTAATCATGAGCTCTGGAGCACCACAGACTATCACAAAGCAATAGTAAAAATACAAATTATTTTCCTATTGCATCTCTTCAGGAGATAGCCACTGAAACACTTGCTTTTTGTTGAGAACCATTTTTATACTATAAAGTGTGTTAAATTAATGCTGTATAGAAATGCGAAAACCTTTCAATGAACGCTTGATTTCTCGGAGATTAAAAATACTATTCAGTTCTAAATTTGATTCACAAATTAAGCAAACTGCTGAGATAAAAGACATAGTAAAGTATAACTGTAGCACATGCTTATAAAGACTGATGAATGTTTTATATTCATCATATAAAATTTTTCTAGATGATTGTGAGGAAAGAAAAATACTACAAAAATGTACTATTCATTTGAGAAAGTGAATCTCATCTATTTAACTCTGAAAATAGATATGTATAGATATTACATATAGATGAAATTTATATTACAAATGTACTTTAAACTGCCGCCTTCTACTTGAGAAAAAACTTCATCTACTCCCTTGAAATGTAAAAAGTGAATATTATAGCTCTCTCTTAAAAGTCGAATCTAAGAACACAGAGCCTTCATTTTAAAATACATCCAAAGAGTCCTTCATGTTCAAATATTTAAATATTTCCTTTTTAGAATTGAAAATCCTAAAGCTGGAGACGTGTATCTCTTTTATTGATTGCTATATTGTCAAGACCTGAATTATGTGAGACAAACAGCAATGTCCAATGAATACATGTCAGTAAGTAGGTAAATGTAAGCTAACTTTAATTCTTAGACTTATAATAATTAGAAGATATATTGATATAATTAAACATTTTACAAATTGCGCTGAGTGAGATTTATAAATACACTGGGACAACATAGATATGTCTGTGTAGCAAGCTATATAATTTTATTTTTTATAAAAGTTTCTTCATTAATAATATATACTACATGATGGTCATAATGTATAATGTTTATGGGTCTTTCTTCTGTATCTTTGCCATAACTACTATTCATTTATTAATTTCTTTCTTTCTTTCCATTTTAAATTTGCAAGCCACTAGCCCAAATGCATTTGTTATATCCTGTGTGTGTGGTGGGGGGTTCTGCGTTATTTATCTTACTGACGAAATCTTTTGTTAGGAAAGTTAATGCGATGTACTTAGTAATATAATTTCTCAAAGTAAATATGGTTGATATTTCCTCAAACAGTAGTGAAGTTTCAAGTCTCACACTTATCCAGACCTATAGCTTTTTGTTTTTCTTCATAGGCATATCTCATACATTTAAAAAAATTAACTCTTGTGTTCTTTCACATTCCAATTATTCTTCCATTTTTCAATCTCTATGCTTATTATCAAAGTCATACTTTACATATTCTAATCCCACAAATAGTCTATTTTTCTATTTCCTTAATACATTTGTGTAATATTCATAATGCGAACAGAATCTTTCCTTTTAGATTTCTGTGCTGACAATTCTTTCCGCACCTCCAAATATCCAGCCACAGTCCCCAAATATGCACCTCACACTGTTGTACACAGCAGGCATGTTTTGGTCCATCAAGAAATGTAGGTCAATAGCATGTAAAGGTTATTGACTTGTTCAGACCTACAAGAATGTGTGAGGCCTCACACAACTATTGATTAAGAAGATGAAAATTTTACGAGAAATCAAAATTAGCATTTATTTATTTAAATGTCTACAAAATGTAGTGTTGCACAAAATTCCCTACTATAATTCAAGTTTCTTATAGGAATGCGTAATTTCTATTTGGTTCAGGAATTGTATGCAGTTTGGCCGGGGATTTAGCTCACCGGTTCGGTGGCCTGCCTTGCAAGCACAAGGACCCGAGTTCAATCTCCAGTATAAAAAAAACCCCAAAAAACAACAACAAAAAAAAACAACAAAGAATTGTATGCAGTTTAATGGTTACTTAATAGAAGAGAGAGCACAGGCCAACATTTTCATACAGCCTCTGTCTGCTATACTTTTCTCTGTTACTTCATTGATTTCACATGTTCCTCTCTGACCATAATTCTATTCTTTTTTTTTTTTGCTGCTTTGTAAAAATTTTGATTCCTTCTAATCTCCTATATCACTGTTTGTGAAATTTTCTCCTTATTTTCTAAGTTTTACATATTTCCATGGCTATCCATTAGATTTTTTATGATTTGTTATAATCATTAATTTGTAAACTTTCTACTTCATATAACTTTGAGTTTGTTTAGGAAGGGACCAGAGAATATTCCTAAGACATATAACATCAGTCTCTTATTTGTAAAATGACCCAATGGTAGTTTGCTACTTTCTTTAAGTTATCACCTACATCTGAGTTTTGCAGTGGCAAACTGGAGAAAATCTATTTTATCTTAGCCTTTTAACCACTCAGTATGTGACACAATAAATGGAAAAGTGAGTACAAACTGGCCAAAAATGTGGATGTAAAGTAAGAGAAAATTTCATATGAAAGGATCATTTTAAAAATTAACACATATTAATTGTATATAGTAGTTGGAGCTCTGTGATTTTTCATAGATGTATAAAGTATGCATTGATACAATCTAACCTCTCTTTTCCCATACTCGTACCTCACACATTTCCCAATTTTATGTGTAACAAGTCTATACTGAAACACTGACACCTCTAGCTGTTTCCAGATTAAAAACTACAGTTTGTGCACTGTTCTTCCATTCATTTTTGTGGGTAGAATACTAGCTCATTGAAAATAATGTTCTGCAACCCGAAATTAAGCCAGCAGAGGAAATCTGTGATATCATTCTAACTTTTATGTATGAAAAGAGAATGTCGAGATTTGACTTTGTGTATCTAGCTTATTTATTTAATGTAATTTCCTCCAGTTCCCTACTACATTTCACTACACATCAGGATTTCAGTTTTTGTTTTTGTATTGGGGCTCGAGCTCAGGACCTTGAGCTTGTGAAGCAAGCACAGCTCCACTGAGCTAAATCCCCGGCCCAGAATTTCATTCTTTTTTATGGCTGATTCTTCAGTGTGTGCACATGTGTGTGTGTGTGTGTGTGTGTGTGTATGTGCGTATGTGTGATAGTATTTTCATTCATCTGTTGATGTCACATAGGCTGACTCTAGATTTTAGCTATTATGAAGAATGTTGTAATAAATATGGATTATAAATATCTCTTTAACATGCTAATATCATTTTCTTCAGGAATCTCCAGAAATGTTTGATATGGTGGATCTATTTATTCAGTTTTTTAAAAGGAATATCCTCATTGTCCTCCATAATGTCTGTACTAATTTATATTTCCAGTAACAGTAGGAGTTCCTTTTTCTCTTCATTCTTGATAGCATATCTTCATGGTCTCTGAGAAAGTGTGCTTCTTGATAAGGAAGTTAGTATTGTAGGAGCAGAATTATTAACTGTGACCTGAATATGGTATAGTTTAATTAGAGTAACCAAATATTAGTAATGGTAGGAATAGCTTTTGTCCTTTTAATGTGTGTTCCTAAATAAAACAAAATGTTATATCTAATTAGTAATAAATATTTTAATTTTAGCTCATAATCATAATGTATATAACATTTTTTGAGCTGTCGTGTGTTGGATTTTATGAAAGTTATTCTACACAGATAATCTCATTTACTTTCATTTATTTGTTCTAGTAATATTGGACACAATTCTATATCTGGGTAACATAAGATGTAAAAACCTTAATTATGTAGGATGAAGTATCAATGAAAGAGGAAAGGCAAGATTCCAACTAATATGTCTAAATTTAAATCCTAAATATTTAACTACCTAGAACTGATTTATTGGGGACATTAATTCTTGTTTTTCTTCCATATCATCTTTATATTTTTAGATCTTATTTTCTCCTGTTTAGGTAAACCTTATTCACTTTCAATTTCATTACAATTGTTTATAACAACATAATCACTGAGAACTGGAAATTGCCTAATAGAAGGACCTTTGAGACCAGGAACAGTAATGCATACATATCTAGTAACAGCCCTAGGAGCAGCAAACACTCTTGAACATGGAGAAATCTACTGGGGAGTGGCAGAAGAGGTCACTGTTGCTGTTTCCTATTCTGACATTTGGGAGGAGTTAATTACTGAACAGCAGTTGTTTCTGAGGCCTCTGCAGACAGCCTCCCGAAAGCAAAGTTGGCAAGGTTGCTTTCCAGCAAGAGCCACTGATCCAGCCATTGTTTGGCACAATGAACCAGGCTCTCTGCTTAGGGAAACATTTCATTGTATTAGCTGGGATTTTATCCAGCATGGATCCCATCAGAGAAGATTGCCACATCGCATTGTTTCTGACTGACTGGGATAAGACTGCAGCTATTGCTTGTCTGAAAATTAACCAGAAGCAAATCAGCTTTGATTATGGATTGAATTTAGAAGGCTATGTACGCTTCATCTCCTTCCCTGGTCTCAGGAATTTCAGAGTGAAATCCAGAAAAATATCATATAGTACCATATCATCTAGCTTCCAGCTTCCAAACCTGTCTAAAGACTTTTTTGAAAAATTATATGAGGATTCATTTGTGTTGTCACATGCAAAAGTTAATCTACGCTAGGCCACTCAGTTCTCTCTTGCATGGTGGCCCATGCTCACACCATAGAGGGTACTTTCCTACTTTGGCCCAAACTCACTCTGCATGATCTATTTCTTTTTCTACTTTTAATAAACACAAACTTTTGATACCTTTTAAAAAAAGTGAACCAATTCTAACTGGCCTCCCTGTCAGTCCTACAAAAGCTAGTACAATCTTAAAAGAAGACCAGGAAATCTTATATTATGCTTCTAAAAATAAATTACAGCTTAATATTAAAAGTTTCAAGTGAGGCTTATGTTTAGAGGGAACTGTACAGAAGAACAAAAAGCATTCAAGCAAATGCCTAGTAAAGACTACAAAAAATTTAAAAACATGTTAACTATAGTGTATTGATAGCAAAACTATAATGCAAAACATTATCCCATATTTATTGCCCCATTCAAAGCTGTGCTCCTTTAACATCTAAAGTGATATTTATAAAACCTCTAACAGGGAGAAAGTGTCATTTTGATATTTGTTTAAGTCATATGTTCAAAGATTTGAATTAATCACATTCTTCAGTTACTAACACAATTCATAATTGGCCTCTGCCCACTAATATCTCTTTTGTATCAGGTGTTTAAAAAAACTATTTTCCATTTATATTGCTAATTTTAATGGCCATTCTCTTCTTGCAATATGAGGAAATTAGTATTTCAATGCATTACTTACTTGGATTTAAGTACATATTTTTGTTAAACACAGTGCTGTGTGTGTTCTATTGTCACTGTTTTTCTGTGTTAGAGATTTTTCTTTACCTTATTTTTGAACACTACATGCCAAACACATACACATAATGCTTAATGTGTATTTAGCTTGATGTTTCTATCCATGGATTTAATAATAGTTTCATCTGTCATGTGTATAAGAGATAAGAGTGGTTATTTGTTGAGCTGAGGAGTAGAAGAGCCTTCTAAAAGCCTATTAAAATGATTTAAGTGATAGATGAGCTTCATTTGTACCTATTCGTTTTACGGTACAAAAGGATAAAACTTCATCAGACTCTGGATGTACTTTTGAGAGATTTTTATGGTGCATTAGTCACACATGAGAGAAAACAAGAGAAGTTAAAGATACCAGCATGTCAGGACTAAGTGTCTACAAGGATGAAGCTGCCACCAAATGAGCTAGAGAAAAATGCAAATATAACATTGTAGTGAGTGTACTGGGAGTGCATCCAGGGCAATCTTAAAAGTCAAATCCATAAAGATGGAGGAGGTAAGCAGTTAGCTGTTCAGGTGTGAAGTACAGCACAGAAGTCTGAGCTGGAGGTAACTTCAGAGTCCAGACCGAAAGATGATGTTTCAAACATCAAGTGCATGAGAATACCAGGAGGGTGAGGGATGTGAAATAACTGACAAGTACCTACCACAGATGCTGGAATATTTCAACATTAAAACATGGCAAAAAAATAAGAGATCCCAATAAGAGAAATGATGACAAGCTGAGTCGAATAAAAGCATATCACTAAACAAATATGTTGTTGGTGTTCTTTCTTTTTTCTTTTCTTTTCTTCTTCATTTTTCTTTTTTTGGTACCTGGGATTGAACTCAGGTCTTTGCACTTGCAAGGCAGGCCACCAAACTGCTGAGCTAAATCCCCAGCAATGTTGTTGCTTTTCAAAGGGGGAAATGATAAAAATGTACCAAACATTGCTCATGGGTTAACTAAATTAAAAGCTGACTTGGATTATGCAAAGAATGGGCCATTGATATCTGTGAGAAAATTAGCACTATTGGAATAATAGCACAAAAGTCTGATTTGGGGGAGGGTTTTTAAACATGACAGAAGAGGAAATTAATTAAAAGTAGTGATTTTTCAATGTTGTAATCACTCTGCAGTTGTGGCGGTGGGCAGCTGGCACTCCATGTTGATTCCTCATTAGGGGTTTTATATATATATATATATATATATATACTTATGCATATAAAAATCCTTAAATTTCTGTTATGAACCTTGCTTCAATATTTTAAAACTTTGGTTACTATAGTTAATATTTAATTTGGGCTTCTAAAATTCACACTCATGAACAAATTGTGCCAATGTTTTTCCTGGTCTAATATTATTCTTTACCAATTTTGCAATCATAGTTTAAGCAATTTCCCCATTTTTTTTTTTTAGAAAAATGAACATTTGCAGAACCTAATTGTAGAGTCACTGGGCCCCTTTTTCTTTTGATAGAGATCTCAGCTACAATTTTCATATATTTAGGGCTTCTAAAGTATATTTTTGGTAAAAAATATACTGAGGTGTCCATCAGTCACTTTTACCAGTTTCCAACACTGATCCCTCAAAATCCTATGTGATCCTTTATATAAGCAATTTAAAAGAGAAAGGGCTAGCTTGGCTCGTTGTTTCAATCAGTGGTTGACCAAGACATCACAGCAGAAAGGCATGTCAAAGGAAAGCTGCTCCATCCAGGAGGCAGGGAGAAAACATGGAGCTGTTGAAGAAATATCTTCTCCAAAGGCGTACTCCCTGTAACACACCTGCTTCACCAGGGCCCTGCCTCCTACCAGCACTACAATCAGTGGGTTAATCCACTGAACAGTGTGGTGACCATGACCCTATCACCATTCAACACTTTACCTCTGAACACATGAGACTTTCGGGGGACATTTTATACTTAAATTATAATAGCCTTGGATATAATTTGATAGGCGTTCTGTCATGGCCCTACATCCCTAGACTTTGTGCCACTTTTTAATGTTGAAATACCCTAGAGTTCTGTTCTAGGTAATCCTCAGTTATTGAACACACTCTACCTTCCTAGTAGTTTCATTTTCGTTATGATTTAAATAGCATCTATATGTCCATGAATTAAAATTGCTATCTCTGGCTGAGAATTCTCTGGTCTTCTCCACACTTGAACATTCAGCCGCCTACTCCTCATGTTGGTGTGTATATTTAGCAAATAGCTCAACTTTCACATTTCCCTGGTATATTCACAGTAAATCCACGAAACTATTGCATCTGCAATTATCTCCATCTCATTTAAGTTATCTCTGTTCTTACTGATACCCTGGTACTTGAACTCAGGTTGTTTTGCTTATATGTGACTAATGCATAGTAAATTTTTTTCATGGATATCCAGAGTTTGACCAGTATTTGTTATTTTCATCAAATAATAAGTTGCAAATGTCTCATATGATTTCAGTAGGCTTTTATGTATTTCCTTTACTTCTACTCAAAACAACAGACGGAGTTATATTCATCCAATTGAGTTTTAATATTACTCAGCTTTGAATGATTCATCTCTGTGCTCCTTTTCTGCTGTTGATAAAAAATCCAAAGTCCCGGATCGTTTACAGGATCTTATACATTTTAAGGCCTTGTTACTTTCCTAACATCATTTCCATTTCTCTGCAGAAGCTCTCAGTTCTTTCCCATCCCTTGAACACATTAGGCTGCTCTCCTGTTTTAGGCTATTTTTGCTAAAATGTGCTTCTGTAGGGAGCCACATGCCCAACATGATCAGTGCTGCCTTCAAGGGCTTGCTTAGTTATCATCTTTTCATTAACACTCACATTAATTTCCTCTCTTAAAATCAAACCTTCTAGCCATGGATTTAGCTTAGTGGTTCTAGTGCCTGCCTGGCAAGCACATGGACCAGAGTTTGATCCCCTGCATCAAAAAGAAAACCAAATTGGACTGGGGTTTTAGCTCAGTGGTTCTGCTGCTTGCCTTGCATGCACAAAGACCTGAGTTTGATCCCCGGTGCCACCCCCCCAAAAAAGAAGAAAGAAAAGAAAAGAAAAAGAAAACCAAATTAAACAAAATCAAACCTTCCCTCTCCTACTTGGATTCCTATGATACATACCAAGAGCTGTGTGGTCATTCTTCTGATTTGCTGTGTCGTTCTCCATCAATATGGACTGCTACACTTTTTTGATTAATAATATTGTCTTCTGCTTCTGGAGTTTGGGAAGTTTTTCCCCGAAGTTTGTTCCTCCCAGTAAATCAACACTCCCATATTTTTTCCTAGATACTGCACTATTCCAGGTAGTAAATTTTAGAGATTCTGTTCTTACTTTGCCAACACAGTATATTTACACTATATTTGTATCTTGGTAATTGCTCATTTTTATTTTATTTAGCACCTAAAGCATCCATTGTGACATATTCACCATGCAACTCTTCAGAATTATACTATATCCCTTGTTACTTGCGTTTCTAGAGATAATGTGCAGAAAATGACTGTCAACAACAAAAAAATGTGATGCATTTCTTCCACCTGGTGTTTAATCTTGGAGAGCACTTGAATAAAGATCACTATATCTCAG
>NW_022900932.1:32823287-32831308 GCF_012274545.1 Fukomys damarensis
ATATATATATACATATTTTTTAAATCCCCCTGAAATAAATTAAAAATTGCTTTTTTAGCGATTTATATCACAGCACTCTGGGACATAAATAAAAAATTAATGGGCTTTTATTTGCAAATTAAAAATCTTTTCCTAAGTAAATCTGTGTGAAACAGTGTGGGTCATTCAACTGTGAAGTGATAAATAGGAATATGTACCCAGCAAGGACCTTTGCAATTAGAAAAAACATTCTTTGCTTTATCTTTTCGCAAGGTCAGATTCAATTAGCATGTTCAGTGGACAGTGGAGTCCTGGCTTTTCTTTACAACCTGTAATAGACTCAATTATTTTTCAGGATTTCTTCTATTCTGTAAGTATGCCAGCATTGACTGGTTTAAAACTAAACAATGTTTTAATGAGCACTGCAGCTTCTAATTCTTCTCACTGTTGTATGTTTCACATGGTGACAAATATTTCCAGACAGGGAAGACTGAGAGATAAATACCAAGCTGTTTTGCTGAAACGCATAACGTATGTTAAATATACACTTTACATAATGATGATTATTCAAATCTCACTTTTGGTTTTTTACATCATCTCTAACCAGTAATAACAGTATAACTCAGTAACATGGTCAAGCAGATCTGAGCAATATAATAGTCACTGTAACACAGGTCTGTCATATATGTAGCAAATATGATATAGGTTATATTAGGTAAAACTAAGAGAAGTCCCATAATGCAACAAAGTGTTAGTAAGAAATAAATATTAGTGATCCCATTCTCTCTCTGCTACAGTAGCAATGATATTTGTCTGAGAACAAACTTTTATATTAGAAAAAAAAAAACCTGAGTTGTACTGTGGACAGCATCACAGCAATATATATTCTATCATTTTTTCTTCTAAGGCTAAGGCCAAATTCCTCCTACATAGCAATGAATTATGTAGCAGAAATTGGCAGAAAAAAAGTAACCTCATAAGTAAGTGCTGAGTAAATATATATTTTCTGGGCTGCTCCAACAGACAGTCTTATCATTATTAAGCCACCATCCTTGCACACAAAAGATAGGAAACATGGGTATTATCTCTTTGTGTTCTCTGCTCATTTTGCCATGTAGAAGTCCACATTTTCAAAGCTGGTAATATTTCAAAAACTAATTTGTGAATTAATTGTTTGGAACTTGGAATGAATTTTCCCATGAAAACAATATTAAAAATGATGGTTGGGTTCACAGGACAATGCATAAAATGCCTACTTACTCCATAATAAACATTAATTCTAGAAACTAACCAAGCTTTACAAAATGGGCTTGATGTGTTAGACCTTCAACACAAAAACATTTTTATCAAACTGAGAAGCAGAATTCTCTTATCTCCCATTGATTCCCTACATGTACACATGTAGTCATGTTTTAATTTCCCCAAATTTGGATTTTAACATAGAAATACACAGTCACAATGCACATGTGTGTTGTCCAACTAAATTAGTCTCCATTTTATCTGGTAGGATATGTTAGAATGAGAAAACATAGTATGAAAACTTAAACAGAAAATGAAGCTCTTGCAAAGTTGTCAAAAATGAAAAAATACATGTATATGATACTACATAGAGTGTGAAAAACATGTGTTTACAATAGGAGGACCTTATTTGACCTCAGCTTTCAGACTTGTCAAACTGTTAGCTAACAGTCACGTGAGTAGGAATGACCATGAAATCATAAATACTGTTTCTGGGATTACCAATAAATTTATGTTAGTACATGGATGAACTAGTAAAGAACCCATGAATTATGAAGATGGAATGGTGTTTTATTCTCAAAACACTTCACATATCAGGAAATATTTTGTTAGTGTGTATGCTTGGCTATGAGGTATAACAGATAACAATACAAATGCCAGTGGCTTAAAAATTTAGAAAAATTATATTTCAATCCTGATGCAGCCAGTCTATTTTGCCGGCAGAGATTTGGATGAGTAGTTCCTGCTCAGTGCCATCGTTCAGCCATCATCACAATAGTTTGTGTTCACCACATAGGGAAAAGGAAACTTTTGAAGGATTCCACACCAGCAATTAAATTTATGGCCCAGAATAGCACTATGTCTTACCTCATTAGCCCAATTAATCACAGTGATGTGATTTAGGTTTACAATGTCCTCAAAGCCTCATGCACTCATAAGTGGGGCTCTTGGAAGGTGATCAGATTATGGGGCTTTATACTTGATTTTCTGTTACAAGGTGGTGTCTGGGTGGAACAGGTAAGTCAGTGAGGGCAGCCTGGCAGAGGGCACATCTCCCTCCTGGACTCCTACCTATGCATTCTGCTTCCTGTGCGCCATGCCTCAGTGGCTTTCCCCTGCCGTGCCACCCTGAATTAGAGTCAGCCAACTACAGACTGAAACCTCTGGAAACTGTGAGCAAAAATAAACCTTTCCTCCTTAAAGTTGCAGGTGTCAGGTATTTTGTCTGAGCAACAAGTGACTAGGATATAGCCTAATCCACAAGCAGAGGACCACAAGTATGATATTACTATAGTACTGGAAGCAGGTTGAGGTGTATAGGTAGTAGGAAAAAACTCCAGAAATATTTACTAGTTTTTGAGACAGCCATCTATTGTTAAAGAAAATAGACACTAAGATATACTCAAAATCCATCTGGAATTCACTTCATTCATTTTGAAGACTTTATGTTGATCTGATCTTATGCTGGAAGATTTATGTTAAGGATCATAATCTCTTATGCCTACATGATAATTATGTGAATTGATATTTTTATAGAATAATTTAACCTACATTGTGAAATTATATCCATATTTTATATAGATTTAAGTAATGGATTTTTCTCATAAAAATATACTTGAACTAAAATTTTACTTGGAGACTTCTAAGTCATACGGATATGATGGAGAATCAATTTTGTGAGTTTGCTTTTATCCTTGAGTAGCATAGCATAAGAAGCCCTCTCTCATATATCAGAGCTTCTTCAGGCAACTTTTATCCATTTTCTCAATTCCATTAAATTGGGGTTACATTGTGAATTCAGTGACCTAAGAATTAGTAGAGACACTGAGTTCAAACACTTTTGTCTTTTTAATTCTTTTTTAGTACAACTCATCATGCAGAATGCTTAGAGCTTAGTAGTCACATTTGTTCTTATTTTTTAAAACATATGTGTATTATGTAAATAAGGATCAAATTGTATAATTGTCTTTGTGAAATAGGAACAAAATGTCTAAAGGAGTAGGCGAAGTGGGAAGGGTAGGGGAAAGGAAAGAAGGGAAAAGAAAAACTATGAGAAAAGGAAAACAAGGAAACAGTCTTTGTAAACAGGTAAAGGTAAAGGGTATAAAGGGAGGGCAGGAGAATGGGGAAAAATAAGAACCAAGACACATCATGTAAAAGTACAACATCCTAATGATGAATGTAACTGTGTTGTATAATCAAAATGTACCAATAAAATTAATGGAAAAAATTTAAAATATACATGTATTTTCTATTAATTACAAAATGATCAGTTTGCTATGAGGAAAGCAGTCAGGAAAATTTTAGTTTAAATTTGTGTGCTGAGCTTTTTCTCATAATTTCCTTTGCATAAATTATAGTTGCTCCAAGGAAGAATATTTTTTCTATGCTGAAATAAAAATGTGAAATATCATATGAGATCATTTCAACTCTCACTCTTCGTATTTGCTAATAGTTAAAATCATACAGATTTGCTATTAAGTTAAAAACATTAATTATTAAAGTTTACATAATATTGGTTTTATTAAAACTTATTTTATTCTGGCAACTGGATTTGTTTTAACAACACTAATGCAAGCCATGCATGTAACTTGCTCATTAAATTTAGATGCGATAGTCATTCTGTATAACTATAAGAAATGTTTCTAAAAACCCGGCTGTGAGTCCTGGTTTTCTACCAGACAGCATGATGTCTGCAAAAAGGAAACAGAATGAAGAAAAGACAGACAGAGACTTCAGAGAAGCTGGGCCTTAGGCTGATCTAAGCTTCTCTGGACAGCAAAAATGAGAGATACCAAGGAAGTCTTGTGTTATTCACTAGGAAGGGAGCTAGGCAGGCCTTGGGGCACATGCTGATAAAAAGTATCACAGACAGAGGCAGTAACACATCTTTACTGAAAAGAACAAATGGTTAATTCACAGGAGAAGTTGGCCGTGGCTGGAAATGAACTCAGCTGAGCCTTGCTACTCACAAAGTAGGACTTAAGTCTCAGTATCAGCTATTAGCAAAGAAGCAAAAGTAGATCAATTCTGCTCTGACACCCCAGTTTGAGTCATGTGAAGCTTCAGTCAGACTCCTAGGATAATACACAGCTGAATTGCAGAGGAGCAAGAAGCTTGTGCCTCTATAGCCTGTTAATACTGGGCAGTGGAGTCAGCTACACCAGGTATTTCAGAGAATTAATGTTATTTCTCATCCAGTGTCTATTTTTATTATATTGACTCACCAATTATTTTATTCATTGGGAAGATATTTACTGAGCACCTATTATATATCTGCTACCATCTGGTGTTATGAGACGTAGCAATGGAGAAACGTGAAAAATCTCTGTTCTTATCTAGACAGAGAGAAATTTTGTGTTTCAGAAAATTAAGAATTAAATAAGCCAAGCATACAATACACTTAACAATATGATGAGGAGAAATAAGACTGAAAATAGTGGGTCCTACTATGATTGGACTTCTACTAATGGTACATTATATTCATATAATTCTAAATTTTTTGTTTGTAATGTTTATGTCCTATTTATTGCTTAAAATAGGTTAAACAGGAAGTGGCAAGGAAGAAACCATGAGAAGCATAGGCAAGGGAGAAAAGAAGAGAGGACTTCAAGATTCCTTCCACCTTGCAAAGGTAGAAAGGTGATGAACGATTCCTAGTTCTCGCAGACTCTAACACTTTTCTGGTGCATTTATCATGGATAACTTATCAGAAAAGCCCCCAAGCACTTCTTTATTGACCTAACTCAGAATCTACAGGGGCTACCTCTAGAGATGAAATAAAATTGATTATTTTATGTCTTGCTCACTTCTGTTTATTTTCTCATCTTTCTTGGTTTCATCCATCAGGCTAGAGGGTTTCCATGCTGCATTTTCATCACTCATTTTTCAAGTGTTGCCACGTAACAGTTAAACTATAAAGAAATATTTTTTGTAACAGAATAGGTTTAAAATAGATAAAATTCTTGACATCCAAAATGAAAAGATGAGATTATATGGGTTAAAGTGTGTGAATGAGGGGACTTCAAACAGTGTGTATTCTGTAGCATATAAACTTACTTTATTATATGTCAAATGCAATGTTCATTTTACTTATTCAATACATTATAAAAGGAATCTTTCTATCCATCCTTTTATAATATTAGTTGTTTCATTAGCATCCACCCTACTTAAATCTCTACTGTACTCAAACATGAAAGGTAATGTAGCAAAAATGCCAGGGAGATAAAGCAGAAAAACACACACAAAAAAGAAAGAAATAAAGTAGCTTCTAAATATTTCCACCTTCAAAAAATTTGCTTTGAAAAAAAGGTAGATTGCAAAAATAGAAAGGAAACAAAGAAAAATAATTGTGATAGTAAAGGAATGACATGAACTTACACCTAAAATAAATGCTCACATTAGAGTGACATCCAAAGAGCAACAAATTATTCAAAGGAAAAATAATAACATGGTATAAGCTGAATCTAATTTTCAACATGCCCTATTAAGCACAAATGTAATACTCTTAGGTTACTTAATCATAAGTCAACAATCCTCAATGTTGAACCACTTAAAAATGTATGGACTGATTATTTTGCTTACTAAAAAATTTATTTTAATTTTTCAGTTGTTTACAATGAGTATAGTGAGTGCTAACAAAGAAGGTATGTGCATGACTTGTCTTTGATGCATTTATATTAAAATATTATTTAAGGTATTATGCTTACTTTCCATTGATGTTGTTGAGTATTTTATGTAAATATATATCCTTTTGAAAAAAAAATCTCCTTTTTTATATATTTTTTGAAAAAAAAATATGTATCTCCTTTTGAAAATAACTGGTTCAAACTGAACTCTTCTTTACTGGGCTGAAGTTGATCCCTCCAATACTGGAAGGTTCCAATTCTAAGGTTATTCAAGACTGTGTGACATTTGCTAGTCACACTGCCTCTGTATGGATTTGTTTTTGTTTTAATTATATTTATTAAGTTGATTGGCACATTTTAGATATACAGTTTCATATATCATTCGGATCTTCTACCTTTACATAACGTATCTTGGTTCTTATTATTTCCCATTCCCCAGCCCTCCCTTCAGCCCGTCCACCCTTCCCTGTTTACAAAGACATCGTTTCCATGTTTTTCCTTTTCACATATTTTTTCTTTTCCCTTTTTACCTTCCCCTACCCCTCCCATTTCCTTTACTCTTTTATCTTCCTATTGCATAATATCAATTATACAGTTTGATCCTTATTTACACTTTTATTTTTTCACACCAGAGAAGCTATTCAGTATTTACACATGTGTGACTTACTAATTTCACTTGAGTATGGCCCCAATGTGCATCCACTTAGCTTTAAATATCTCTAGTTTATCATTCTTTATTGCAGAATAGTACTCCATTTAAATAAAAAGCCACAACTTTTTTATTCAGTCTCCAGTGATGTGCAATTGGGCTGTTTCCAAATTTTAGCTATTGCAAACTGTGCTGCTGTAAGCATGGGTGAGCATATATCGCTGTGGTATGATTCTTTTAATTCTTTTGGAAAGATACTCAGCAGAGGGATAGCTGGGTCAAATTGAACTTTTAATCCTAGTTGTTTGAGGTATCTCCATATTGATTTTCACAGTGGTGACACTAGTCTGCACTCTCAACAACAATGAATAAGGGCTCTTGTCTCCCCACAACCCCACCAGCATTTGTTGTTGGTTGATTTTTTTTTCTTTTTTATTGAGGTTATTGGTACAATCTAGGTATACAAATACAGTTGCATTCATCATTGGGATTCTGTAGCTTTACATAATAGGTCTTGATTCTCATTTTTCCCCTTGTCCCTGCTCCCTTCACCCCCTCCTCCCCTCCCCATTTACAAACACTTTATTTCCATTTTTTCAGTTTCTCATATTTTTTCCTCTCCCTTATTACCTTTCCCCATCCTTCCCACTTTCCTTACACCTTTAGCCCTTTACTTCCTATTTCACATTATTAATTGTTTCATTAGGATCCTGTGTACTATTATAGTTTTTCACACCAGAGAAACTATTCAGTATTTCAGTTAAAGAAATCTCTGTATGAACATTAAAAATAGGGAATCCTAAAATAAAACTAAAAAGGAAAGTAAAAGAGAAAAGGCAATGATGTAACATCAAAATAATCCTTAATTCTGGAGATGAAAATGGTCCCTGAATATATTTATATTGCTTCTAGCTCTTATAGTCTTATCTTATTCTCTGAGAAACTTCATGAACACCAAACCAGCACTACAAAGAATTCTAAATAATATCCTAGAAAAGGACAATGAAGGTCACAATAACATGAGGCCCAACAGACCAAATCAAATAGGCAAGGCAAGAAACTAAAAGGAGATGGGAGAAAAAGTAAAAAGAGTCAACAAAAGGAAAATAACATGACGATAATAAGTCAGAACATATCAGTTATAACCATCAATGTTAAAGGCCTCCATTTACCAATCAAGAGAAATAGACTGGCAGAATGGATTAAGAAGCAAAATCCAATAATATGTTGTATACAAGAAACACACCTAGTGCAAAAAGAAGCCCATCGACTGAAAAGGAAAAGATAGAAAACAATTCTCCATGTGACAGGAGCTCAGAAAAAAAACAAGGGTAGCAATCTTATATGCAGACAAAGTAAATTTCAAACCAAAACTGAATCTAGTATTATTGATGTAGGACAGTACTGTATCATACCTCTATGAATGTAAAATATCTAGTACCTGCTTTATGATACATAG
The DNA here is from genome assembly GCF_012274545.1 of Fukomys damarensis. Lineage (NCBI taxonomy): Eukaryota > Metazoa > Chordata > Mammalia > Rodentia > Bathyergidae > Fukomys > Fukomys damarensis. The sequence goes on from NW_022900932.1 coordinate 32,831,242, forward strand.
TAGGGACCGTGCTTTATCAGAGCTACATTTAATGATATTACTCTAGAATGTTCTCTTTCCAGATGAT
>NW_022900932.1:32831623-32860326 GCF_012274545.1 Fukomys damarensis
ACACCAGGGAAACTATTTGGTATTTACACATGTGGGACTTATTTATTTCACTTAGGAGTATATCTTCAATATGTATCCATTTTCCTATGAATGAATCTATTCTCTCGCTCTTTATGGCTGAGTAATATTCCATTTTATAGAAAAACCACAACTTCTTTATCCAGTTTCCAACGGATGGGCAAATAGGTTGTTTCCAAGATTTAGCTATTACAAACTGTGCCGCTATAAACATGGGTGCACATACTTCTCTGTGATATGATTCTTTTAGTTCTCTTGGAAAGATACCCAGCAGAGGGATGGCTGGGTCAAATGGAACCTCCAGTCCAAGCTCTTTGAGGTATCTCCATTGTTGGTGGGAGTGCAGACTAGTGCAACCACTATGGAAATCAATATGGAGATACCTTAAAGAGGTTGATTTCTTAATAGCAGCCATTCTTACTGGAGTAAGATGGAATTTCAGTGTTGTCTTCAGCTGCATTTCAAATGACCAGTGATGTTGAACATTTTTTAAATATGTTTACTTGCTGCTTTTACTTCTTTGTCTGAGAAATGTCTATTTATTTCAGGGTCTGATTTTTTTTTTTTTTGAGTTCTAAATAGTAGATCTTTGACTAAGGAACAACTGGTAAAATTTTTTCCCCACAGTATTGGTTGTCTCTTAGCTATACTTGTGATTTCTCTGGCAGTGCAGAAACTTTAAAAAAAAAGATTAGATCCCACTTGTTGATCTTTGTGCTAGTTCCCATGCTACTGATGATTTGTTTATAGTGTTTTCCTATGCAGATATGTGTATGGACTTGTCAGGGAAGTTTTTTTTTTTTTTTTTCATTCCAATTAGACTTTTCCACTTTAGATAAATAAATTACTCACAGCTCTCATTCTGAGTACAAAGCTGCCCTTGTTAAAAATATCTTCTTTTGGGCCGGGGATTTAGCTCAGTGGTTCGGTGACTTGCCTTGCAAACTCAAGGACCCGAGTTCAATCCCTGGTACAAAAAAAAAAAAAAATTTTGATATTCATGCCTGTAAGTCGAGGATATCACCTTGTGATTTTTGAATAGCAGTTCGTATTTGAAATCAACTTGATTTGTCTGTATGTGTTCATTTAATATTTCTTGCTAGGGACTTTTAGTAGCATTTTAAATTCACTCTATATATCTCAAATTTAGTAAGTTGTAGGATGACAGCCTATATCATGCCATTGTGATGTAAACTTGAACAATACCACTTAAGCCATATTGAAAGTAAAAATGCCTTACTGCAAAATGTTGAAGTCTGATGAATATCTACGCAGATATATTTTGAATGATGTGAGTACTGACAGACCGACATAAAGTTTACTTTATGTAAAGAATACATTTCAAATATCAAAAAGCCATTATTTGTTTTAGTTCCCTAAAATAACTTACAATAACTTCCATCTGTCCTTTATAGGTTAATGAAGCAGTCGAAAGGTTCTTATTATATTAGAATGAATGGTCAGGAGAGATAGATAGGGATAGATTTCAATATTGCCTTTAATTCTACCAAAGTAATGATATATTTTGCCCAAAAGAAAGCAGCTTTTCAGAAAAATCAATTTTCTAAGTACCAACAAAAATGACACATACTTCATCAAAGTTTTTTTTGTTGTTGTTATCATCAACCCAAATAATACAAAAGCATATATACTTTGTAAAGTCGCATTACTGTACTACCTTATGTAGCATTTTTGAGATTAGGTGTGGTAGGCATATGCCAGTCTTCAGGGAGAATTTCAATTAAAGTTAAACATTTATTATTACAACTATATTTTATGCTGTGCTCATGGTAGAGATTTTGGTTTTTGTCAGTAAAGCAGGATGATAGATTTAAATTTAATTTAGAAATACAAATAAAACCAAAAGAGTTCATTTTAAACATACAATATATTGGTTCAGACACATTCAAGCTTTTATTTATCAGTGTGAACTATTGCTGGATTTGCTAAGCTAAATCTCACTAAAATGTCCCATATTAAGTTTATTGGTACATTTTAGTATACAATATGCTGACATTCATCATTGGGAATGTGTTTTACATGCTATATCTTGGTTCTTATTTTCTCTCCCATTTCCCTGCCTTCCCTTCCACTCCTCCAATCCTCCTTAGAAAAATATCCAATTCTCTCAGATTTAAGGAAATTAATTCCAAGTATGTAAATGTCTTCAGTTTACCCTTGCAGGGGGAACTGCAATGAATATGAATTTTTAATTTTTAATATGAAATTCTGTTATTACATCAATGCATAAACTAGAAGGGAATGATCAGATTAAATACAACATGTAATAATATATAAATGAGAGAAAGATGAATACTTCAAAATTGCACAGCATTAGAAATACCAGATTTAGCTGTAATAACTGAGGTTTTGATTGACCTATCTGCAGCTATGTCTTCCTAAATATGAAAGGACTTTTTCATGTATTTGCAATACTTTGAAGTTAGAATACATAATAAAATTCACACAAATACACACAGATGTCATTGTTTACAATTATTTGTAGTTCCTAAAAGTACGGTTACACAAGGAAAGCAAAGCAAATTCTTTCACAATCCATTTTCTTTTGTTCTATTATTCCTCTTGTTTTACAAAGATATTCTGCGTATGTATTTTTAATTAAATATTACTGTTATTCACCTTGCCCAGGAGCATACTGAATACCACAAAGGAGAAGGGGAGGGAGAAAGAGAGAGAGAGAGAGAGAGACAGAGAGACAGAGAGAGACAGAGAGAGAGACAGAGAGAGACAGAGAGAGAGAGAGAGAAGAGGAGGAAGTTTACAGAAATTAAAACTTTGTTTTAAGTTTTGGAATTTGCACCAGCGTAAGGATACTTGAGAAAGTAAAGCAAAATATTCTGTTAGGATCTACCTCAAAGCTACTGAATCAGAAACTCTCAGGGCAGGGCCTGGCAATCACTGTTCTTAAACACCCTCTATAGGATTCTTTTTTGTGCTTACATTTGTGAGCCACCAGTTTGCTTAAGCCCCTCTGCTGCTGTTATATTGAAATTTCCAACTAATTCTAATATGCGAATAGTGCTAAGAACCTCTGAACATGCTGACATTTGACTTCAAAACGGCCATACAATTCCAAACAAGCTAAAACTCAGTAGAAACAGGAATAACACAAACACACATGCACTTTAACCCTTAATGTTTTTCTATAATTTCTTCAAATAAAAATCAGATGAAGTTTAGGAGCCAAAAATGGTGATAATTAGATGTAATGTCAGATTCTTAGAGGCTGAGACAGGAAATTTGAAAGTTTCATCCCAGGATGAACAACCTAGTCACAGTGAGACCCTGTCTTAAAAACAAAAACAACAACAACAAAAAACTGGGCCAGGGACTTAGCTCAGGGGCACTTAGTCTGTCTGGAAAGCTCAAGGTCCTGAGTTCAATTCTCAGTACAAAAAAAAATAAAACTTTAAAATTTAAATAAAGACTGAAGACAATAGGTCAATCTAAATACTGTGGGTTCAATATCCCCTAACCCCAAATAATACTGCTAAGAGTAAAGGGGCTAATACATAATAAAAATTGTGGACTGTAGATAAGTAGAGTTCAATAAATATTTGTTTTATAGTTTTTGTTGATATATACTATTTTACAAATGTCTGCAATTAAAATTTAAAATGATTATCTTAAGTTCTTTAAAATAATTTAAATAATTTTTATTTTACTTCATTATGTACAGTAAGTCCCCAAATTTTAAATGAGTCCCTTTCCAGGAGAATGTTCATAAGTCAGATTCCTATGTAAGTCTGAAACATGGGTCTTGTACACCTTTGACACAAATATACAGTGTATTTTGTTTTGTGCTTCCTAGCAGGCCCTTCCAAACCTCCACTGCTCTCCTCTTCCTTCTGGATGTCCTGGGCACTGATGACACTGTACCACGTCCCACTGTCGCACTGTACCGTAGGCACACAGCAGCACAACTGTGACAGTGTCTATTAGACATGTGAGCTATTTCAGCAATTCATTCCAGTGTATGAATGTTCGTATTGCAGGATCTGTTCCTGTCTCTGAAAGTTAGCAATTCAAAGGTTCATACAGCAGAACTTACTGTATTTTATATTAATGAAAACATTTTGTTCATCTGAAGTGAAATGTATACATTTTTTCATGAATATTCATTTTCATCTAAAGTAAATAGCAATATGTCCATGATTATATTATATCGGCTGACACAAGCCAAATTGTATTTCCTCTGCAATGGTTTATAGATAGTGTCAGTATCTTTGGAGAATCACTGAACACTCTTGGGTAGAAAAGAGCAAAATATATGTTAGCCTTTATGTCTCAGTCAGCAATGCTGTAAGTATTTACATGGACTAAGTTTCTCTTGGTAGTGAGTACATAGAACATCATATCCTTCAAAATATTTGATCTAGTCTTCCTCAGATATATTTAAATATTTGTCACTGTACAGGGTTATATGGACTCATAGGTTAATCAATGTCTATATTTTAAGATTGAATATTTTCATGATTTTTGCAGGTAAAATACATGGGTTGGTAGCTCTTATTTGTTATTTTTAGATGATCATCAAATTTTGTCATTAGCCAGCTATAAAATATTAAACTCTGTGAATAATAGATTTCTTCACTCTACGATGCTTTATGGGTCATTTTAAGGTCTAAAATACTCAATAATATTAATGAAAAGGCACACAACTTCTACTCTAAATTTCTCAATGACCAGTTTTATGACTTAGGAAAATAATTTAATCGCTTCTAAAACCACTTCCCATAGATAGAAGAGGAAAAAGGTTAGATGATCTTTGAGATCTCTTTAAAATCCTTGTGAGTTTTTCCAAGGAAATAGAATTTGAGAGTAAGTTCCAGACTATTTTATTTAAAAGTAATTTAAAAATGGATAGTAGATTTTGTGAGACAGCTTTCTTTCTTTTTGCAGCAGATATAATAGATAAGGGGAGAAGGTTAAAATGATCGATGTATGATCTCATGTTTAAATAATACAGCTACTATTAGATACATACAGAACTACACATACAAATGATTAGTGCACAACTATTTTTTTTTGGCTTAGTCAAAACAGAGGGCCTAGAAGAAACAAGATTTTATCAGTAACAAATTCTAATAGCAATGAGCAGACTTCCACCTAGGCATTGGTTTCTAATACCGTTCTCCAAAACAAGCAATTAAAACTCCTTGGAGATGTGGCACCTTCTAGTTTTCAGTCAGAAATTATACAAAATGAGCCTGGGGAATCCAATTTTTCCAGAAAATAAGAAAATGTTTGAACCAATCAAAATCCACTATTACAAGTTTATATCAACTGAAAGCCCTCCCAATGGCCAAAGCTGGAATAATAGGAGCAACAAATTAGAGTGTTATTTGATTTATTGGATTTATAGCTCAAAGTGTGAAGGAAATAGTCTAGAGCCCATGCAGAAATAAATAAATGATTGAATAAGCCAGAAATAAGAGAGACAAACTGCTCATGTAGAAAATGTATGAATAATTGATGTAAATACTGAGCTTTCTAGAGGAAGAACGTGTCTCCACTTCTTAAGAGCAGGTTGTGCATGATGGCGTTCTTCCCACTGTACAATGTAGAAAGTAGGTACAAGGGAGTAAGTTCGCAAGTGATGAAAGTCAGTATCCTGCACGTCACACGGATGTTCTGTACCTTTGCTATGATGCAATGAAAGTGACACTTTACTTCGTGATCTTCCTCCTCGATACCCACAACGCTCTTTCGATTATGGGGAAAAACATTAGAAACTTGCCAGTTAAGAAACTCCACAAAATACCGGATGAATCATCATCAAATTAGTTAATTGTCAGAAATAAGGACAACTGAGAAATGGTCCCATCCAAGAAATTCCACAGGAAAGATTACAATTAAATTCAAAAAGAAGGAAAGTCATTAGTGATAAACTAAGAGAATTTGAATATATGGTATTCAGTTAAAAATAGTGTATCAGTGTTGGTTCAAGAGGTGTGATAAAATCATCATATTCATCATAAAGATAACATTTTAAAGGCCAGGGATTTAGCTCAATAGCACTGTACCTGCCTTGCAAGTGCAAGTTCTTGAGTTGGATCCTTGGTTAAAAAAAGAAATTTACATGATGCAATAAAAAGTCTCCATAACATAAAGTTTTCTAAAACTCTGAAATGATTTAAAATAGCATTCATGTTTAATATTTAAAATATGACTATAGAATGAGGATTTATAATAAACATTTGCAAGATATCAAATATTTTCTTGATATTCCTTTAAAAAGTTTTTCAAAAGTATAATATTCTTCATAGTTAAAATTTTCCAAGGGTAAAAATGAGAACCAAGACCTGGCATGTAAAGGTACAAGATCCCAGTAATGAATGTAACTGTACTGTCTACCTAGAATGTAGCAATAAATTCAATTTAAAATTTAAAAAAAATTTTTTCCAAAGATTTCAATAATAGGGATTCAGTGCTATTTCAATTGCTGGATTGCTGGTCTGAATTAATATTACTGATAATTAAAGTCCATCACAAAGGAGTTTTGTAGGTATTTTAACTTTCCTTTCATGACGCTTTCCAGGATGCTATAATTGTTACTCTAGAATTGCAGAGTCACCGGGAAATGTATTTCAATAGGAAATATGTGAGGATTTTGTAGACTTTCTGTAAGGACTCCACATATTTCTGTACTTCACTCAGGACTCTCTTATTATATTTAGGCTTTATTTTATTAAAGTTACCTTTCTGTCTCATAGGAGTGACACAGTTGCAAATGAGCAACTGCAAAAATTAGGTGATAGAACTGACTATAACAGAGATCTGACTTAGAAATTAGCAACAACATTTCACTCTAATGATGAGACATCCTTTGAAATTAAAATGGCAAAAGTGTTTTCTGGCTTGTCTAAAGTAGTTGGTGTGCTGGAATATTTTCTCTGACCCAGTTATTTTCTCATCTCAATTGACAAATCTTCATGTCACCTGCTCTTCTCTCAGACAGCATGCTGACACATCTTAGACTCTCCCCAACTCACTCTCTCTAAACTGCCCTCAGGGAAACTAAAATTTAAGCTCTTGACTCTTAAAAAGATTGATTAATCATTTGAGTTTATTTCTCCTTTATCCTACTCTTTATTGTATTGTTTTTCTTCACATGTGTAATTATGTGAACACAGTTATAAGAAAGGAATTTCACTCATTAGTTTTGGTTGCCTTTTTCCTTACCCCAGCTAAGCAAAGTCTCAGAATGGTCATTCAGTAGGGAACATATACGTGTTGATTACTGATTTTCTTTTAAAGAACCACTATAGCTTGTATATTTATAATGAGTGGCTCACTTCCAAAGAACAGCAGAAACATTAAAGTTTCATGCATTTCTACAAAATACATGTCATTGCTGTATCCATTATATTAGTTAAATTTAGTCTATGAATAGGTTGATGCTGTTAAAAAATCAAGTGCCGCATATATATATATATGTAGAAATTCCTGCTTCCTGTTTATTTGAAGATGTTAGTAACATTTCAGTTTTTGGTGGTAAGAATTTTAATGGCTAATGTTAAGTTTAAGTTCCTCATTAACATCTCAGTTTCTCATAAAGATTCTCTGTAATTTCACACATAGAATAGTATTCAGGATTTAAGAAATTTTGTCACTATTAACAGAATCTCACAACGCTTTTAATTTTGTCTTAACGTCTTATGAAACACATCCATCCAGACTGATGGAAAATCAAGTCTTATTTGGATCTGAGTCACACATAGGGCAGCCATAGACAGCAGTTATCATGGGAAATGTAAGAAAAAGTCAGAAAGAGATGATGTACAAAAAGGGTCAGAGAAAGAACAATGTTTTGGAAAATTAAGTCCAGAAATATCTATCCACCACCACAAAAAGATCAACTTATAAGAGTTATTGGAGATCTGAGTAGATTGTATTGGAAAGTCCAGGTTGGGTCTAAAGTCACTAAACCTATTATTTAAATAGAAAGGGTGAAGTCCTAACTTATAATAATTAAGGCATGATAGGAGAAACTGATAATTGTGGAGCAGTAACTATCAAGAACAGAAGAAAAATATTCCTCCCCAGGTTACAGAAGACAGGAAGAAACAAAGATCAGTGATAGCTACATATCGATTGCACAACAGTTATTTTCTTACTTGAAAAAGAAGCAGACACAGTCTCTAACAATATAAGCTAACAGATTAAATTGTCATTCATAATTAAATATTGGAGTCAAATGTATTTTTAATCACTAGCCAGAGTGAAGTGAGGTAGAAGATATACTGAATTGCAGTTAGGAATGAATTTAATGATCTAAGCATAGATAATAAAAAGAAAGCTAAAACTTGAAAGTTGAAACTCTTTATTAAAGAAGACATTGCAAAATGTATTCTGTGAAGTAACAGTTTTTGACAATTGGCTCTTCAAACAATGTGGCAAAATTCTTGGAGCTGATATGAAAAGATTCCTGACTGTTATGAAACCCAGAAGACTTTGCCTCATTCAATGGAAACATTAGCTTTTATTTTTATTACTTTAAAAGTTTTGATCATAAAGTCCCAGTGCTTCTCTTGGTGTGTCATAGACAAACTACATAAAAGAGCAGTATAGGAGACATTCATTATAAATATGGAAAGATGTAGGTTATGATCGAAATATCCAACTTTTATTTAGTATGATAGTTGACAGATAGTTAATATATTATTAATGGATTCATATATGTCAGAAGTTTTCAAGCTTTTCTAACAGTGAAAATTTCCCATTCAAACAAAATATTTTGTGCAATCTCAATATAAAAAATAGATAAAAGTAAAACAGTTTGATGGAAGCTGGTGAATCTGGGGATATGTAGTATAACTCTGAATGCACTGGTGTCCTGTGAACTTTCACAGTCAGATGAAGTAAAGAAGGGGAATTTTAAGATTGCCTGTGATGTGTTTGAAACTATGGATGTAAAGCAACAATTCAACTGCTCAGATATTATCCTCTTGGATCAAATTTGTTCCTTATTGCTCATCATTTGGAGGCCATTTGGAAATCGTTCCCCTCTCAACTAATTTAGTAACATAATGTTTAAAAATTTCAAGTAATACAAAAGTTATGTAAAAATAAGCCAGCTTCCCATTATAATTGCTGTCATATTCCCCAGAAAATTCTTGTGTTCCTATGATTCCTTCCAAAAATATTCCATGCTCACGAGCACACACACACACACACACACACACACACACACACACACCAGTGTGCTTCTTTACTCAAATGAGAAAATAAAAATCACACTGATTTGTACATTTCTCTGTCTGTTGATAGTAAAACTGAGTTTCCTTGATATGTGAATATATCCTGGTTCTTTTATCACATATTATATAGAATTTCAATATAACCTAATGATTATTTTATCAATTTTCAATAGACTGTCTTCTTAGATGAGAGATTTTATTAATATCAATTATGTAGTTTTTATGTAGAGATCTTGTCAGATGTATACAGGGGTGGAAAGGATGGGTAGTTATTTCAGGATTGCCCTCTGATGAGCGGTAGAGACTCATATCTACAAAGACACGAGACAAATTCTCCCTCCATCACGTGGTGATATGATCATTATGTCTATTCTGTGCCTGCCACAGATTTAAAAACAATGTGTTATTTTCTATTTTAATTGTGTTCCATCATAATGCCTTTATTAGGCATTTATTTATTTATTTATCTATTTATTTTTGGTACCGGAGATTGAACTCGGGTCCTTGTGCTCGCAAGGCAGGCCCCCCAAACCACTGAGCTAAATCCCCGGCCCTATATTTTAAAATATTTTTTGACTGTTAGCTACCTCCTTAACTTGTATCTCACTTTCTCTCTCTCTCACTCTCTCTCTCTCTCTCTCTTTTTTTTTTTGTACCAGGGTACTAGGGATCAAACTCAGGACCTTGTGCTTGAGAGGCAGGCAGTAGAACCACTGAGCTAAATACTTAGCCCCTCATTTTCTAATTTTTAAAAATCTTCAAATTTTAGGAAATTACACTAAATTTATGGAATATTTTATTTTTAAATTTTTTTTCTGAATTTTTATTCCTATCTTAAAATACTTCTAATTATGATAACTGTGAGATCATTAAATAAAATGCCAGAGACTATTAAAATAGAATTTTCCTTTAATTCCAGTAAAATTATATATAACTTGTGTACTTGGTGCATTCCTCCATTTTAACAATTGAACTATGTAGCATTTTATATTCCCTTTTTGATTTGTACTATTAGAAATTTGATGATTTAACTGATAGTAAGTGTGCTATCCTCCATTTTATAATCTACTTTCACTCTAGATTTGTATTTTATTTTGAAAATCTGAGAACAATTTCATTTATAAACGCCTGTGTGTAGATATAAATATGGACACAAATATATATGTATGTGAACATGTATTTCCCCTGTGTCTGTTTGCCTGTTTGTGAAAGAAAGGAAGATACAGAGGAAAAGAACAAGAGACAAAATCTCTTACAATCCATCAGGAAGTTATTAACCTAGACAGATATTTTTATCTTTCTTGAAATTAGAGGCATGTTTTTTCTGCTTATGTGTTCTTACATGGTAGCCACCATAAAGCTCGAGGGCTTCAAGAGAATCTGTTATTATTCCTAATGATGTTACTGAGTTCCTTCATAGACTGTAGTTGCTGTTAAGTGGTGACTACTGTAAAGTCATCAGAGAGCTTCCTTTTCTTTCTTCCCCTGAGATGGCCGGTTTGAAAGGAGCAGTAAGTCACCTCACACTCTGGTTGACCTCTCCCAGGGATAGGCTACCTTAATTTCCTGCATAGACCAGCAGTCTCACAAAAGTTGGATGTTTTACATGATGGTGTTCAACTCCAGGTTTCAAGTCACATCAGTGATTCTGCTGGGAAGAATATGCAAGGATTTATGACCATCTTTTCCCTTCAAAATCCACGGAATCATGAGTATATTACTTTGGATGACCTTGCTTATTCACACACACATATAAATTGATGCTAATTATTCTATTAGGGGAATTTTACTGTTTATTTCATTTCTTGCAATTCCATCTAGTGGCTACTATAATTCATTATTTGCATATTTGTAAAGAGACAAGGGGTAATTTGTTACATTTTTACAAGGTGGTGATGCTACAATTTTTTATCCTGGGAATTTCTAGGATGATGTGACTATCAAAAAAATGGAGGGGAGTGATATAAAGGAATGAACCTAGATGATCACAGATTTTCAGAATCAGAATTATTGAGCTAGGTAAGTATACTCTTTCTTAAAATAAAGAAAGGAGCTTTCAGAGAAAATATTAATGTTTTATTAAGTTAGCTGTTTCCTTTAAACTGCCTTGATGTGCAATACTGGCTCTACTTTTGCCATCTGAAAATTTTCTGAAAAACATAAGTTTCAGTTTGTTTGTACTATAGTTGCCAATCTACCAGAAGATAACAAACTGTTCCTATGTCTACAGACTTAAAATAACATTTATTTTATATCAGAATTCTTCAGGTTGCCTGGGAGATTTTTCTGTCAAACTCACCTGAGTTTGCTCAGGTGCCGGCTGCTTTTGCTTAGTCCTGACTTCAGGATGTCAACTTCTCTGTCATCTTTCTGCAAAGGCTTTAGTTTCCAGCTTCTTCATTCCATGACAATCTCAGGGAAGCTTTCCAAAAAATGTAGAAGCACAAACTGCAATTATGTGGAAGTCCAGTTTTTGGACCTCTTATCATGCCAGTTGTGCCACCGTCTATTGATTAAAGCAATTCACAAGTCTGGATAAGATTTGAGATATGGGGACCATTTCTTCATGATAGGAGCTGCAAGTAATATGCAGCCAAAATTAATCTCACAAATTCTCTTAAGTGGAAATCTAAAATTTAAAAAAGATAATATGTACAAAAATAATTAAATTCAGTACCTGCTACACAAAATATTTTCAATAAATAACACTGGGGAATTACATATTATTTTTAAAATAGTTTTATTGGTACATTTTACATATAAAATACAGTTACATTCATTATTGGGATCTTGTACCTTTACATGACATATCTTGGTCCTTACTTTTTCCCTAGTCCCATAGCCTCCTTTTTCCCCTCCACCCTTCCCTATTTACAAAGACTTTGTTTCCCTTCTTTCCCTTTTCTCTTATTTTTGAGAAAGATATGTATGTAGTTTTTGGCCAATTCAGAGTTTTTAATCAGGTTATATGACAAAGATTGGTATTGCTTTTTCTCTAGATAGCAATACAGAAGATTTTGTTGTTGTGCACTTGAAACGTCACTTCAAATTTAAGACTAATTGAATTTTAATCTACTAACTCTGCTGTCCTCACACTAACTCACACTATTTTCTCAATTTCTTTTTTTCTATACCGCATAAAGTATGACGTAAATGGATGTAGTTTTTCTTTTTCTTTTTAAAAAAGTGTAACCTTCTTGAGAGCAGAATGTGTGTGTGTGTGTGTGTGTGTGTGTGTGTGTGTGTTTGTGTATGTGTTTCCCTCAGGAGATTCCAGGAAGCAGAAAGCAGTTGATGCCTAACAGATGTTCAATACATGTTAATGATAAACACATGGTGGAAGAACAAGACAGGAGGGAGAACATGATTTCTCCCTTTTGTGAGACCTATGTGATATCAACGAAGAAAAGCACAATTGATTTAACTAGATTTTATTGATAAATAATGAAATAAAACTTATGTAGTTTCAGTAGACTTTAAATACTAGTTTTTTTGATCAAATATATAGAAGAGTCTCTGCCCATCCAAGAAAAATATATTTACAAGATAGTATAGCATTACTTTTCTGTATGTTTGAAATGTTCCTGCGATAAGTAAAAATGCCTCATAAACCCAGAAAATAGCACTTATCTTGTGGCTCAATATTAGGGTACTTCATAACTTTCAGGTCCCTCATGGTCTTTGTATGACTTGGAGCTGCCTCGTATTACTGTGGAATAATGACCATATTTATTTTTATGTACTTGTTTAAACAGTAATACTTAAGCATATTTAACTAGTGAAAATAATCTGAGTTATTACACTTCACAATAAAGGAAGGTGCTTGTATATTACAGTTCATTTGAAAAGCCAAGTGTATTACTTTGCTTGAATTCCAAAGTGTAAACCTACAGTGACATTAAAAGCTTACTGTGTAAGAAGATACTGATTTTAAAACTCTTTCCCATTGAAAATTCCTTTTATTCCTATAATCATCCTCTTTAGATATGATGAGTTTTAAAGTGATTAAAGTTCATTGTAAATATTGTACAAGCATCTTTACTTATATCTTCAATATATGCTTGATACTTATATCTTCAATATACAATAAAAGGAAACATTTAACACTTCTTGACCAGTAAAGAAAAAATTAATATAAACATTTCTGTAATACGAACTTTTAAAAAAGTGTCTGCTTGGTCTTTGATAAATTAAGTGATCTCTAAAAACTCCTTGACTGCCATAATTAATGTTGCTGCAAATGTTCTATTTTATTCAACTTATAAGTGCCCTATTTTTATCTCACTTGATGTTAAAAAAGGAGAGAAGAGTATGAAAGAGTTAAAAAAGATATTATTTCTTGAATTTTCCGGTAGAAATGATGGGTTTCAGAGAAGTTACATCCCATATAGCTAGTGTGTAATTTATCTAAATTGGGAATCCATACATTCTGAAATTAAATCCATGCATTCTCCTACCGTACCAGCAATATCTCTGACACTCTTAATCTGCTACTTCTTGATATCTTCTTAAGAACCTGCTAAAGTAAATGTCAATGGCTTCTCTTTTCAGCTGGTAAAATTGAGGTTAAGAAAGGGTAAGTAGCTTTTGTAGAGTAACTGAGCTAAGAACTGGTAAAAGAGTTATTAAATCCAAATCTATCTGAAGAAATCATAAATTGGCCTTATTTTTGTTGCATAACTTCAATCAATATGCTACATGGATATTCACTATTTCTAGTAGTGTTTTAATAACAGTTATTATTCTCAGGTTAATATGAATAGATATTTTCATGTGCTATCATCTTCTGTATAACACCTTGACCCCTCATATTTAAAATATTTACATAACCTTCACACCAAATTCTAGCAAATAGAAAATATGAGTATGCAGTAGTGTCACTTGGTCTTTCCCAAATTCAAAGAGTTCCCATTTGAGTTATGAAAGAAATTTCCTCATTGATTTTTCAAATCCTGTAAGGCAAAATGCCTAAATATTCTGATGATTTACTAGTGAAGGCCATGGCTGTGACATAATTTTTGAATATTCCTCAAATAAAATAGAAAATATTAAAAATCATTTCCTATAAGGATGCTGCTTCTTTTCATCTTTTAAAAAATCTTGCCAGAATAGAAGCTATTCATTCTTCATGAGTCAAAATATCTTGTATGTCCCAGCATATATATATATATACCTAGATGCAGATATATATGTATATGTATGATGAGAGGATGCTTCAAATACATTTCAGATAACAGATTTGGGTAAAACTTAGAATAAATTCCATTTGTGAATAAGTGGCCATCTCCAGTTAATCATTTCAAACTGTGCTCAAGGCAGACTGAAGAAAAGCAACAATAGCTCATTCTTTTCGTCACCTAAATGCCTGTAGATTGAACTACTATAAAGATTGAAGTAACTACTCCTACTAGAAGAAACAATCTAGTTCTTTAGCAAGAAGATAGGAATATACCTTTTCTAACTTAGCTCTGTTAAGATGTTTAATACACCATTTTGATTAAAGTGAGATTACTCATCAAATTCCAATATCCACCCATTAATTTCCTGAAGTTAAAATGGAAATAAGGTAAAACTTTTTCTATTGAAATTTTAATTTCTATGAGTACATGTTTACATTGCATAATGATTGCATTCTTCTTGATGAGTTGGTACATGTACATCACAGATGTTAATTCATGTTATTTAATCTCCTTTATCCCTTTTCATCTTCCCATCCATACCCCTTCCCTCACGTCTTGTACCCCTTCCCTTTGCCGAAGACTTATTGCCCTATTTTTTGGGGGGGCAAATATCATAATAATAATTTATCCAAGTCGTATAGCACTAAAAGAATTTCAGTTTTTTAATAGTAAATATTTCACAACTTTGACTTAGCTTTAAGAAAATGGAATTTCTTAGCTTTCATGCCAATGATTCCAAAATTGGGATGCCGTTAGGTGCTGCTGGATTTAGAAATTTAAAGTAAGTCATTTAGAATCTAGTTTCTCCTCCTATATCTCTCATCTCTAATTCCATCAGTCTTAACTCCTTTTTCAGACTCCTTTTTTTTCTTTCAAAGTTACGAACTGGTTGCCCCCCAGCTAACTAGCATGAGGAGTACTGGGAGTGAGGCGTGCATGCAGGGTTAGCCAGCTTGTGGTCTGAGCTGAAGCAACAGGAATGTTTCGTTTCTCCGTTCCTTTTTCATATTTTACCAGTAGGAGGGCAGTACCATGTCTCCTTCGTTTGTCCGTCTCCCAGCAAGCATCCAGGCTCCAGGGCATCTTTCTGGCCAAGGCCTTCTGAGAGCCTCAGCCCTGTCTTTATCAGTCCCTGCAACTGCATATTTGCCTATCATCTAACCCCATTTCTGCCCTCCATAGACCAAGTTAAGATGGTGACGTGGGAGTTTATATCCTATAGACAAATTTCGAATATTTCCTTTTGATTTCCATAGTATACTCTGTTGGATCCCAATGACCCTTCGTCTCTCTGAGGACACACCTTGGTTAATTATTCTCTCTAATGCAGCTGTATTTGAGTAGAAAAAGACAGTTTACCAAAGTTCCGGAAGAGTCTTCTTTTTCAGTATATGAAAACACATTTACTTTCAGTTTCAAGTTGTCTATTACACCGGACTCATCGGACTGAGATTTTGATTTTGATTCATCCAAATTCGTTTATTCTCACTGCCTTTATTCAGTTTGAGGATTTCTTCAGTCAGTAGTTACAATATTTGCTTTTTGACTGAGGTGTGGGACTCAATTCCATATTGTCACAAGAGGTCTTTTTCCTGTTCCTGTCTAGAGGGGAGGCACCAACAACCAAAACCAAAATACATTATAGGCAGTTTTCATCCTTCTCACTATTCAGTCTCTCAATATGCATTAATTCTTTGGTCAATGTTGGATTTTTATTTTTATTTGCAAGATGATAGACAATGGTGCAAGAATATTTCCTAAAACAAAACAAAACAAGGTTCTTTTCTCAAAACAGATTTTTGGGGCCTGAGACTTTCTGGTTTCATAAATCTGTCTCTGATGGCATCTGTTCTGATTCACATAACTATCAGGGACCATGGAATGTGTGACGTTTGTTTTGTTGTTGGAGGTGGTGTTTTTTTGTTGTTGTTGTTTTCTTCAAGGGAATGAATTATAGAACCACCGTATCATGGATACAGGCAGAAATCATGAGATTTCTGTATAAGAGACAAAGAACTTTGTTATTCATGCTGTAGCAGGCAATGTGGAATTCATATTTGCATCAGTGTATCTCTGCCTTTTCTCCAAGTCTCAAGGGTCCAATACAGAAGTCTATTAAGCTAGGTGCTACAGCCACTGTGGGATGTGCTAACCAGCAGGGCACACCGAGCATAGCAAACTTCAGTATTTTGAAGAGGGTACTTCCATCAGGCCCAATATTTACCCCCAATGAGGGGTAGTAGTATATTATACTGCCTTCGATAGCAATTGACAAAAACCCAGGACAAAAGTAGTTACTCCTTTCTTCCCAGGATGTATAGAACCTGGAGAAGTTCATAGAGTCTTACCAGCATTTCCTCTGTCATTAACCATCTGGCTTATAGTGTCAGAGATAGTCTTCAAACTATAGCTTAGTCAATTTATTTAAATATTTCTTA
Organism: Fukomys damarensis; assembly: GCF_012274545.1. Lineage (NCBI taxonomy): Eukaryota > Metazoa > Chordata > Mammalia > Rodentia > Bathyergidae > Fukomys > Fukomys damarensis. Next base: position 32,848,484 of record NW_022900932.1, read on the forward strand.
ATCTATTTCCCTTTATATTTTGAGTGATTTTTAATATATCATTGGTGAGTGAATTTTCTTCATATTATTGTGGCACAACCGCTCCATAATTCCTCTAACATCTATGCAATGACTGTCATTTTATAAAAAAATATATATATAAATTGCAGATAACAGACTTTTATTTTTCTCATGTGACTTCTGGCTCTAATCATAGTCATTTTTCTCTAGCAGTTTTTACTAGCCTGATTGTCTCCTTGCATTCTTTATTTTTCTCTTTTGTATGCTATTGACTTTCATTGATTCTTAGCCAACATTCCCAAGGTGTTACTCTCAGGTTGCTATTGCATTATTTTTATTGTTGTTGTTGTTGTGTGATGCCCTTACTCCTTTTAGAATTACCTTCTCTAATAGAAGTCATATGGAAAGTTTTACTTTCATCAGTCAAATGTGACAAAATTAAGCTATGTTTTCTAATGTCCCCACAAAACTACCCTTCCCCTGCTTGGGTTAAATGCAAGTTACTGCCATGCTCCGTCTAGCCCCTCAAGAAGCCATGACTTCAAAGCCTGCTATTAAATAATAATGTCTTATGTAAGATTAGTTAAGAGAGCTATAGTATTTAAGGACATATATTCTCTTTCCAGACTACTCAGATTTGCATGCTGGCTCTATTACTTAGGTAACTACAGCCTTGGGCAAATTTCTTAACTTATTGTTTCATTTGCAAATATGTAATGTAGGGTTTTATAGGGATTAAATAATGACATTTGTGAAGTACAACTACTATGAATTAAGTTATTGTTCAACAAGTGTTAATAAAATACAATATTAATACATGCCTATATATTATTTTCCAAATTTATCCAATATGTTTGTAAATAATTTTTTATGTAGACATGCATTGTCTTCACTTTTACCTCTTTTGTCCTTAAAATAATTATTTTATTACTCTTGGTTTTAACCTCTGGACTGTTAATATATTGACAAAACGACACCAAGAGAATAATCACCTTGAGGAAAAGCATCCATGGTTACAAATGTGTGGGACAGTCAGTGTAACACAGAAACTGATTCTTCATAGTTGTATTAACAGCGAAAAGGAAAATTCTCTATATGAACTGGGGAAAAATTCTTCTAAAAAAAAAGCAAAATTTGTTTTCCTAAAAATATACTAATAGTATGTCAAAAACTAGTACCTAAAACTAATGTTTATTGCAGAATTTTTTTTTAATAGGTCCAAGTGACTTTCTTTTCAAAGTTTCAAAATAACTGCTTTAAATGATGAAGAATATGCTAAAATTTTATGGTACATCATATGGAAAAATAAGTAATAGAATTTTTTTCTCCTTTCAATTATACATAGAACAAATTTAAGAGGGAGAAAAATAGACAAAGAAAAATGTTGCGGAAGAAAGAGACTGATGCTTCCTAAGTAGTTAACTTTCACTTTCAGCTCCTCTGAGCAGTGGAGTAAATCATGAAGGAGACAAATACAGCCTCTACAGATCAGTGCTTATGCCACCAGGCCTACAAATGATACTGATTTTTTATGAACATGATGATTCAACTGTTATTGGAAGAAATATTCTGAGAGATTTGGTTTATGAAAGCTAGAAAAAGTAAGTGAGAAAGCATAATTATATTATTGTAGTCTATATATTATCTTTATTGTTTATTTTGGTCAGAAATAAAAAATCAAGTAAAATGAAGGAACAAAATATAAGAAACAAGTTTCAATCACAAGCTATAACAAGGTAAAACTGAGGATTTAAATTAGGAGATCAAACAGAAACCAGGTAAGAATGTGGAGGTCAGGGAGATTGTCATTCATAACACAACCTCAGAAGCCTCAACATGTGCAATATATATTAAACTAAAAAATAATATAATGGGACATCTGAAATTATACCAAGGTCAGGGACAAGTTATATCTCAAAGCCTGACTAAAGACAAGCACACAAATAGATAAAGGGACGAGAGGCTGACAGACGAAGAGAAAAAAGAAGACAAATTCATGTAATTTGCCAAGGCAGATGCTGATTACTATGTTCATATGCCTCATTTGGTCAAGCTTATGAATTGCAGTTCCTCAATTGATGTTTTCATTCATTCACTAGAAAGCTGTCTAAAATTTAAATTGAGGAATACAAAAGTTTTGTTTTAGAAGAAGGGTAACATTTACAATAATTTCTTTTCAAAAATATTTTAAATATTTTGTGCATGATATTTCAATATCCAAATATGCTATTCAATTAACATAATATTGTCAGTGTCCTCTACTTAAAATTTCTACTATAAAATAAAAAGTAGAATATATAAAAATGTTTCATAAACCAATAATTTTGCCATAATATAGATGTTAACAAAATCTTATGAAGGTTGTTGAATAAAAACATGCAAATATTTTCAGCAATGATTTCACCACCATTTTAAAATAGAAGCTAGATAAGAATCAACCCAAATTTTATATTAGGCTACATTTTTCATATTTTGTTTGTTTATTGATATTGTAAGTTTGGTGCTTTAGTTTCTGATCTTTTATCAAAACGGAGAAAAACACATCCATGAAAAGTTAAGTACACTCCTTTAATGCTGTTGCTGAATGAAGTAATATTTAAAAAGCATAGTTCCTTTTATGGCAGTATTTAATTCTATTTTACCTTATGGAATAAATTATATCTGAGCACTGAATTTTAATCAAAGCATTTGATTATGTGTTTTATCTTATTTCATTAGTTCTTTGATTGTTACTTATATATGTGCTCCTTATCCACCTACATTTTACAAAGTATTGACCATGGTCATGATGTCTACTTTTCTTAGAAAATTCTGCAAATATCTTATAATACATTTGACACAACAGGTCCTAGGAGAACACGTGTTTCATGGGAAGCAATACCAGTATATTCGTTACCAAGTTGTATACTCAAGGAGGGCTCAGTGAAACGTTATAAGGAATGTCTTTCCTGTCCAGTTCTTATGGAAAACTTGAAATGCATAACAATAGTGAGCTCCATTGCACAGAAAAGTTTATGCAAATAAAAATCATTACTATTTCAAAGATATACACTAAGAATACTAGTTTTGTGTTTTTCATAAAAATTAATGAATATTTTATTTTGATAAAATAGAATTTTCAAGACCTCTTCAATTCTTATATAGAATGTTGAAAATAGTAATCTTATGCCATATAATGGGATAAAACTATTGTAGAATAGTTAATATTCCCTTTCCTTTATTATAACCTAATTAAATTTCCTTCAGTAATATAAAAGCTCAGGCTCAGGGTGCCACATTTTCCCTGTGACAACACCTCCATTCATTTTTTTATATAAAAAAATCATCACAATTTAATAACCAAGAAGTGCTTCAACACTGTCCACAAATGTACAATATATGAACAAAATGTTCTCATCAGTGTTGCTATCTCGCCATTAAATTTTTAACCCTTCAATTAATTGCTTACCACTGAGAAAATATCACTTTTAAAATGCATTTAATTACGTTTTAATTTTAAGCAAATATTTAACTTTATACTTAGAATTTCTACTATTTACATTCTGCTACATGGAGGATTCATGCCACATTATATATATATATATAGTCCATTTTCAAATAGAACCTATAGTTTTCAGTGTTAATTTAAATTTTATTGAAGAGTTCCCTCATGGTCATTTTTGCTTCCCTAAGTATAGTACTAAAAATTTGACAACCTATTTTGTAATTTGGAGCCCACGGGAAAGTTGGGTTGATATAAACAAATAAGTTCAAAATATTAATCATTGAAAATTCATGGTCATGTGGGAATATTACTCACCTCTTCTTCAAGTTCAATCTAAAAGTGAGAAAGTTTCTGGCAAACTAAAGCAGAACATGATTCAGACATTATACATCAAAAGCCAGACAAAAGACTTCTCCCCTTGCAGAAAGAAATCACTGCTCTAAAAACCAAGAAAAAAGAGATGAGGTTAAACAAAAGCCAAAATATATCATCTTCTATAAGTAGGGGTTCTTATGATGAAACCCGAGAAGTCAAGAACAAACATTCTTTTGAGGTACAATTTTGTCATAGTCTCATGGCTTGAAGAATATAAATTCTATGGGACAATATTGCCCACAATTTATCTAAATTAATTAAAATCTGTAATTTTCTAGAAGTTAAGGAAAAGAAAAAATCAAAATTTTATAAGGAAAATTACATGCAGATATCTAAACAATATTTGACATAATCTCAAATTAATTATATAAAGAACAGAAGAACGAAAAAATAGATTCATTCATAGGAAAATGGATACATATTGAAGATATACTCCTAAGTGAAATAAATAAGTTACACATGTGTAAATACCAAACAGTTTCCTTGGCATTTTTTTGCCTTTTCTCATATTTTATCTTTTTCCTTCTTTCCTTCATGTATTATGAAGTAGCCTTTTGGGAAGCGAATTGGCTTATAGGTCACACAATCACCACTAAATTCATCCATGGATGAATAGCTGAATGCGGTCTTAGGAGGAGGAAATTTGAAGAGGCAGGGCACTGGAGGTATGACCAGTAAGAATGTATTCTTGCCTTTGGCTCCTACCTCCTCTATTTCTGCTTCCTAACTTCCAAAATTGCGTATCTTTTCTCTTCTATTCTTTTCCTGTCTTGGAAGCAATTGACTAGCAACTGAAAACATAAGCCAAAGTACACCTCTTTTCCTTCAGTTGCAGATGTAGTATATTTTGTGCCATCAATAGGAAAGTGTCTAATGCAAAGACCTAAATATCTATCTATCTGTTTACATTTAAAATGTTGCATTGGTTATTTTTATAACCTTGTGTTAAAATACCTTGACCTTCTTTTATGAATTGTAATTATATTTATTTGCACACTATTTTTAGAATTACATATTTCCTTCCTGATATATAGAACTCTAGTAAATCTGAAGATTTTAATTCTAATTAAGTCCTATTTTACTAATTTTAAAAATTTCGTTATCCTACATTTTCAGCAATTTCTAATAGGAAAATTTTAAAAATGTTAATTATATAGGAAATAAAATGTCTCCATGATGATTAAGCAAGCAAACATCACAAGGGAATCTGGTGTCTAATAAAATGTCTTTGTCTTTTTTATTCTGGCTATGGAGATAAACCAGTGCAGATATTCTACATTTTCAGAGGCACACATTTTTAGCAAAAAAATCTGAGACTTTATTTGGTTTGTCAGAAAGCAAATACAGGGAAGATATTCTCTTTATTATATTTAAAGATGTAAAAGAGTAAACTTTAAAAGCTTTGATAACAGAGATTTGGCAGCTTCTAAACACACTAGAAAAATAGGCACTTACTCTTTTTTTTTTTTTAAGCAGAAGTAAGTAAATAGTTATTAGCAGTTCCTTTGGAAAACCCAGAATTGGCATTGCTACCAAACTCAACACCAAAAATAAGTCATTAGACTGTTTCAAATAATGTTGAAATGAATGATACCACATATATGTATTGATGAGTGGGAAACAATTATATGTCTAGATTTTATATAAAAATGTACATGGCTTCTTATAGTAAGAGATCAAGTAGAGAATCACTTTATAAAGTTCCCTTTTCTCTATATTTTAATTTTTCTAGTCAGGCCAATTATTATTTCACTTATTCATCAATGTTATTAATTAAATTTGTATTTACCAAATGTCTATTATATCCCATAAATTGGCCACAATGCTTTGTTTGATTTCTTCAATGAGGTCATGTTTTTGATATCTGAAAAATAAGTTAATCATTAAAATGATAATTATGCAGTCATCCCCTATTTTATTTTTGAAGTCTTCTTTTATAACTGAATAGGATCATTTCATCCTTGTAACATGCAAATAACGATTTATCTGTTAAATTATAAATCTGGGTTAAAACATAAGCTAATTTGGAACTGCAGACTACGTCATGGGAAGCAGTTCTTGGCATTATTGAGCTCACGGCATCTGTTGTCTATGATGATAGAAATTCCAATAATTCTGATCACTGTACCTCGCTTTTGGAGTCACCGAGGACAACATAATACAGTCTCACAATAGATTGAACAGTACTTTACTCACACAGAGGAGAGCCAGAGAAAAATAATCTCCTAAAGTGGGTGTCCATTCCCTATAGCCAGAGCATTTCTACTAGCAGCTAACAGAGCATCGTTGGCATATGTAACTTTCTTTCAGATTATGAGCGAATGACCCCATTTCCTTCTCAAAGAGGACTAATACAGAGAGGTTGGTCAAGTGCCACATTATGTGCATATGCAAGCAAAACAGAGGAGTTCACACTGAATCTAAAACAAAGAAAGAATTTGCTAAACAAGATGATAAATCCAGCAAAGTCCGTGAAGTGTCTTTTTTATTTCCATAAATGATTAAAGGTCCAAGAATTACTCCTAGTTGCAGACCTTTTTCCTCTGACAGCCTAGACTTACTCTCTTTGCTTCTTCTACTCAAAAGTAGTTTGGGTCCTATCTGGTAGGATTGCTGCTATCTCTGTGTCTCTGGTTCTGACTGAAACATTGGTGGCTCCTTGTTCAGCGAAAGTTTTCTCTTAGAGATATCCAACTGCACATATGTTAGTCTTTACAAGTGCTGTTAATAAGAACTGTATTTCCCAATTCCCACTATTTATACAATAAACTATGGACACCAAACTATATAGTTTTATATGTACATTGCATCTAAAACCCTTACATGAAGTTTTATGTTTTTCATATGTATTAACTGCCAGGAGACTAAGAAGAAATACTTTAGTGTTCTGTAGTAAAGGAAAACAATCTGAGACTTGAAACATTTCAAGGACAAAGAATATTATGATATCAAGAGCCATGTACTAGAACATTATAGCGACTTAAAAGAGACCATGTTGATTCCTGAATAATGCAAATTATGTACAGATACCTTTCCATTTTTTGAGAATATCCTGTGCACAATTCTTTGAGGATTTCTAGTTCTCATTCACTGTGGTCCTGTTAATTACCTTCCTGGAAATATTTAGAATAATGATAAGAAAATTTTTGTTTTGTTTTATTTTTAATCATTAACATAGCTGAAAGTAGTATTTGGCATGAGTATTCAAAGTATTGTATAGAGGTGTCTAACAAGAATATTCTTCCTTCTCAACATTCCAGTAACGACCCACTGAAAATTAGATTTCTGGACAATTCCTATACATGGCCTTTAACCTACTCTGTTTGGCCCTCAGTGTAGACATTTTTTAATTATTAAGTTCCAAAAAACAAAGAATCATGTTCTAAAAACATTTCTGCAAATTGTATACTATTCTGAATAGTTTTGTCACATTTGACTGTGACAAACTTTATTTTTATATGATAATAAGATATATAAGGACATGAGTATGCCTTATTCTTTGTTTCCCTTGTGTGAACACTTTCATATTTCCCTAACAAAAATATGAGGAAAGAATGAAGCAAATAATAAATAAAAGCAGTTTTGCATGTCTTTTTTATTTACATGGTGAATAAGTATTTATTGAAAATATAAACAAGTGAATCTGGTGGGATAATTTGTCATCCCAATTACTGTAGATGTAAAATAAGAAAAATTAAGAATGAGACAATAAAGTCATATTTTTGTAAAATATGAATTTTGAAATTATTCCCATTTTGATATAAACATGAAAGTAACAAGTATACATATTTTCTGTGCAGATCAAATGGAAAATTAAATAAATTATTATACTCAGGTTAAATTATTGTAATTTAACTTCAACTATTTTCTGAGGATTGTCATTATTTTCCCAAATGCCTAAATTGTTATTCTTCCCATCTGAATGCTTAAAGCTGAACAATCCATTTTTCTTTTGAAGAAAATTACTTTAGATACTTAAAATTGTATAATTGTAAGTACTACATTTTTTCTTTTTGTTACCTTAATCTATCTACTTCCATATGAAATTCAAACTTACTATTCATTAAGTAATTTAAAATTTTTCCCATATGTTTCATTGGAAAAATATATATCTACGTATGTATAAGCATATGCATCTACAGCACTTTTTCTTAATTTGTTGGGATCCCTCAAAACTACCTCAGGACATTTAAAAGTCAAGACAGAAGGGCTGAATTGGTTTGAATCTAGAAGCCTGGGAAGAGGCACAATAATTTTATTTCTAGCAAACTGCCAGGTGATACTTACTGGCTAGGGTGGGTCCACATTTGAGAACTGTCCATCTGTACTGGTCTCTCTGTGACTGATTTTCTTGAGTTTATTCTGTGGTCTTTTCAAACCATGTTGCCCCTCTGCTCTATATTTAAAAATTTATCTCATATTTTTCTCTACTATTTTATATATATATAAATGTGAAAGCTGTGATACAACAAAAGGAAAGATGCCCAGGAAAAGTTCAACCTTGGCATCACCCTGAAATAATTAAAATATTACCTTTGGTTGGTTGACACACAACAAAATGTAGCTATCACCCCAAGTTTTAACTACAAATGATTTGTTAGGACCTGCTTTTACTTTCAGGGATGGATACCATGATTGATGATCAGCCCACTCTTTGCATTTAGCATGTTAAGTAATACCCAGGCTATTTCAGGAAGAGTTGGTTGGATAAATTTATATGTAAGGGATAGTATTTACTAAATGAGGGCTGGGGAATTAGCTCAGTGGCTCCGCCACCTACCTTGCAAATAAAAGGTCCCAAGTTCAATCCCTGGTAACAACAACAACAACAAAAAAACAAAACAAACAAACCACAAACAAACAAACATACAAACAAAAAGATTAGTATTTACTAAATGAAAGATGTGGATAGGAGATAACAAAGTCAAACTTTTCAGCAACTCTAGCTTAATGTTATACTCTTGTCACCCTTTAAACATAACATTCCATGCTGGGCACAGTGGTGCATCCCTGTAATCTCATCCCATCACTTTGGAGGCTGACACAGGAGGACTGGAAGTTTGAGTCCTGCTTGGGGAAATTAGTGAGAACCTATGGCAAAATTTAAAAAAAATAAATAAATAAAACAAAGACCTAAAGAAGTAGCTCAGTGCAAAGTCCTGGTTTTAATTTCAAATCATAAAAAATAATACTAAAATAATGTGCAAGGTAATTTGAAAAGGAAATTAAATATGATACGTATTAAGAGTCTGAATTTATAACTAATAGTGTTGCTGGGAGAAGGAGCCTAGTTAGAGGTGCTGGGTGATTGTGGGTGTGACTTGCCTTCACTCTCTGCCGCCCAGTTGCCATGTTGTGAGCAGTTTCTCCTCTGCTGTGCCATTATGCCAGGCACTCCTACTGTGGAGCCAGGCGATTATGAATGAACCCTCAACAGACTTTGAACCCAAATCAATCCCTATTTAAACTGTGAGTGTTGCATATTATGTCTCAACAATGCAAAAGTTACTAGAGCCATGACTTTGCCCTGTGTGGCACATTTTAGTTTTTTGATACAGTTCAAAGTAAAATCCTATTTAATTTTTTTCCATTGTCAGTTTTTTTTTTGAGAAATATACTTTCACCAATATGATCAAGTTATTTTTGCCTTTTAATATTTATAAATTGCATCTAGTCTTGCCTGTTGTAGGTATTCAGTATATACTTTATTGATTCCTATCAGGCTTAAACATACTGAAACCCATGATACTTTCTAATTTTATTTGAACTGGTTAGTTTAGAGAGCCAGGAGTTTGAAAGATGTGAAATTACCCTTTTAAGTGAGCAGAAAGCTATTCAACTAGCATTTTGTACAGTTTAATTTGTTAGCTGAAATACAGTCTTTCAGTCTCGGGAGTATTCAAGAGACTGAGACTGAGAGCCTCTGTGTCAATATCTTATACTTACTATAGTTGTTAAAGTTAGAAAAAGATCTGATAATGTGAGATATATGAATAGAAAATGACACTGAAAGGAAGAATAAGGACCACAGGTATATTTTGATTATTCCTATTGTGTTTCTCACTTCTCAGAAAAGGAGGTCAAGAACTAACCATGCTTCATCTTAAGTAATGAATGGTTTATATAGAGATTTGGGTTATTACAATTACCAAAAAATTAAACTGCTTTCTCAATTAACGATCTCAGCACAAATTGTCCTTAAGAAACATTTAGCCATTTACCTACATATAATCCATTTATATGGATTCAGTGAAGCATTCAATGAGAACTACAGCTGATTCAAATATGAGATGGTGACATTTTCTGGGGATATATTCATAGAAATGTAACGGCACATTGTACTCTCTCTCAGAGCTTTCTGGCAATGATCATTAAGTCTTACTGCATAGACCCAGTACATTATTTTTTGAGCTACCAAGATTATTGATATTATTAGATATCCATTTCACAAAGTATAAAGAATGACAAATGCTTTTTAGAATTTATGTTGTAACAGCAATTGACATTTCTGAGTGACTCATAAAATATATTTTCTGTACATAGTACAATCACTCCTAAAGGCAGACATATTTTAAGAACAACCAGAGTGTCAGAGTCTCTTTGGCAGCAAGAGTAACTTAGGTGATTTTTAAGGAAATCAAATACAGGACTCTATATGTATAGTCATTTTAAATTGAAAAATTAGCATCAGGACTGTGCACATTAGTAGTATGTGTACACATTGCTGTCAGGAAATTCTGTGAAAATAATTTTTAAAACATCAATAAAAGATATCTCAATATTTACAACTGATTCTTTGTTGATTACATAAAACCATTACAAAAGAACTATCCATATGAAGAAAAAAAATGGGATAAGAAGATGTTTCATATTCCCTTATTTATTGTTTGATGATTTGATTTCTAAGTGTCTTTGCATTATACAAAATAACATCATTATCTACCATATCTAACAGTAAGTCATAACTAATATATACAGAGAGAGAGAAAATCAAAGATTTAATGTTTATCAGTCAAGAAGAATGTATAGATGATAGGGTGACAGTGTGTTTTACACTTGAATTACTCCCTGGAAAATCTTGTATTTATTTCTTGCCTACCTAGACCCAATCGATTACTTTCTTTGCTTTAGTTCCACATTCAGCCTATACATACTTTCTGATCCTCCTGCTCTTTTATCCTGGGTGTATCTAAAATCCTTCTACTTCTGAGGGTTGATTCATCCCTGGATCCTTTACTTCTCAAATGAATTTTATAAAATTTATTTTGTTTAAAATTTAAAAAGTGGAAACTAATAAAATATTTTTAAATGCAAAAATATTGTTTCAGGGTCAGGGATTTAGCTCAGTGATTCTGGCGCCTGCTTCACAAGTGCAAGAACCTGAATTCAATCCCCAGTACCAGAAAACAACAACAACAACAACAAACAAAAACAAAATACTTCCTAGAAAAATATTGTTTCAAATGAGAAAATATGGAAAAGGGGGAAGGAAAAAAATTTTAAAAAATCATTTTTGCTCTTTCAGAAGCATAACCCATCCTGTCCCAGAGTAGGTGCTTCATGAATAGATCTCTCAGGAATGAATAAAGGCAAAAAAGGAAATTTTGTTAAGTAAAAATAAGTACTCATAGGTGTTCTCTTGAACTTGGCAGACTTGCGTGTATTAAAGATAAATTATTTTAAAGAGAAATGCTATATTTTGTGGGTTAGCGACTCAAGCAATATAGTATATTCTCTTTTATTATTGAATAAATAAATGTATGTCTATGTCATCACAAGAAATGTGCTTAGCCAAATGCAGTTACTGATCCCTGTAATTCCAGCATTTAGGGAAACTGAGGCAAAATGACGGCAAGTTTGAGACTCACCTGGCCAAGTTAAGACCCTATCTCAAAAATAATTAAAAGGGTTGGAGATGTGGCCTACTGGTAACATGCTCTGGTTGTGATCATCAGTCACACACACACACACACACACACACACA
>NW_022900932.1:32860446-32931996 GCF_012274545.1 Fukomys damarensis
TTTTTTTTTTTTTTTTTTTTTTTTTTTTTGTACTAGGGATAGAACTCCATCATTGAGCTTGCAAGGCAGGCAGCAGAACCACTGATCTAAACCCCTAATCCAAGACAATCTAATTTCTAATGGAGGAACAGAAGGAATTCGATACTTGGCTGTTATATTTTGTTACTGTTTGTGTCTTCTCAATGCAATTTCTTATCTGAGAGAGGAAGTTTGCTTTGAGATTCAGAATAGAGAAGATCTCATATATACATGAGATAAATTATGAAGACCACTCTCACTTCAAAGTGAATTTTATTGTGTGATCTTAGATATTCATTTTAAGAAGCACACATACTATCCTGAATTTACTATTATACTACTTTTGTTATAAAATATGACAGTCTCCAGCTTCCATTGGTCTGGTACTAAGACTTGAAAGTCAAAAGGTAAATATAAGATACATTAAAAATTGTATCTTTGAAAAAAATTGTATCTTTGATAATTCAGATACTGTCATACTGACAGTGTAGATATTTGTTATATTCTTTTATCTTTTATGTTATTTCATTTCCAGAGGCAGTAGCATTGTTCATATACTTGAGATAATTTCGTGAGATTTGGAACTATCAAATATCTATCTTAGATTATTTTGAAGCTCTTTTTAAAAAGACAAAGGTAAACAATATAAGATTATACATAATATTAGAAGAAGCTTATCAAATTTCTGAACTTCTTACTCGGCATATGGACTGTTTTTTTTTAAAGAAAGGGTTTTGCTATGCAGTTCAGGCTGGCCTTGAACTCTTTTATGTATCTGAGGCTGGCCTCAAATTCATGATGATCCTCCTGTCTCTGTCTCCTGAGTACTAGGAGATTACAGGAGTGTGCCACCTTGGCCATCTCAGTGATGAATGTTATAGACCAAAAATACATGTTAGACTGCAGAACCATGGCTGATTGCTTTTATTTTCCAGAATGTTTGATTTTCTACAGAAACATTTTGTCTTACTAAAAAAGAGAGAACACAGTAGATCAGGGCACTTTCATAATGTGTAAACACATTCCTGGCACTAGCATCAGATAATGAAACAGCATGATTAGAGAGTGTATGTAGACCTTAGCTAGTCTGAATTCAATTTACCACCACCAACATGCCAAGAGTAATTACTGTTCTGAAATCTAACTCTGCAGAATAATTGTGTCTGTTTTAAAATTTATATTAGTGAAAACAAACAATATGATCTGTTTTGTGAATGATTTATTTTAATCAACATTATTTTAGGTTGTAATTTTAGCTTATTCTTTTCTATTGATGTTTGTAAGCAGTATACTTCCCAATGAGTATGCTGCTATCATGTTTATTGTTGATCTACATCTGAGTTAGTTTCAGTTTGAGATATTTTGAGGAATGATTTTATGAACATCGTACGCATGTTTTTTAATGAACTTAACTACGCATCTGAGAATGATGTGTAACAGGAGTACAATATTTGAGCCACAGGGAATGTGTGTTTAGCATTCATACAAACAACTGATATATGTATTACACATTTATATAATCTTACTTATCAGACATGAGTTAAAATTTCTCCTATTTTTATATTAGGTTGTCTTCTTTGATTATTGCTATTGTTACATATATTGTTCTTGATAATTTGATTAACTTTAATAGCTTTATCTTTTATTATTTTAATGACATCTTCATTAAAGTATTATTAATCAGTTTTCTTTCTTTATTAGCACTTGTTGTGTTGTAAGAAAGTTGTGCTCATCTTGAAGTCATTAAAATATAGTCTCATATATATATATCCATATTTAATAGTATAATCTCAAGTGTGTGTGTGTGTGTGTGTGTGTGTTTCGAGTTTACACACATTTACTTAAGCTTTCTGATATTTAAATGCATGAAGTATTGGCAAAAAATAGACCAGTAAACAAATACAAAATAATAGAGCATATAAAAATAGATCTAAGTACTTATAGTCAAATTAATGACAAAGGAGAGTCTGCAGTGACATTATGATCTTTTAATAATGTATACATACACACACACAAATATATATATATATATATATGCTGTCAATCCTATATACAAATACAAACTATAATTTTACAAAAGGTAATGACATATGATGAATATTTTATGTATATTTTAATTTCCAAAAAAAGCCATTGAAGTGGTGCAGTACAAACATTACTAGTGAACACTTCCAATTGTTTTTTACAAGCTAGTGTTTGCTTTTACAATTTGACAGCTGTATTTGATAAATGTTATATTCTATAATAATACTTGAAAGTAAAGTAGCTTAATATAATAGAAGTTTACATTTCATTCAGACAGAAGTTTATTGTGTTTTCACTTAGTAGACTTCTCTGTCTGAATGGGATTCCCTAGCTAGATGAATTTCTCTCCATGTTAATTCCTCATGACTGAAGAAATACTTGAGCAATTTGTACAAAGCTAGTCATTTCTGCCATGTCAGCTAAGAATGAGAATTTTGACACTGGTATTGTTGCAGAAGGAATAGATAAGTAACACACATATAGAGACACAGAATGGAAGTAAAATAATCAAAGGTTTATTTTGCTGGCAATTTGTTGATCGCACTAAGAACAATGACAATGATCGACCCCATCCTGGGTTGCAGCTCCTTCTTTTATAGGGTTTTACAGCCATGATTTCATTCAGGTGGTTACATTTCATTTCCTCAGTTCACAGTACCCATGTACAAAAGACAGTAACAAGACAGTTCACTTTAACCCAGATGTAACAATTCCTTGTAGTCAGGGAGTTTACCTTAAGGTTTGTTTAGCTATCTATTCTAGTGCACAGGAAAGAGGTGTTCAAGGTTAGGGATGAGGCCAGGTGTACCATTTCATGGTCAATGCCTCTGGTGTCTGTTAATTTTGAACTAAACAAAGCAGATGTTGTAAGAGACAGCAAAAGTCATTTTACATTTTCCTAACATTTTGTAGGTTTTTAGATTATTTACAAAAGTTTTCTCTATCATTATTAAAAAAAAATCCAAATAGTTTTCTTCATAGTTGGTGTGATATCATTTAAAGGCAAATTAGAAATAGAATTCCAATGAGCTATTTAAAAATTTGTGAGTAATGTGCAAGTCCCAAATCATTTAGATTAAATAATTTTTGGCTTGTTTTCAAATATATATTCAAAGTAATACAACATTTTTATCACAGTCCATTTACCCGATTTTGACTCAACATACTAATAATATAGACCCTTTGTTTTAAGGGCTATAGAATTTGACTGTAGTTTAGAAAAACAAAATGTAATTTCTACAGGTTTTTAAACATATTATATCAATACTGTCAGAGTAAGTACTGAAAGGATGTTACATTAAACTTGAACTCCAATTCCACTTGTATAATTCATAAACAGCACAAATTAGTCTCTCTGCTGTTTATTGTTCTTTTGTAAAAATGAAGAATATTGTACTTTCCCATGATGTGTTTCTGCAGGATAAATACAGAATTGAGTGTATTACTATCCTAAATCTCTGATTCTCAGCTCTTCCATTATCTAAAATAGCTGCTTTACTGCTTTAGAGGTCTATTTACAGATGCAAATATAATAGTATCATTCAATAGGATCTTGAAATATGGATTGCACATTAATGAAATCATTTTATTTTAGATGTAAAAATGTGGATCTACAATGACAAAATTAAGCCCAACGTTTTAAAACTTTAAACCTATTAAACCATTTCAGTGCAAGGATTTAGCATTTCCATTAAATAACACAACCAGTCCTCAACAATTCTCAGCTCCTCAGGAATTTGTGATTTAATTTTGACAAAAAAATAGAATGTGGATATTATTTTTAAAAAGCTCAAGATTTCTGAGAAAAATGACTTTCTTTTAATGACAAAAATTATCTAAAAATTAAATCTAAATTCGATCCAGGATGTCCTCTTATATGTATGCTATTTGCAAAACTGCCTATATGTTCAGAAATACATTTTCATAGATAATGCTTTTTAAATTTTTATTTCATTTTAATAGATAGAGACTCAGGCTGGTTAGCACACTGTCACAGAGCAAGAAGAGTCATTTTTTTATATAAGTAACATTGCATAAAAAGGAAAAGTTTTGACTATTAAATTGTTGGAATAGGGGCATCCTCTGGGGGAGGCAATTGAGAAAAGTATTGATCAACAGAAGAGGTACATGTAACATAAATGCCTGAGGGGAAGAAAAAACATTTCCAAAATACTGCATCATTTCAGTTCATCATGCATTGTCTGTTTTAATAAGCTCTTAGTTAAATGAGCTTTTATATAAAATTTATACAAAAGGTAAAATGAGTTCTGTCATGTGTAGGAAGAATATGAGTTAGGTGAGGTATGGTGTTATAACATTTTTCTCTATTATTATGTGTGCATTTATTGAGTTCCTTCTATGCCTCACACGCCGGAGTGAATTCTCTTCATTTTCTATTTGACCTAATAAAGGAACCCGACAGACTCACAAACCTGCCTAATGTTACTCAGTAAGTCAAGGAAGTGAAATGTGGACTGAGACAATGCTGGCTCCAGTGACCACATTCTTAAACTCTGAACTGAATCAGCTCTCACAAGGGTCTTTGCACCTCCTCATTCACATTTGTTATATACACACTGGCAAAACTTTACTGTCAGCAGTGAGGACATACTTATGTGAAAGTTATCACAGATCAGCCACACAGCATTTTGCCATTTCATAGCATTTTCTTTTATTTTCCTCATTGAGTTTTTTGGTACATTTTAAGTATACAGTAAAGTTACATTCAACATTGGGGTCTTGTACCTCTACATGACAGGCCTTGGTTCTCATTTTTCCCCCTTGTCCCTGCCCTCCTTTCACCCCTCTCCCCTCCCCCTTTACAAACACTTCATTTCCATTTTCTCATATTTTTTCTTTTGCCTTATTAGCTTTCCCCTACCATTTCCACTTTCCCTACACCTTTAATTCATAGTATTTTCTGTGAAACAGCTCAATCAAGGATAGAGGCCAACTCTAGTTACCTTCAAAGCATGCATTTAAAGGAACTCTTATTCAATATAACCTAGTACATTTCCAGAGCTTCTGCTTTAATGTATTATTAAATTACATGATGCTTGCTAAATCTCTTTATGTAGCAAAAGCTGTCAATATTTTTCACAGAATCACCTTCTAAACAACACAAATGCGCAGAAATAAAGTATAACTATTTGAGTGGCAAGACAAAAGAGAGAAAGCAAGAAATTGTCTAAAATCTAGATTGTGACTGTAGGAATGAATTTATTTGATTTTTTAAACTAACCTGATCTGTTAATTTTGATTACTCAGATAACATTTATAATGATTTGGTGGTCAAAAGTAAAATGCTAAGCCCTCCTCTGCTAAAATAAATTCAGAAATAAATATAGCTATTTATTGAACAACATGCTTCTAGAATGGCTTCTCCAGAAATACTTCCATTTGCACAAATAAAGGCACAAATAAAATTGCAGATTTTGTCACTGAAGAAAACATCTAAATATATGTATATATATCTCTATATGTATATGCACATATTTGAATTTATTTATACCTATCCATGTAATTTTTGTGGTTGTAAAAATATTGCAGAAAATTCAAAAGATAAAAATTGGGTTATATTTATGCAAGGAAGAGAAGTTTGTTCCCTGTTACAATATTATACCAGAGCCCAAACTTGGCAGGCAGCAAAACCATTGAGCTAAATCCTTGGCCCACATGTTAATATATTAATGTAAATAAAGAGCAAACAACGATATTAGAAGATGTTTTTCAAAGTATTCACAGTGGTTGGAGGAAAAATAGACTTTGAATTGTATAATGGGATGCTTAATATTGACGGCACTTGAAAGAGGTCCGTTGTTGCCCACCTAAGATTGTAGTAAGTATAGAAAATGTAAGGCTAATTGTCTTTGCACTACATATTGGAACACTAATGTATTTCAAAACTGGAACTATGAATTCAAGATCTAAAGGAGAAATAGTATCCACAGAACCAGTTTTACAAATAAAATGCTTTCTTTTTAAAAAAATACACATACATAAATCAGGGGTTACAAGTGATTTCAGAGCTTGTCAAAACAAGGAAGAGCTAGATGAATATAATGATTTTTTACTGATTATATCATTTGAAATGGTTAAACTGTGGATTCATCTATATTTAATGTAAATTCTAATATACTTGCAACAGATATTTTTCAACTTAATTAAAAACAATCAGCAACTAATATACTGTAAAAGAAAACTTTTCTTTAAAGGTTCAGAATCCAAAGCACTGTATTTTTCCAGAAGTTACTCTCCGATTATTTAGCCAGACAATCATCTATCATGAATTTATTTTCTCTAATTATTTTTATACTTGAGGATCTCCTTTTAACCTTACAGGGACCAATTATTTGTTTTCATTTTTATATTGAATATAGTATATTATTGAATTGAACATATTGAGTTTTTTATGTGTGCTTTAAATACTGCGTACTCTACTGGAAAAATACTTTTTCCACAGTACATCAGTTGTTTAAGTGATCAAAGCATTTAAAGACTAACGATGAAAACTGCATCACTAGATTTTGAACTACATTTCATTCACATCTAAGTTTGTATAATTGAGGGATAAATAGCAGGAAACCAAAATATCTATGCTTATAGACATCCTGTTTTAAACATAGAGATTATAAGAAGAGGTAGATATGAACAGCTTAATAAGTAGTTATTTAATTTGCTATATATAGACTTAGATTCCAAAGCTACAATGTGATTAGTTGAAATGGACATAGAGTCATATCATTATCTTCAGAAAAATATACAGATCAAGAAGAAAATGTCAGTCAGGATACTGAGTCATTCTATCTAAATACGTTTTTCACATTTGCAAACAAGAAATAGCAAACATTAGTGTTCCTTGCACAAAACACTCTGAGGTTCACTACAGTTTAAATATGCAAAATAAAATAGATATTAATGAAGAAAGAAAATATTTGAATTTATTTATTTTAAATCGACATCTGTGCTTTAAATTTAATATTTTATTGGAGTTATTTAAAAAATTTAAGAAATAGACAATTTGTCATATTAAAACTTTATATTTATTTTATATATTTTTAATATTTAAAATTTTAAAAATCAAAATTAAATCTATTTGTTATATTCCTATTTATATCCAATAAATGGACATTAAATACATAAATTTTATCATAAAATTAAATTTATAACATCGCATGTAGATCAATTTATTTCAAATGCACTTGTAATTTTTTCAGTGAATTTTTAAAAAATTTTGAGGCACACAAAGTTTTAATAGCAATAGAGAAGAATGATCAAGGTCCTCAGTCCCAAACACAGAAACTTTATGCCAGGAATGCTTGGAGACAGGAGAAACTTTCTATTGCAGGAGAAAGCTAAGGAAAAAATATCCAGCAACCCTGATTATGGCTAGAGAGACCTGCTACTCTAGCTACAGGAGAATCCCTTAGTCTTGACAGTCCCTGTGAACTTCTTGAAGCATAATTTGAAATAAAAATTAGATGCTTTTATCTTATTCAAATATGATTTTAGAAGATACTCATTATTCATGCAAGTATTTACTTAAATCTTGTGTAAGTTACCAGTGTTGCAAAAGAAAATTGATAGCAAGATGTTTTTTGGAATCTCAACCTGATTCTCCAAAGCTTTTAGAAGTTAGAATACCTTCTGTTAAATAAAACAATATAATTTAAAAAACAGAAGCCCATAAGTTATATTGCCACAAAAATAATACCACAAACATGCTAAGATTAAAGAATATATTTGATACCTACTTCTTCCTTCTACAACTTGCAGTACCTTTTACTCTAGGTGGGGAATTTTTATTTTCCTTAATAATATATATTCAGCAATATTATACTTAATTTTATTGTATTAGAGTTATGGCTTAAATATGATAATTTAGTTATTCATAAAGTCAATCTAAAAAAGAAAGAGGTCAATCACACATTTTAAATGAATAAAGTAACAGTTATGCTATTTGTATTAGGAAAAATTAATATATTTTTCAATGCAAATATTTCAGATATACAAAAAGGTTTTATTTATTCACTTATGTCACTACCACAGCAATGAAGATATAGAACATTATAATGTCTGAATGTTGCCTTTTATCACTTGTTTGTTATCACTTCCCTTAACAGTAAGTAAATTCTATTACCATAGAGGAGACCTTCATTGAAATTCACATAAACTGAATAATAAAATTATACTTTGTCTGAATTATTTCATTTAATATTGAGTTTTCAAAATTAATTCATGCTTTTACATAAAACACTGAAATATTCTTTCATATCCTCAAGAAAATTTATCAAATGAAAATAGCATAGCTTTTTACTCCTTCTCTAATTGCTAAAACTATAGGAGATACTGTGTGTGCTCTCAAAATTTAATTCAATAGGATAATGTTACTAATAATTCAGATTGCATAATATAATACTATGTGATACCAAGCAAACATGAGAAGCATCATCCAGTGGAAATGATAAATAGACTGGCAGGGTATTTGCTGAAGAGAACATCCAAAGGTCTTTGCTACATTTAGCTTAATAACTTATACTGTATGTACTTGTTATTCATCTAATTAACCTTCCATGACTATTATTTCTTGCAATACCACTACTGGAAAATCATGAAAATAATGCCTCATATGCAAAGATTTTTTTTTTATTTCACTGGTTCATGATGGCTTCAATGTGAATGCTGTCAAAGAATAATTCCTGCTACACATTTATATTTTTACTTGCATAATTTAAAAATTTCAAGACCGGTGCCAATTATTAAAGAAGAAATTTTTAACCAAGCAAAAAATACTAAACTTTTTGTGTGACAATAACTACCCATGTTTAGTAGATTTCCATTTGTTGAGACTGATCAGGATATTGATATATACCACACCAACAAGATTTAATGATATTTTCACTCTGAAGTAGAGATGAATAGCCCTCTTGTTAACAATTTTTTAATATGTGAAATTAGACAGAAAACTAGTTTTCAGATGGAAGAGTCAAAGATTCATCTTCAAGATCTATTTCTCACTGCATCCTATTAAAATTTCTAATTTGGGGATTTCATTCTGATATCATCTTCTACACCAAGTGGAAAAAATGCAATATAATTTTCCTTAAGTGCTTATCAAACCTAGATTTTATTCTGGAATTAGTAAAACACATTTTAAACAATTTCATTATATAATTAACCTTTCATAAACAAAACTAAAAACTTATTTATATAAACTTGAAATTTTCCAACATACTTGGGGTTTTCAAAGAATTATTTTTATTTGTTTGTGCTTATTTCTTGTTTATTTTCCCAAGATTTCTTTCGTTTTTATATATTTATGCGCTCACTCATTTTGTGTCATTTTTAGGGTAGATGTCAGGTTTAAATGGCTCTGAAGTAATTCACCCTAATTATTAGCTGTTCTTTTCATCTATGACACAAAGAATGTTCTTGCATTATTTCCTTGTTTGTAGCTGCATAGTCGAATCCCTCATTGCTCATTTGCTGTCTGCAAATTATTTCTTTCATTTCTATAAGAGACTTTAATATATTAGTCTTATAATTATTGATTTAGTATTCTGCTTTTGACCAGAAAAGCTATATCTAATACAACCAGCTTTTCATGTCTTAATTCCAATCCTTGTAAATCTCAACCTATTTCTGCTCATCAAAATATAAATAAATTAAATTAACATGTTCCTAATTTTCTCTTTATCTGTTGAGTTAATTTTATTTAGTGATTAAGAAATTCGTATGTTTTTGCTTAAGATTGTCAACTCAGTTTCCCTTTTTTCATGTGAAATCATCTTAATATCTCCCATGATGTTTAGATACCTGTTTTACACTTTTATATTGGAAAGAGATTGTATGAATTAAGTGTTTCTCTTTGACACTTTTAAACAGTGATACATTCAGACACTTAACCAGATTATTGACTGGCACATTTCCAAGTGCTGCAATGATTATAAGTCACTGTTTCTGATTTAGTGCCTTGAAAACAGCATAAATTTCATCAGAACTCAGGGATATGCTTTGAAAATAACCCTAACTTACAGTCATAGAATCTTCTTCTGATCTTTCCCAATTTTGTATATTTACTATTTATTATCTACTTTATGTGATGACAGGAAAACTGTGTGTAATTTTTTTGTTGCTGTTCTTCTGTCCTTTCCTAAATGTCTAGTTGCATTTTTGATCAATATAGCTTTGAATTTAGAAACATGTCTGCGTTTATTCTGGTTAATATTCACTCCTCCTGACATTGCAAATTCTTCAAATAATATTTTGTCACATATTTATTCTGATAGTTAATATATTGTTAGTATGACATTATGCGTTTCCTCATTTTAGAGCATCCCAGGAGCCTTTTTCATCATTTCAGTATATCAAAAACAGACATACTTTCATTCTAAAAGTGAAGCAAAGAAATAACAGGCAAAAATATGGAATTGTTACATAAACTTACAGATAAAACGTTATTCATTTGGGGTCTTCTCAAGTACTAATGTGATCATGTGTAATATTTTTCTGTGCCTCAGGTTACCTATATGAAAAATGATAATAACACTGGCATCTTAATTGTAAAAATACAGTTGACAGATATACAGAAATTACTTTAATGAGTATCATAAAAAGCATTTTCACGCAGCCAAGGAATAAGAGTGAATGGGGAATTTATTAATTATATCTTGCATAAATCTCAAAGACATTATGCTACACGAAAGAAGATAATTTCAAAGTGTTAACTGCTATACACTTTCATTTATATTATATTATCAAAATAAATTATTGTGAAGAATAAAGATTGGTAGGTCCTATAATTCAAGAGTAGGGGTGATAGCCAACACAACTCCACCTTGTGCCTAAACATCAGCTTGTACTTTTGCTTGGACAAAGTGCTTGCTCTTGGACAAAGCTCCTCAAATCTCCATCTCCTGTTTGTCAGTAAACTTGCTGCAGTTGCAGGATGCTTTGTAGCTCACCTAGTGTGTGAAATTTCCTTGTGCCCCACCCCCACTCTCCTGGCATGGCTCTGCATCTGTAAGAATTCCACTTGCTCTCTCCTGAGCCCATCCCACCTGAAAGTATTATTTAAAAAAGGAAATCAAAGTGCTTCCTGATGCCAAGAGAACTTTCCAGGCAGTAGCCCCCCTCCGTTGCTGGCTTTAATAACGGACTCAAATCTGGCACACAGTGTGGAGAATCCCCATATTACTAACTCGCTCACTCATAACATAGGAAGAATTTGTGACTATCAAGGATAAGTATAAGGGATTTTGGGGGGGTGATTAAATTGTCCTGTACCTTGAAAAATTTTTTTTTAATATTAGGAATAAAACTCAATACCTTGCACTTGTGAGGCAGGCAGTGGCACCTCTGAGCTAAATCCCCAGCCCCTCATAGCTTGATTTTAATAGAGGGTTCAAGAGTCTATGCTTGTACTGAAATGCATAGAATTGAATAATTATCAAAAATGATTTAATTAAATTAATTTAATTATTAAAAATTTAAACTTAAACACCAATGATTAAAGAACTCAAAGGTATTTCTAGCAACAATTTGAATCAGCACTTTAAATTGTCCTAGTTTTCCTAATGATGTCTAAACTACGAGTCAGTAACATAATCCAGACATTAAAAATTCAATATGTATTTTCAAGTATGGCCCTAGGACTTATTAGAATAAAAGGATAATTATTTCATTAAAAATCTAACAGGTAGAGTTATAGAAGATGTATATTAGGAAATGGTGATATCAGGTCATCAGTGATATACACATTATATCTATAAAGTTGTAATATTATTTATTAATATCTTTGATTCTTTACCATAAACTGAGCTCTTTTTGTCAGATTATGCCTATTCCATTCCGAATCATTTTTTGTTCTGTTTTCTTTTTTGTTTTTTGAAACAGTCTCCCAATAATGCTCCGGCTAGAGTCAGGGATTTGGCTCAGTTGTTCCACCACCCGCCTCACTAGCGAAAGGGCCTGAGTTCAATTCCTGGTACCAAATAATAATAATAAAATAATAAATGTTCAGGCTGGCCTTGAACTCACTATGTAGTGTAGTCTGGCCTGGAACTCATGGCGACCCTCCTGACTCAGCCTTCCAAGTGCTGGAATTATAGGCATGAGCTACTACACCCAGATTCTGTTCTGAATCTATCATTTACAATAAAGATTATGAACTGCATGTTATACACAGATAAGACACTTTATCCTTGGCACTATTCAATATTTATGAAATTGTTTTTAGAAATCAGAATAGTAACTTGGTAGAAGTGGAAGACTGGTTAACAGATATACAAATTGACATGGAATTAACTTTTATGCAAACAGTGAGTCCAAAATCCAGTTTGACCTCCAGTGTACTATAAAATATAACTACCATTGTATATTATATTCTTAAGATTTGATGATATTCAATAAGAAGCTATCACTATATAGTTGTATTTGTATTCTTAGTTTCCTAAAAAGAAAGGCCTAAGAAAAGAGTTGTATTAGGCATCACAGGTAGTAAAATGAAAGAGAAGGGATGCATTATGTAGGAAAATATAGAGATCAAATCTACATAGGAACTATTCAGCTGTTAACTGCTGAAAACCAGTAATGCCTCAGTTTCTCAATACACTCATGAAGGAAGATACGTTAAATGATTATGTTAAACATTGTTTTTATCCTTATAAAGAGAGAAGTGGGAAGAATTTAACACTGACTTTTCACTTTCCTTGGTCAATTATTCAATTCACCCAATAGAAATTCTTGTGTTTCTACCTCTTTGGGTACTTTAGGGGGTTTTCTTGTGTTTTACGCTTTGCATTCAGCAGGGATTCTCTCCTGGCAGGATGTGTGATGTATGAGTGGTAGTGTTAAAAAACAAGACTCATTCAGGTTGCACCTGTGGGAACTTGTTTAGAATCCATAGAGGACTAGGTGCCAGAACATATAACAATCGAAGTCAAGAAAATCTAATATTGCTAACCCCTATTTTTTCTTTCACTGTCCTGTTCTTTCCCATCCTGCCTACAAATTAGGAGTATCAGTTTTTGTTTTATTTTCTATAGGCTTAAATATTTTTTTCTAGTTTCAGGATATTTGTTAATAGCAAGTACTTGTTCTTTCCAATAAAATTCATTAGTCAAGTTCAAATTCTAACTCTGCTACTTTGCGGCTCTTTGAACTTGAATAATTAAGATTTCAGCATTAGCTTCATCTTATGAGTAGTAAAGAGAAGACATATTTAAGAGTTTGGGGAGCTAATAAGTGGAACTAAAATATGTAAAATATGTAATACCAAATTCATAGGAGTGTCTAAAAATTTATAAGTATTATTTTACTTATAACCATGGGAATATTTGTACATATATTGGGGAATTATAAAGAAAGATCAATGAAATCAATACTTAGGAAGGTCCAGACATGTAATGGAAAAGACTAGGGAAAGATTATGTTATGTAATAGTAGTTTAAACATTATTTGAAAGTGAAATAATTTATTGCTTGAAAAGAAAACATCATCACTGCAAAACTAGGAGCAATGTGACATGTCAGTATGAAAGAATTGACAGATAATCCATAAGTTTTTCAGACAAAGAAAGAGTTTGCATTCAGTGGAGGCACTAAGTCTTGCCGCTACAGAAAGTTGGAGTAGTTGATCTGAATTTGAGTTAAAAGGAGGACTTTGGAAACTAAATTTTAACAGAATAAAAAAAAAATAGATCAATGTTGAATCACCAGAGAAGACTTATTTTTATTATTTTATATTCTGAGATTACTCAAACACCAATAGTTATTATATAAAATACAGTTTACATCCCACTTAGATTAATCAGAATAGAATTGAGAGATGAAAAGGCTCCAATTCATAATGAATACTATTGAGAAGAATAAAGTAACAGGGCATTTATCTTCTTTTTTTATAGGCTACTTCCAATATTTAGATATTATAAATTGTGCTGTTATAAATATTGGTATGCATGTAAGATTTTAATATCAATTTAATACTTTATTAGCAGCAATTAAAGTAAATATGCAGATTAAAATTCTCATAAATGTTAAAAAATAATTTTTAGCATTTGGCATTTCCATTATCCTATAAGAAAACAGAGGTATCTTGCAGGGAAGTATGAAGAGAAGTATATCAGTGGGACTAGGAAAGATAAAGAAGGCATTCTTTAAAAAAATGGTAACAACTGTAAAGCTGTAAACACAGGCCTTGGAATTTGTTTCAAATAATCCAATGGTGTTGAAGACTGGCAGGATCTCCCAGTATTATTAGCCAGGAGAGAGGAACCTGAGCATTAACATCTCACTAGAAAAATAGTCCAACATAATGCAGCTCTTTAGACAATGTCTTTGCACAGATACATGATAAATGCAGGTTAAAATACATATCATTCTCAGGAAATACAATACTTATCTTCCACTGCTGCCTTATAGATTCAGGCTACCAACATCTCTCATCTCTTCCCCTGTAGCTGTGTAGTTTCCATTTCCATTTTTTTTATCAGTTTTTCCATTTACATGTCTATCTGTGATGCCTATGCTCTATTCACACAACAGTCGAGTGATGCCACTAAGTAAATAATCCTATGTCATGCGCTCATTTTCAGAACTCTTCAATATTTGTCATTATATTTGTATATATAATCAAAAATCTTGACCAAGATTTAAAGATAACATATGCACACGATGTGGTTTCTAATATTGTGTTTTCTTTCTAGTTACTCTTTAATTCTAACGCTATGGTGAGAAATGTCTTGAATCAGTACTTCTGCGTTTCTCCCTCTACATGGAGTACTGTATTTCCAGAAAGCCACAGAGTTTTTGCCCTCTTTTCAGATTTCTACCTAAGAGGATCTTTTAAAAAATATTTCACTTCCAGCCTACTTATACACCTTTCAAGGACACTTATTAACACCTTACCCGTTTTAGTTTTCTTAGTGTGCATCTTAGTGTAAAACACAATGTCAATTTACTTGATTCTTTCCTGTCCATTAGGTGCAAACTACATGAACACAGATTATTTTTCATCATCAAATTCTACTTTTCAGCAGTGATTAAGTCTCTAATCAATCTTTTAAGAATGAACGATGTATGAGAAAATAAAATAATGTCATTTGTATTATTACAAATTCAAATAACTGGATCAAGAGTCTCCAGTTTATCTTTGCCAATGATGAAAATATTCTATATATGTGCTAATACAGTGCCATTTGGCTCTGTTTGAAATTTAAAATGTAGCCAGCATAACAAGAATTACAGCTTTTAATTTTAACTAATTGAATTATGTTTAAGTGGAAAAAAACTATAATACTAGATGGAACCACATGGAATAATCATAGGTGAAGAAGTGGAACTTAGCCTACAAGCATAGCACGTTGACCCAAGTTTTCCTGTGTATGGATGTGTTCACTTAAGCCATCAATAATTAGCTATTATTTTATTAACATGTTTAAGGAGGCTATGATGTTAAGGATTATACTGAATATGTTTATTTATGTTTATTTGAAGTAAAAATTATTAGTTTTTCTGGCATTCTAAGGATTACCTTAGTGCACTGTACAGCTTTGCATTCTCTGAAGTAAAACATCTTCCTCTAATGTGAAAATCTTCCACTGTATTGTTTTCATCCTACCATTAGGTGCTAATATCCTTTTCTTCTCTCTAAAGGGACAACTTCTGCTCTAGAGTGTCTGCTTTGTACCTCCAGGTCAAAGGAACTATAAATAACCATCACATGCTCTTGTCTGCAAGAAAAATGATTTATTTAGACTGACTTAAAGTAAAACATGAATTTGGTGATTAACTTTTAAAAAACAAGGTTCAAATGTGTGGATAAATTTGGTTTTGTTTAATGCATACCATGATTCAAATGTGCATGATGTTTTATTCATCCGTTTTGTTTCACCCCCACTGTGAAGGTCCTGAGATTCAGTACTTTTCAGTAGGATGGCATGCTAATTCAGTGAGATTTAAGCAGCTAAAGCAGCATTCAGTTTTGATAGTTTTCTGGACCCATATAGCCCTCACATTTATTGGGTCTATGCTAAAAGGATCAAAGGCAAGCCTATCCTAGAAAACACATCAAAAGTTTCAACTACAGAACTAAATCGCGACCTCTTCTCTGACAATAACCAAGTCTCCTGTCAGAAGCGATCAGTACAATTTTGTGTAACACAGTTTTTACTCTCTATCCTAGTACACTGAGGCACTTCACTTCTGTTTTGAAACCAACTGATATCCTCATTTGTCTCTGATACTTCTCTCATGTACTCGAATGTTTAGTAGATCAGGGCCATCACTTGTTTCCTCCACGTAAGTATTTACACATTACATTTGTGGAGCTACAAATGACAAATGCACAGTAATGTATTAGATTTCCAAAAAACAGCAGGTTATTTAAATCAACCACAGATTTTTAATCTTCTAATTCGCAGTTCTGTTCTCTGCATCGGTAGGGATCCTTTTAGAAATATTTTCATGTCTTATTTTGTAGTACATTGTTTACTTATCAGTGTTTATTAATATGGTAATCATGCTGTTTATTTTAATGTCTATTTATGTCACTTACAGTAAATGGAACAAGGAATATAAATTATTATGTCAGTATAACTAATAACCTAATAATAATATGCCATTAACATAAATTTATGTATAACTTTAAATATTTTGGTTATTTCTCTACTAGACTATACAAAGATTATGAGTAATAACACTTTTATATAGGCAAAATAAGCTATTGTAGAAAACAATAGCTTCAGCACAAGAAAGTATATTACACAATATAAGAAAACTGAAGTATCGTGTACAGTTTGCCACTGCAAAACATTAGTATTTGCACAATTTGAGTTTTTCTAACTATGAATTTTGAAAGGAGTGTAAGTTACAGTTTAATGTTCTGCAGACATATAGGTTGGGTTTATAGAATTTACGGCTGACAAGAGGGTTGTAGGAGTTGCTACAGTTCAACTCTGGCTTAGGGCTTTGAAGAAGTATTAGCTAGTTATTCCCACAATAAAATGATTCATCTTTCATTTTATAGAGCACAGTGACGGATGGCATGGTGAGAGCTGTGAAGTAACATGCAGCAGCTCCAAACAGTGAGATAGATTTCCAGCTTCTGTAACAGCAATCATTCATAGAGGAACAAGAAGGAAGATGCTGAGTTTCGATACATTTTAATTATGCCATGGCAAGCAATTTTCCTAGATTGACTTATTTGATCAAAATAACATATCAATATAATATTACTAAACTTGTAATGTTCTAGCATAAAATAAGAGAAAAATTTAATAAAAAGGAATGGGAAGAAGGCTTTTTGTGGTATTGTGAAAGAGAATAGCATTCATGAGACCTAATTTATTTTCGTTCAAGATATGGATAAAATTATCTTTTATTAGTCAGTGCTTGTATCATTTAAACACATGTGAAATAATGTCTAAAATCATTTCTATATGAATTTCATTCTGATAGCTTAAAAAGGAATGAAGAGAAAAAACAAAGTTATCTGCTCCATAAACATAATTTTTTATAATATTGCATTTTTTCCCTTTCAACTTTCCCCCATGTGTGTGATTATATTAAATTCTTTTGATTTAGAATCGATGGAATTTATTTGCCATAATGTCTTGGTCTCACTTCAATTCAAACTGTAACACCCATATAGGAAATTATCTACTAAAGAGCTACAGCTTTATTTAATTGAATCTCTTCCAATTTCATCCAACTCCCATTCTATTCTCAAAATGAAAATCTGCTACCAAAGTAAAAACGCTCACCACCCTAAGTCAACTGATAATTTTGATGAATTTGATAAATTTGTTAAATATTTTATTTTGGAGCCACTTAAGTATAAACAGCAAATAAGTCCTATCAGTTCTTTATGATTTATATACTCATACTTCATTCTTTGCTTTCTGAAATTATGTACTGACATATTTAAACTATACCACTACATATTAGCTTATAACTTACTTTTCTGTTTTCTGAAAATCACACATTTGCAAATTGAGGGTTTATACCCAAACTTATACAATTCTTTCCCAGCACAAATCCTTTAGTGCTTCTCCAATAACGACGGTATCACCAATATACCTGCATTTTCTGGTTTCTGATGATATCTGCAGATGTCAGTTCAGGCCCTGGAATGAAGTAGATATGAGGTCAACCTTTTTATAAGCAAGATAATATTTTCATGTCTTACTTTGTAGTACATTGTTTACTTATAAGTTTTTATTAATATGGTAATCATGCTATTTTAATGTCTATATATGTTACCTACAGTAAATGGAACAAGGAATATTATAAATTATTATATCAGTATAATAACCTGAACTTACAATTCTATTTTATGACTCAATGACTGTACAAACTGTTTCCTTTTCCAAAAAAGACCCTCCCTTTTTATTCACTTAAAAAAATTCCAACTTATATTCAGTATATTTTCTCATATACGTTTTCCTAAGAGAGATCATACAAACTGCATATAATATAGTTATTCATCTAAACCCACATGTACATTCCTTTGTAAGCTTCTAAAAGGCCTGGATTGATGTAGAAGGGCAACAATTTCAATCCATAGAATATATTATGGTTTATTAATACATATTTATTAGAGAAATTATTCATACCAGTTGTGTTTAAAAAGCTTATATTTGAATGTCTGAATTGAAAATTATATGCTCACATATTAATGATATGATGTCATGTACATTTATGATGCTTGTTTGTAAAACCTAATGGTATGTTATAATATATGCATTGCTATATTTACAAATAAAATGTAAAAAGAGGTAAACATCATTTATATTATTAACAAAATTAGAATTGAGGCTTATTATTTCAACAATCTCTTTTATGTTCTATAAATTTTTTTTCCTGTGAGAAGTTTTTCACACTATTAATATCTAAACCAAATTGAGTATATAGTTCATGCTAAGCATCACACTTTATAATTAACAACAATCATAAAAGTAAGGGAGGGCAGAGGTAAGGGGAAAAAATGAGAATCAAGACTTGTCATGTAGAGGTACAAGATCCCAACAATTAATGTATCTGTACTGTATCCCTAAAATGTACCAATAAACTCAATTAAAGCTGAAAAAAAAGTAAACTATAAATTAAGAAGGTATTGACTATTTTAGTTTATTTGGCAAATGGTTGAAGTAGTTTTGTAGGCACCAGTGGAAACCAATAAGCACTAATTTTTAAAAAATAGTTCTATAAAAGACAGATAATAGGAAGAAAGTGAGAGACAAAGGGGGAGAGAGAGAGAGAGAGAGAGAGAGAGAGAGAGAATATTATATGCCAATCTGGACTATGTATCTAAAAGTAAACCTTTATTTAGTACAACAGTCTGACTTGTTTTATGTGTTCTTAGACCTAGTTGTCTGATATTCAATACTATATATTATAATTGACTTTATACAGTCATATATGACAAATAAATGAATTTGATGCTGGAATAATAAAAGAGAGCTAGAGGGTAAGAAAAAAAAGAATTGGAATGTGTTGTGTACATATACCAGTTCCCTAGAGTGAATGCAATCATTTTGTACTGGAAGATATGTATTCATAAAAGTAAAAAATAAAAATAAAATTTACAAACTGTTTTATAATTACTTAAGCTTAGAAAAGGGGCAAAATATGTTAAATAGGTTTCTATATGAAGAAGTCTTCAGAGTCTGTATATCAATAATGTGTAATGGATCTTTTGAGATTCAAAAAGATTTGTCTTCTAATCTTATTTGATGATATTATCTAGGCATATTTTCTAGAGTTGTTTATAAAACTAAAATATAAAAAACACAACATGAAAAATGTTGGATAAGCAGTTAGTTATATCTGCAATTTATTATTTATCTAAGCAAATGGAAAAATACTTGACATTAAAGAAATAATAATTTATATATAATATGCAAGCTGCTGTAATAAATGCTAAGCTCAGTACAATATTCTAGAATTAAAATGCTCAACTTTCTGGAAAGTATTCAGGAAATATTCCCTTTAATGCATTTCTAGTGTACAATGGGCATAATAGACAATTAGATGGAATCAAAGCATAGTCTGAAAACATTTTAATTCAACATCTACGTGAAAGATTTAACATTTGCACTTTTGACTATTTCACATGATATTTATACATCTTTTAAACTATTTAAACTAATTTCAACATAAATTAAACTTATATTTGTTATTTTCATGTAGAGAAATCAAGCTGTAGAGTTATGAATTAGAGTTTTAGCCAGAAGAAAGTATGGCAAATGCAGCTACTGAAAGGAGTGCTTTGTATTTTAAGAGGGATTGGAAATTGGAATCCAGATTTAGAGAATAACAGCTGTATCATAATTCCTCAGAGTGAATTAGATGTGAACAGTTTCTTCAGCTCCTTGCACAGGTGACTAACAAGTGCATATATAAAGATGGACACATAGTAAAAATAAGAACTACAAGAACCTGCTGTTGAAATGGAGGAAATAGAAGGACATGATAATGAATGAATGTTTCACAGGAAATTATTACTACTTTTTCATTTCTTGAAAAATCAACAATAAGAATAGAACCATGGTTAAAGCAGAAAAAGGAAGCAAAATCATTTTGAAGGAATCCTTAATCATAAAGATAAAGGCAAAATAGCAAGTCCTGATAACAAAACCAGAGGAGATAGTTACAGGGCATTTTAGGCATATTTTAGCAATGATGAATATATTGGGAATGAAAAATTTAAGAGTACAATGAGGTGAATTCTCAATTACTTTTCAGGGAATTCAGAAAGGAAGTACAAAAACTGCTAGAGAAAATTCAGTGGATATTAATTAATAAAAACCCAAGAGATAAATGACTGCTTTAGATGAGTTATTTGGATACAAATATAATGGAGAGATAGATTAAGAGGATTCTCAAATCTCTATTCCAGGTTTCTGATAACATTAAGCGATGATCCAGAAAGAATTTTTGTAAAACCCTTTAGAAGAAAAAAAATAAGAAAGCTACATAATAGAATTACACTTTAATACTATTCATTGTTACTCCTGTCAAATGACCATGTGTACCTTGTTCTCATTGCCTTCTGTTCTATTTCTCACATTTTTGCTATTGGTTATACAAATTAGTGCGCTTCTCTTTGGCAGATTGTACATGAACGTAACATATCCCTACCATCTTCCTTCGTCTAGTCTCCCACTTAATTTCACATAGGTTTGAGAGGATTTAATGTGTATAGGGATTACGATTATATTCGCGTCCCCTATTACCCATCAGAAGACTAAAATTAGAATTAGTGTTTCCTCTAGCTATACTATTCCTTGGTACAGACTGAGAATTAAATAATTAAACACAGCATCACGTAAGAATGCTTCATTCCCATGTAATTTTGACAAAATATACAATAGCCAAGACAGGGAAGCATCCCAGGTTCTCAGTGAAAAATGGATAAGGTGAATGTTACACCCCCCCACACAATGAAGTGTTATTCTGCTATAAAAAAACAAAGTGTCATTTGCACAAAAATGGATGGATCTGGACATTATCATGTTGAGCAAACTAAGTCAGACTCAGAAAGACAAATATTGTGTTACCCTAATCACTAGAATCTGAAAACAAGATAGCAAAGAAGAGGAAAGTGGACCATTATCAGACAAGAGGGCGTGTAGGGGCCTGCTTTGCCTTCCAAGTACAATTTCACATTTTCGTTTTCTCCGCTCAGTGAGAATCAAAACATTGTCTTTGTAGTTTTTTGCATTCCTTTTATGATTTCTTCCAGTTACATAATCTTAAATGCAATCAGTACAGTAATAACACACAGTTCATCAGAATGAAGCTATTATTAAAATCTACCAATAAACTCAATTAAAGAAAAAAAAAGAATGGAGAAAAAGAAGAAATAGAGCAGAAAAAAAATCTACAGTCAATTCACTACCAGACATTTCTGGTTGAGTATCTCAAACATAATCTGGAGAAACATAATCTGTACCTCTAAAGCTGCTTTTCCCAAGAACTTGTCACTTGTGTTTATAAAAAACTATTGTCTACCAGATGCATGAATCAAAAACTTCCTTTGGGGAAATCATTATCTACTTTATTCGACATTGCACATCAGTAAAATGTGTTGATCCCGATTTCAAAATTTGTTCAACCATTCTCATTGCTTACTTCTATTCACTACCATCTTACAAATGATTGCAATGAACTTAATAGCTTTCCCACTTTTTTCTGAATTATTAATCTTGATTTTAATTCACAATACATTGTCTTGAGAAGAAAGCCATGAAAATAAAAATTAAATTGCGATTCCTCTTATAGAAACCGTCCAGTGGGTATCCATTTCATTCTGATTTAAAGACAAAATAATGAAAATAGTTAACAAAATAGTTGTACCATTACATAGAGGTTCACCTACTTTACCCACAATGCACTTTTGTTTTTCTTTGAACACTGTTAGGCCATATTTACATCAGAAATCTATATACTTTATCTTTCTTCTTCCTGGAGCTTTTTTTTCTGTCAGGTTTCTCTATGACTTGCTTGCTCACATCCTACAGATATTTATTTGACTATTAATTTGCCAACAAATATTTCCTTGACCACCATATTTAAAATCAAAACATTTTGCCTTTGTAATCTATCAATGTTCCTTGTAATTCCTGTCATATGACAAACAATATATTTTAATTATTAACATATGTCTTTACTTCTCATTTATACACCCTGAAAGCATTGAGTTTTTTGTCTGTTTTGCCAACTTTTATTGATTATACATGGAATTTATCTGGCACATAATATGTGTTCAGTGGTAATTTATTTTTTTGCTTGCATGACTGATTGAGTATTTTAACCATCCAATTCCTTTATTTCCATGTTCTCCCTATTGAAGTTGATCAGGATAAGGTATGAGCCACAACACCAGTTAATTCACATATTGCTTAATGACCTCAAAATTTAAGACCATATCTTTTCTCAAAAAGCTGAGAAGAAACAAGCTGAATCTTATTTTCAGTGATTGGAATTGATAACTAGAAGAACCTTCCTACACTTGGGAAGGAAATCAGTTATATCATTGTGTAAAGAGAGCCCAGAGGGTTGGTGTGGAAAAGGATAATGGACAGAAGAGAAAAGAAGCCTGGTATAAACATAAAAAGTTTGCTCTGTCAAAGGGGAGGACAGGAAACAGGTGGAGAAAAGTCACTCTCTAAAGATGTTGGCATTTCAATCCTATGTTCAATTAAGTTAAATCAAATATAATACTTTTGTACTTCTCATCACTGTAGAGAGAATATATTTCAAACTTACTCAGCTAAAAATATATTTCTTATTTTAGTAAATTACCTTGACTGGACTTAAGAAATTTTCTGCCCAAGCTGGATCTAAACTCAAATTTACTTACTGTTCTTATTACAACCCTGTTGTGAGCCAGCAATGCAGAGCACTGTCCAGCAGTGTCTCAAACCTGAAAGAGCAGCGGGGTGGAGATGGGGGAGAGAGAAAGGAGGGACGCCAAGACAAGAGTCTGATCAAGGCGACGTTTATTGCAGGCAAGCATCAGCCTTTTAAAGGCACATCAACAGGAAGCACCTGACTCCTACAGATAACATCAGATCTTTGGCTGTCCGAGTTTCTCCCATGCAGGGTCAAAAACAAGTTTAACTCGTGCAATCCTTAAAAAGGAACAAATATTAACACATGCTAATTAGGAACATCCGGACCACACATTGTGTCAATGCCTTAATTATAAAGAAAGAAGTTATCTTTCAAATGTCAAATGCCAGTGGGCCATGACTGGCTCCCACACAACCCAGCTTTGAAGGCTTAGATTGTGCAAATATCCAAGAAGACAGTTACAGTAGGATCCTTTTGTGAAGAATTACATTGGCTATTATTGAAAAGCATTTTATTCTACCCTTCTTGGTCCCAATGCTCCTATGGATGTTGAGATTCATAATCTAAATTTGGAGCATGGGAAATCTCAGAGTGAGATCTAGGAACATACTGCAGGGGCTTCCCTTCCTAGAGGTGGTGGGGGACCTCTCAGGCTTCCTCTCAGAGACTACCAAGTTCCTTGACCTGAAAGAGATAAGTCCTTGCTGCTTATAGGACAGAAAGGCACCATTCTCTCTTTAGTCTCCAGAGGTCTGTTCTCCTCAGTTTATTTCTCAAAGATACTTTTCATAGACCTTTAAGAATAATATTGGACTTTGGGTTTATCACTCTGAATCCACCAGTCCTTTCAAAAGCAGTGTGGCAAGAGATCACAAAATCTGGCTTTCTGAATAAAGCCAGCACAACTAAATGCTGTTATACAAAAAAGTCTGACTTGTGGAGCTAAGGAACATTATCGTAATAAGACAGTTTCAGCCAGAATTTGGGGCCTAACATAATTTCCCCAGATTACAGAATTTTATGTGTTTTTATATTATACAGAATTTGATCACATAATTTAAATACTTATTTGACAATTTTATTAAATCTATAAGTATCCTTAAAAGTTAAAAAGTTGGAAATACCACTGTAGATCAATTATAAAATGAAAGAAGAGTGGAAATCTCCATAAGAATAAAATAAATAAAACTGATTCAGAGAACATATTTTGTCTTTGAAACTAATAAGATATATTCAAACAAAGTGGCAACGGTGACTTACTTGCCTATTATTTTCTGGCCATACTGGCTGTGGTGGATTAACTAATGATTAACTTGTAATGCCCAGCTGAACTGAATCAGCATGATTGGGGTTGGAAGACCCACCTGAGGACTGTTGCCAACTGCATAAAAAGAGAGCTGGGGGCGGGCTCGGGCAGAGATTAGATTGATACTGTTGTTTTTCAAGGAGAAGCTTGCTGTGGTTGGTTTTCTGGCTGAAAACTTGGCTGTTCTCCTTGGAGGAGGAGGTGAGTCCTTACTGTTTCTGGGAATGGCTACTGTTCTCCTCAGGGAAGCTCTGATTTTCACAGTGAGCAAGTAACACTTCCTAGCTCCAGTATAGATCCCTCAGCCTGGTTGCACAAATCCTTCATCTCACTGTCACAGGTTTTCTGGCCTCCACCACTGGCCATTGGGTTTTTCCTGGTACAGATCCTCAATACAAACAAGCAACAGTTATTGCTATGGGCTCTAGGCCACTGGCTAGACTCAAGAAGGACATTGCCTTGGGCACTAGGCCTTCAGCCAAACTTATGTGGGACATTGTTGTGGGATTTAGATCCTTGGATGGAAATTTGGGTCTCTGTGTGCAGCTAGATCTCTTTTACTTCTCTACATTTGACTTTTTGGGTGACTATTATAAAATAATCCTATAAATTATGTGTCTAATATTAAATAGATTTCCCATGCAAAAACCTTGGCCACAACACTCACTGGTGTTAGTATCTTTTCCACTAATCTTCTTTTGGCATTCAAATATAACTGGTAATCCTCACTTTATATTTGTCAATAGCAAATAATTTGATCATCTTGAAAATCTAAAAAATAATCAAATGTATATCTATCAAATATAATGATTGTGAAAATTAAACAATTTGATACAAGAAAAGTATTTAGAATAGTTATTTACTAAGATGACCACTATTCAATAAATGCTCTTTTATTTCACAAACACATTAAATTTCTTATTTAATATTCTAATTTATCACTGTTTCAACATTGACTTACTTTCATTGGTTTTGTAGCTGTAGCAAATTCTTTTCCACTAATTTATACAGATTTGGAATTTTAAAAATTAATTTATAGAAAATATACTTAGGTAACATTGATATTAGAGATAATAAAAAATTATACTAGCCTTTAAACAGAAAGAAGCTCTCTGACAATATATAGATTGAGCCCTTTGTATTTAAAGACTACTATAATTCTTTGTACCAAATATATAATATCTTGACAAATATTGCTTAAGAAATAAATTTCTATTTTAAGCTAAATTTACTATTAAAAGCTTCAACATAATTAAAGAAATTGAAGGAGAATGAAAATCCATAATGTCCGTACCTTAGATAAACAAAACAAAGTAATAACTGAGATTACAAATTGCATAAATGGGAATAATTTTGGAGTATTTTGTAAATACTGAATAATTTCTCTGGTGTGAATAATCTGAAATAGTACATAAGATCCTAACGAGATAACTGACATTGTGAAATGGGAAGAAAAGGGATAAAGGTGTAGGGAAGCTGGGATGGGTAGGGGAAGCATAATAAGGGAAAAGAAAAAAAATGTGAGAAAATGAAAAGATGGAAATAAAGCGTTTGTAAATGGGGAGGAGAGGAGGAGGTGAAGGAAGGGCAGGGATAAGGGAAAAAAGGAGAACCAAGACCTGTTATGTAGAGGTACAAGATCCCAATGGTGAATGTAACTGTACTGTATACCTGAAATGCACCGATAACAATGAGAAAAAAAGAAGTGGAGAACACTACGTATGTTAGGGAAATGGGAAATGAAATGCATTTCTAACAGTCACACATCTGTCACTCAACTAATACATATATGTAGCCTGAATATATCTACACCTAGGGACTAAAGGTAAAATGCCAGAAATAAGATAAGCCAAAAATATAAATGTTAACTTGGAAAAATAAGATCATTATTTCATTATTTTTAAACAATAAAAAATTAGAACATAAAATTGTTGTCATTACCTTAGGATAAATAGATAAGACATTTTCTTACTTTTAACATCTACCTGATCCCTGGGATTCTAAGGCCAGCCAGGACCACAAAATGATGTCCTGACTCAAAAACAAAAAAGTAAACAAGCAAAAAATAGTATGTTCCACTCTAAGTGAAAATGACAGCCAAATTTGATGTAAGCCTTTCTACTTCTGTGCTCTGATTGCTTGTTATGTATTATCACTGTCTTCCTGTATTTCCCTTCCATCACTTTTTTTTCGGCTTTAATTGAGTTTATTGGTACATTTTAGGGATACACTACAGTTACATTCATTGTTGGGATCTTGTACCTCTACATGACAAGTCTTGGTTCTCATTTTTTCCCCTTACCTCTGCCCTCCCTTCACCCGCTCCTCCCCTCCCCATCTACAAACACTTTATTTTCATCATTTCATTCTCTCATATTTTTTTCTTTTCCCTTTTTACTCTTCCCCTACCCATCCCACCTTCCCTACAGTTTTAGCTTCTTTCTTCCCATTTCTAAATGTCAGTAATCTTATTAAGATCTTATGTTTTATTGCAGATTATGCACACCAGGGAAACTATTCGGTATTTACACATGTGTGACTTATTTATTTCACTAAGGAGTATATCTTCGATATGTATCCATTTTCCTATGAATGAATCTATTTTCTCGTTCTTAATGGCTGAGTAATAGTCCATTTTATAGAAAAACCACATCTTCTTTATCCAGTTTCCAACGGATGGGCAAATGGGCTGTTTCCAAGATTTAGCTATTACAAACTGTGCCGCTATAAACATGGGTGCACATACTTCTCTGTGATGATTCTTTTAGTTCTCTTGGAAAGATACCCAGCAGAAGGATGGCTGGGTCAAATGGAACCTCCAGTCCAAGCTCTTTGAGGTATCTCCATATTGATTTCCATAGTGGTTGCACCAGTCTGCACTCCCACCAACAATGGAGAAGGGTTCCTTTCTCCCCACAACCCCACCAACATTTGTTATTGTGTGATTTCTTGATAGCAGCCATTCTTTGTGGGGTGACGTGGAATCTCAGTGTTGTTTTTATCTGCATCTCTCCAATGACCAGTGATGTGGAACATTTTTTCAAATATTTTCTTGCTGCTTTTACTTCTTTGTCTGAGAAATGTCTGTTCATTTCGGATGCCCATTTTTGAATCGGGTCTTTATATTTGGGGGGACTGATTGCTTTGAGTTCTTTATATACCCTTGATAATAGTCCTTTGTCTGAGGAACAGCTGGTAAAAATTTTTTCCCACATTGTAGATTGTCTTAGTTCTGCTGATGGTTTCTTTTGAAGTACAGAAGCTTTTTAGTAAGATGAGATCCCAGTTGTTGATTCTATCTGCTAGTTCCCGTGCTACTGAAGACTTGTTCATAAAGTCTTTCCCTATACCAATGTCTTCCAGAGTTCTGCCTAACTTATCTTCCAGCAAGTTTAATGTTTCTGTTTTAATATTTAGATCTTTAATCCATTTGGATTTTAATTTAGTGCATGGTGAAAGATAAGGGTCTAATTTTAATCTGTGGCAGGTTGACATC
This sequence comes from Fukomys damarensis, assembly GCF_012274545.1. Taxonomy (NCBI): domain Eukaryota; kingdom Metazoa; phylum Chordata; class Mammalia; order Rodentia; family Bathyergidae; genus Fukomys; species Fukomys damarensis. The sequence continues at coordinate 32,888,648 of NW_022900932.1, forward strand.
CAGTTTTTCCAACACCATTTATTAAAGAGGCTATCTTTCCTCCACTGAGGATGGTGAGCTCCTTTGTCAAAGATGAGGTAGCTGAGTACATCTGCATTTGTTTTTGTGTCTTCCAGTCTGTTCCACTGATCCCTTCCATCACTTTTAATGCTTTAATTTTCAGTGTAAATTGCACTGTGTTAAGAGCTATTGACTTTATTGAATGTGTCTTTTGTTGTGTCTAATCCCACAACTTGTTAGTATTGCTTTCAAAGTTTAAACTCAAGAGTTCAAAGATGTTTATAAGGGTTACCTTGCTCTTGACAGAGACCATACATCCAGATCCTATGGAATACCAGGATAAAAGACAAAACAATGCCCAATTTCTTCCTAGGCCTTGTAGCTTTAGTTAGTGTACAGGCTCTGATTTGGATTAATGAGCATGCTGGTGCATAGCGCCCAAACCTCAGTAGACTCTTTTTCTACCATACTGTGAAATCTCAAAAGGATTTCAGTTACTTTCTTGAAGTTTTAAAGAGATTGTCCTAATATTAATGTTCTTGAATGAATACATATTCATCTTCCATTAAAGTATATTATTTTTCATTCTCAAACTCGACATTCTAGTAATTTCTGAAATATCAGGTATATTTATAGGTTGTAATTCTGATGGAATAAAAGTTGATCTGAAGTGCATATAAATGCTATCGTTGAGTAAATAGTCTCACATATGTCTCATGTCCTACAAGAGTTATACATCGTTGTTAGCAGAATATTATCAGATAGTGACAATTATGCATTTCCTTTCTAGAAAGGAAAAATTTAGAGATATCCACGGCAAAATTAAGAGATGAAGAAAAATAACATCATTACTATCATCATCATCATCATTATTGGAATCATTTGCCTTTTGAGGTGAGGCTTTCTTAAGTAATCCTAGATATTCTAAGTATGATAGAAAAAAATAATACATACTTATATTGTATAACATTAAAAAGGATAATAAAGATGATGCATTCTTGAAAATTTCTGAGTTCCCTAGCATTTTACAATAACTCAAAATTGAGACAGGCCAAAGCTGAGAGTATTCTCTTAGATTTTATTGATAGAACAAAAAAGATTAATAATTTTAATTCATTACATAAAATTATTTGGCTTTAGGTATAAAAAATTAAGTGCTTCTCATGTTCTCTGTATGAATATGAAAATATGTTGAGTTGCATATGTACAGTTTTTATAAAGTGAAATATTTTCAGTGAACAATAATGAAGCCACCATACAAAATAAAGAGTTGGTTAATTTGTTTAATAATAGCTGTAATTTTTAAATAATATATTTAGTCTCGACAACCCCGAATATTTGTACTCTTTAGTAGAAAGTTACACCAAAGCAGTTAAAAATGATTTTGTTCTTTGGGAAAAGAAAAAAAAATCAATCATCACTACCACCAAATCTAAAATACCCAATAAATAGAATCCTTCATGTTGTAGGCTTTTATTAGCATTTTTTTATTTGTTAAGGTGGTTTTATTAGCATATGTAGCTTTCATCAAGTCTGTGTTTTATAATAGTATCATGTGGTCTACACCTGCCACTTTATAAGCAACTGAAAGCTTGTTTTTAACCTCCTGGAGTTCCCAAGAACCTCAAGTACTAATATAATGTAGAAAAGCTTCAAATAACTAAGTGCTGAGCATATTTGCTTATATTTTACTAAAGGTAAAGTTTTGTTTTTGTAAGTGGTTCTAAAACCTTTTTGGTTTCAAGACCTTAATCCTCCTAAACTGTTGTGGGTTACAAGAAACATTTATTTGGATTGTATTTCAGAATGTTACCCTATTAGAAGTTAAAACTGAGAATTTTGTTAAGCATGTGAACACACAATGCATACTCTGCTATTCAGCAAATGATGTAGTCATGATATATGCAGGCTCTGGCGAATATTTATAGCAAATAAAGAAAATAGACGTATCTGTTCAAATAACAGCATATATTTTTTTCTTTTTATTGAGTTATTGGTACATTGTAGGTATACAGTACAGTTACATTCATCATTAGGATCTTGTACCTTTACATGACGGGTATTGGTTCTCATTTTTTCCCCTTGTCCCTGCCCTCCCAGCATACATTTTTTAACAATTTTATCTGAGACTTTTTGCCTGAACAATCAATTTGAAAGAAATTTTTCTGTGTTATCGTAATGAACCTTTTGCAAAAATTATCATCATAATAATAAAAGTGAAAAAAAGAAAGTGGTAATCTGTTTTGTAAGCTTACTGTGTGACCAATAGTTGATGAAGATGGAGTAGGTTTGTGAAAAGTTCCCACCTTGCCACACCAGGTTTCAGAGGAGAAGAGAATACTAAAGGGTAGACACTTTTCCTATTTCAGTATAGTGTGTGCATCATGGCTTTGGTTTCTATGAAAATGTATTTGTCAGCTGTTAGCATGTACATATTAAAAGCAACATATTTATGCATTGAAAATTGGCAACAAATTCTTCAACAAATTACACATTAAATTAAAATGAGTATTTAGATGTGTCTCGAATTATATTAAAATTTTAACCCTAAAAAGTTAATTGAATTGAATTTAGTAATCAAATTATATTTTAAAAGTAGTAAATTAATTTGGTATTGAATAAAACATGTTTGCAAAGAAAATTTTGAAGATAAACTAATCATTGTCTATTTTGTAACATAAATATTTAAATATGAAGTTTGCCTTAAAGGAAACTGATTATCAGAAGAATATAAACACTGAAAGACTACTTTGTTTAGTTATAAACTTTGTCCTTACTATGTTCATAGTTTCGGGTGTGACAGCATTGAATTTGTGAATACCAATGGCAAGATATAAGTATTTCAGTTTCTGCTTACTTTCAAACCATTTCTTGAGAAGCTCAATCTCAATAGTCATTCCCAACCTCCGATTCTCAGGAAGCAGAGGCACACCTAGTCTATGGCTTCCCTAAACTCTAAGGGTTATACAGGCCCCTGAGGTGATATCACTCCAACATGCAGACCTCCTTTGTGTAATACTGTTGTTTCTCTGAAAGGCTGAGACTTTGAGAACATGTCTTTTTTTTGTGAGACTGACTCTTGGTTCTTGCAGACTTGTTTGCTCTAATTTATCTTCCAAGTTTCTTAAGCTAAACTTTTACCAAAATTATGAAGGAAAGCAAAGCTCCTTATTAATTCCCTCTTTCCTGACATTAAATCATGCCCATATTGGCTATTTCCTTTCTCTCTCATAGTGATTGAGGGAATTCTTTAGTATAAACTATATTGTGACATCTTGAAGAACTCAAAGAAAAAAGAATTACTTCATGAGATTTAAAAATATATGTATTATTATGATCTCAGCATAAAACTGAGCAAAATAATGGCAAAATTTAAATAAAGTAGTGAAGCTTCCTCTAGGGGAAAAAATTACTTTGTTTAGATTTTGAAATCAAATACCAAATAAAATTATAATTTTTAGAAATCTCAGTTGAAGAAATCATTTTGCTGATTTTGTGTGTATGCATTTTTTTTTTCTTTGTTGTGCTTCTTTGTTTTGTACTGAGGATTGAATTTAGGATTGCTATACTAGTAATCTGCATCATTAGATTTACTAATTTATTTATGTTTGTTTGTTTGCATTTTAAGATTGGATTTTACTTACTAGCCCCAGCTGCACTTGAACTTGCCTTAGCTTTCCCAATAACTAAATCTTGTAAATTAGAGAAAAAGTTGAGGCTCAAAAGTGTGTTTTAGTTTGGTAGTGACAAAAACTTTATTAACTTTATCTATAATGCTTGGTTCATTAAATAATAGTGGTAGTGAAATAAAAGTGACATTCTGGTCCTTTTTATTTTTTCATTTTCATAACTAACCTATGCACAAAGACTACACAAACCAGTGCTCCCAGTTCAATGATTTATCACAGAGGAAAACTCCCCTCTAACAGTGCAATGTGCTGATACCAGGAACTCCCAGAGCCTTCTTAGCATCTACACTGCTTTCTACATATATAAAGTTACTTTTCTAACTGCTGTGAAAATCATTTGGGGTAATATTTTTTAACATTCATGAATGAAACATGCACTTTTTAAGAACACAAATTACCTTTTCTCTTTCTCTCACCACAGGCTCTTTCCCCAAAGCCAAACACGGAGAACACACTCTTGTAGCTGACTTACTTTTTCATCATCACACACGTATGACATTTGTCCTTGTGGATGTGACTAATTCTAGCTTTTTTAAAATGTGGATTTCTAGATATCTTTTGATTATGTGATTTTATTGGGATTAATTTATCCATTTAATTTTTGATGACAATTGAGTTAAATTTATAATTATGAATTATACAAAGATTTTGGTGTTTATTGGTACCTATCTCTGTTAATTTTAGCAATAGAGTTTCTGGACTGTGGACAATACCTATATCCAACTTTCCTGAAAAATGACTGATTATATTGGGAAGTGGTTAAAATAACTTAAAATACATCTATGTGATATGTGAGGCATTCATTTGTGCCATATAATTTTCAAATGATATCAATAGATAATTTTTAGATCTTTTCCTGTATTTGTAGTGATGTTTAATTATGCTTTAAATATTATTTTGTTTATTAATAAGATAAAGAACCTTTAATATATTTATTGAATACTCATGTTACATCTGAGAATTACTTTTTCATTAAATTGATCATTTTCTATTATCTGTCTTACTCCAATTGATTTGAAGAATTTCAAGTTCATGTTAACACAGAGCTTTCTCAGTTTTGTGCCATGCTTTTTAAACCTTTTGAAGGAAAATTTTAATGTAACATTATATGATTAGTACTTTTTCTTGAACCACTTAAGAATTCTCCTGCCAAAGGTAAAAATTACATTATTATGGAAAAACTTCTAAAAGCTTGATTCATTTGTATTTTATATTTATTTCTACAGTCTAGCTAGAGTTAACAGAGCTTTCTCAGTTTTGTGCCATGCTTTTTAAACCTTTTGAAGGAAAATTTTAATGTAACATTATATGATTAGTACTTTTTCTTGAACCACTTAAGAATTCTCCTGCCAAAGGTAAAAATTACATTATTATGGAAAAACTTCTAAAAGCTTGATTCATTTGTATTTTATATTTATTTCTACAGTCTAGCTAGAGTTAATTTATGCTTCTAATTTTAAAGAGATATCATTTTGAATTAAATTGACCTCCTATAGTTTTTTTAAAAAGCTTATTTTCTTTTCTTGTCTGTATGACAAAATTTGCCTGGATCAAATGCCTATAGTGAGCATACCTGATTAAACTTGCACTTCTTTTAATCTTTTCATAATATTGCATTCCTGTAAATTTTAAGTATTTATATAAGTATATAATATTTCAATCATTTTGTTTTTCTTTGCTTACTCATAACACAGGTATATATTTAAAAGGGGTGGCTAATGGATTTTTGTGTAAATTTGAATATCAGGTTTGTCTGTTTCTACAATTAATTGTGTTAGCAATTTGAGAATTTATTGATTTTTATATATTTTTTAGCTATGGCATCATTGTAATACTTTATTTTCCAAATATCTGAACATGATTATTCTTCAAATTTATTTAGATTTCCTTTTTCCTTTCATAAAGTTCCATAGATGACTAAATACAAGCCTTTCTTCACATAATTTGTTATAACTGTTGCTGCATACTTGAAATTTTTATATCTATAATAATAGATTTGTTTTTATTTTTTCTGTTCTAATTGTTTTGGAGAACTGCAATTATTTTTCTCTATCAGCAAACTTGCTATATCTACTTCATTTTCAATAAATTTATTTGGATTTTCTGTATGTACTAACAGACTACATATAATAGTTACAACTTTTAAACCAATTATTATATCATCATTATTATTGACTTGTGGGTAGTGCTGGAAATCACAGCAAGGACCTCACTTATTCTAGGCAAGCACTGTACCACTGAGCTACACCCCAGCCTCATTTTATAATTTTTATTTTATTACTGCACATGGTAGGTACATCAATAGGTATTGAATAATAATAATTATAAAAGAACTTTTCCTCTTTTTCCCAATCCCAAGAAAAATGTTTTGCATGTGTTCCCATGATGTACACTATTACTGCCAGTAATTTTTCAAATACTTGTATGAAATTAGATATTTACATCTATATTTAAGTTTGCAAGATATTTAAATTAATAATGGATGTATTATATCAATTTTTCTGCTCAAAATTATTTTCCTATTTAAATATGATCAAAATATCAATTTTCAAGAATTCAAATTTATATTTCTGAATATATGTAAATTAATTGGGACATTTTATGCATTTGTTCTTGTTTCAATTTGTTGTTCACAATTTTTTCATTGCTATACACAAGAAACACGAGAAGCTAATACACAAAGAAAACTGTCAATAGATTGAACAGACAAAATTCAGAATGGGAGAAAATTTTGCAAGTGATTCAGTATTGCACAACTCAAGAGCAAAATGTAATCTAATTAAAATGGGCAAAGAATTTTGATAGAAATTTATAAAAGAAGATATAATAGCCAAAAGCTCTATGAAACACACTATCAATAATCATTAAGAAATGGAAAATAAGAAATTATCTTACAATGATTAGAATGGTTAAAATCAAAAGGACAAAAAATGTTGGTAATGATGTAGGGAAAAAGAAATTGATGTTGTTGAGAAGATGAATCGGTGCAGACATTATGAGAAGCAGTGTGAAGTTTCCTCAAAAACTAAACACACTTCTGTATGTTTTTTACCTTCTGAATCTCACTCACATTTTTGTTACTGTGTCCTTTGAAATATGATTATCTGAAGTTGCTCACTTTTCTTATTACCCTGCTTATGGGTATTATTTGATGGCAAGATTGAAATTATACAGCTCCAAATTCACAGAATTATGAGTCTTTTTGCAAGATACATTTGGATATAGTGACTCCTAACAATTACACTAATTATATTCACTTAAACATTTTCAAACCATACTAAAAGTGCAAAGCTACCTAGGAAACTCAGTTGTCATCAAATTATTTGTTAAGACTTTCTAGGCAAAAATATTTTTCTTCTTTTACATCTGCCTGGTTTTTGGATTCCAAGTTTCCTTTTGTTTTCTTGTTCTACATTTCCAAAATGAATTTGGTTACACATTTGTTTTTATTTTACTTGAGGGGGACTCCTTGACTTTAGTTTGGAAACTCCTGCATTCAGTTATACAATTTTCAGTTACTATACTTTGCAGCAATTATTGTCCTGATTTTGTTTTCTACTTATGTTTTTTAAAGAACAATTTACATTTAGTTGTGTCTTTTCTTGCTCTTCCTCTTTTATATAATATCTATATTTTGTCTATATTAAATTCTAAGTAATTTGTTATTTCTACTATCCAGTTCAAGTTCTTTTTCCCCCAGAATCTTTAACCTACTTATTAATTGAACTTTCAATTTTTACTAGTTTGTAATTTCTAAACATTTTTGTTTAAATCTGAATTTTCTGTTTTTGTTTTATTTTGTTTTTCTTTTTTGGTACTGGGGATCGAACTTGGGACCTTGCATTTGCAAGGCAGGTGGTGGAACCACTGAGCTAAATCCCCAGCCCTGACTTTTCTGTTTTCAAACTGAATTACATATTTTCTTTAAAGTTTTATGCTTTATTTCTTTTTTCCAATATATCAAATTGTCCCTTTCAGATTCTTTTATCATTTCTAGTTGTTTCTATCAGTTGTTGGCTCAGTGGGTCATTCCCTCTCTCTATCTTCCCTTCCCTAAGTCTACTTCACTTCCCCCTTCGTGATTAATTTTGTCATTGCTTTTCTTCATAGATATTTTTCCCCTTGGTACACCAGAGGTTACATTATAAGAAATGTTTCCAAAGAGTAGTTTTATTTTGTTCTGTCAGTGCCAAGGGAATCCAACTGTCCTTATCCAATTGCTCTTTTATGTTCTCAGTTTGGGACTCCTCCAAGTGCTCTGTATCTTTACATGACACAGGTCAGTGCTTCTTTCAAAACTTTAGATAGATGACGGTTTTTCCTAGTGAGTCAAGCACCCAACAGTATTTTCACTGCAGGATCAAGTTTAGCAGTCATCAGACTTAATCTGATGACCTTGTTTTTTATGACCCAAAAGGCATCTGTTCAGTTTTGGTAAGGGTGCAGGATACCATTCACCCAAATAAAAAGTTTTTTCTACTTTTCCATATCTTGCTTTGATTATCTTTTTTAGTCTTATCACTGAAAATTTTGTTATTCTCTTCTTTTTCAGCTTGGCTTTGCATAAAAAATACTTTTACTGTTATATTTAATAACAATTTCTGGGCAAAAATAGTAGGAAAGAGGTCTGTCCAAACAACTTGCTTAGTTTCTTGTGTGGTACCACTTATTAATTTGGAAGTTTCAAACTAAATTTATTGGAGACTTTTTAAAGGCACATTATTTATTGATTTAAAAAAATCTTAATAGAAACTGAATGCCATCAAGTCTTTCCTTCATATCTTAGAGTTGTTTAAAAATAAAAGTAAGGTTTTAATATAGTTAAGTGTGGGCACTAGGGATTTAGCTCAGTGTTTCTGTTGTCTGCCTTGTAAGCACAAGGTCTGGAGTTCGATACCCAGTACAAAAAAACAAAACAAAACAAAACAAAAAAGAAAGAAGAAAGAAAGAAAAGAAGTGTGCTTATGGGTTTTTTGTTTTTGTTTTTGTTTTTGTTTTTGTTTTCCTGTCTGTCCCCCCTGCCATGTTCTGAAATTGATGCTGGCTATACTTTATTCACTGTGTGTTCTGGTCTCCTGCTATGCTAACATGACCACTTTCTCCCTTAAACTACCATTATGATTATCTACCAGGACCTCTATGGCAACTAAGAGATGTTCTCTGACATTTACAAGATCTGTGAGATCTGAACAGGCCAAGCCTGGTGGTGGCTGGCAAGATGGTCAGTACAACAGTGGGTAACATTGGTGACTCACTCAATGATGCAAAATCCTCAGCTGAAGGTGTGCAGGTACCAAGAGCTCAGTAATCTCTGGTGTTGACATTGTTATACACCATCATTTGCAGGAAACTACCTTCACAAAAGCACATCAGAACCATCACTTGCAGGAAACTAGCCTCACAAAAGCACATCAGAACTGCATCAAAGATTACATGAAATCAATCAAAGGCAAAGTGGAGAACAATGACCAGAAATAGTAAAACTTTTTATGACAGGGATTCCAGAGCAAATGAAGCAAATCCTTGCTGATCTCAAAAACTATCACTGCTTTGTTGGTACAAACATAAATCCATATGCATGGTTGCTCTTTTAGGTTACAATGAGGATGGTGTGAAGTCATTTATGATTTTGATGGTTTCAAAATAGAAAAAAAACATTAACAGATTTGGCAGTTAACTTACATCTATCCTCTGTCATAAATGAATGTGGCTTGTCATCCACACAACTCTAGGACTTTAGACAATTGAGATTGATGTCCTCTTAATCACTTCATTTATTTTGACTTGATATATTTTGAGAGGAGGCATTGTTTTTAGGGAAAAAAAAGTCATATAGGTTGTCTAAAAAAAGTGTATTAACTTAAATAAAGGATGCTAACAGGAAAAGTATGACTTTAAGACTATAAATCTCTTAATTTCTTTGACATGACATATACTTGTAATTAAAAGAATGCTAATCTGAAATATAAAGCTACTATTTAAAGGCTTACTTGAAAATTAGACTATCACATAATAAAAGAATCCTATCAAGTCCATATTGCCATGGAATGTGAGTATGACTAAAAGACTGAGGTTGCTGACAGGAATAGTTCAAGGAAGATCGCAGTAAGTTTAGAAAATGGCTGAATGGAGAAAAGGAGAAGAAAAGATTATGGAAATACAATTACAATGCAACAGTAGATGACTATTTGCTAAGGTTTATAGGTTCACTGCTTTGTAACCAATAAAAATATGTAATCATGACAACACATTGAAGCAAATTTTAAAACACATTTCTACTTTAAAGATGTTGAAATGAAAGCTCAATTCCCTCTTCTTCTTTTCACCCATATCTCCTGCTAGGGTCTAAACAGTATACAGTGGAGAAGAGTATTTTATTAAAATCTTGAATTTGACTATGAGTAGCTATTTGTATCATGAGCAAAACCATGCCAATTTTTACTAAGAGCTGGTTTATATGGGTAAAACTCAAGAAGAAACATTGAAAATTAGGAATCAGTGCAATATACGTTTAAATCTTTTTCTTGGTAAAATCTTAGCATAAGGACTATAAATGTTTAAGTAATGATCAGAAATTGTTAGCTATTATTTATTGAACTTAACCCATATTTCAGGGACTATAATAGGTATGGTAACACAGATATTTATTTCCTTTCAGGTTTATAATTAAATTACTCAGAAGATATTAATGCCCCTTTAGTGTAGAAAAGAAAACTGTTTCCTACATTGTAGAAATAAATTACTCAAAAAATTATGAAAAAAACATATTAGAATTCTATTAGATTACAAAGCATAATTAATTTCCTTATAAAATCTGTTGTTCTTTACATAGATTACCAAATGTATAGATTCGGACTTCAAATGAGATTATTAAAAGATATAGAAAAAATGTATAAATGACAGATATTTTTAGAATGTTTCACAGGAAATGATGAGCATTTTCATGAGTGTTCTTAATATTGTACATTGGTACTAAAATTCAACATGCCTTCTCAGGAAATACTAAAATTTGGTATAGCTGTCTGGCAGTTATAAACTTTTTATTTGTAAATGTTAGGGTTTAAATCATTTATATTCTTCTATAATTCCATATTTGAAATCATATATTAATGAAGATTTTCAATCTTTCTTATGTCATGCTAGGCTCTAGATTTATCTGACAAATCCAAAAGATTTTGAGAATAAAATTCAAAATTTAGTATTACAGTTTTATTAACTACTGTGCAATATCATTTATTTAGAGTTGCATGTTTGCTTCTGCACATGGTTTTTTAGCAAATAATTTTGAATATATAGAAAGTAGCAAATGGTGCATATGCTTATTTACAAGAAAAATTTAAACTTTATGACACATGTTGATTAAAAATAATTTTTGCTATGGATCTTTTGCAGAAGACATTACTATGATGAAATATACAAATAGACTTTTTTCCCATGCATAAATCAATGTTATAACATGACAAGGTTAATGAGTAGATGATATAAATGGGAAAAGTGATAAGGGCCAGATGGAAAATAAAACAAAGCATTAGAAATAGCATAATACCTTAGAGATTGAGTGGGCTTATTGGAGAGATAGGAAACCGAAGATCCAGTGAAGGACAAGACTACTAATTAATTGTGCAACCTTGGCATACCGCTTATATCTTTGAAATTATTTTTCAATCAGATTTTCTCTTCTCAAGCATTTTACTTTAAATACAGTAGCTTTCCCTAGAAGAACTGACTTTGAATGTTTTCACCATAAAAAAATGATACACAGTCAAGGAGAAAGGATTAACTTGATTTAAACAGTACACAATGTATACAGGTGTCAAATTTTGCATTGTACGTTAAAACATACATATATATAATTTTTATGTTTTGTGTATCAGTTAAAATTAATTTAACTTTAAAATATTAAATGTTTAGAACTCTTACCTTAAAATTTCACTTTTTTGATTGTTTCATTTTATGTATTTATGATTCTAGTAGTTTTTTTTAATTCTTGTTTCTTAAAACTAAAAAAGATTTATGATACAGACATGTCCCAGTTTTTGATAGATTTGAATTACTTTTTAAATTTATTTTACAATGGTGAGAAAGTGAGATGCATCCAGTTGAATCTGTACTTCACACTTGGAATTATGATCTCTTCCTGGGCTGATGATATGTTCTTGATAGTTTCTCAGGAAGTTGGGAAATTGACCAGTTGCAGCTCCCAGTAAGCCACCCAATCACAAGAGTAAACCACTGATATTATATTCTATACTGTAACATATGAGATAAATTGCAGGAAATATTCAGTATTTCCTTATAAAATGAGCCTTGTGTTAGATTGTTGAGTTTAACTGTATGCTTTGTGTTAAAACACATTTATAGTAGGCTAGGGAAAGCAATTATATTCACTAGGTTGTGTTTTAAGTGTATGTTCAACGTGATTATTTTCAACTTATGATGGATTTAATAAGAACCCAATTTAAACCAAGGAGTACTATATCTGCATAGTTCATGAAGAATAACAATTTCTTAATTTGCAGCTGAGTGATCCTTAGCAGTTTAAATATATATTATCAGATATTTCCCACTATTAGAAAAAATTTAATGTGTATGTGAAAAACAACTCTACATATGATTAAGTTAAAAGGTAGATAATTACTTAGGCTGTATAGATTTTTATGGCACTTAAATTCAAGACAGATTATACCTGCTGTAGTTTTGAATGGACAAAATTTATGGGTCTATATGTGTTACAGGTACTTATCAGGAATACCCAAGAACTTATACAAGTTTATTATTCTTTGTTTGTTTGGGTTTTGTTGTTGTTGTTGTTTGGTACTGGGGATCAAACTTAGGTCCTTGCACTTTCAAGGCAGGCGGCGGAACCGCTGAGCTAAATCTCTGGCCCACAAGTCTATTATTCTTGATATTATACCTAATATTGTAATTCATTAATGAAACAATGTTAACTTTTTAGTAATTTTGTACTAAATCCCAACAATAAGCAACATATCAAGATGTACATAATTTTACATAGAATCCTCCTATATTTTGTGTGAATAATATTCAAAACCTACATTTTGTAAACTCATAATTAGATGTGGAAATATATAACTGAGTTACTTAGGAGAAAATGCTTTGGCTCAAAAACTTAATTCTTTCCATAATTCTGGTTACAAAACAAATTAGACAAACCAAATCAAATCAAATTTCTCCACAAAGGCAACATTGAACCTAACCATTGATTTTGATTTAGTTCTCCTCCAATTAAGTTCAGCATGTGACCAGAATCATGGAAACAATTATGTTCATGTGTAGAGATACCACTGCATCTGGGATAAAATAATCTATTTTATATTTTTGTTTGATTTGGATTTTAATAAATGTAACATTGAATTTTTAATCTATAGTAAATCCTGAAGTGGAAAAGTAAACGAATTCTAGATATAGTAATTGTATGTTTACCTTCATAGAAAGCTTTGTAATATATACATTGATGGAAGCCATGCAGACAAAGCCAGGAAAAGTAGGTAAAGGAATAACTACAAACTCCACCCTATGAATGACATAGAATTCTTTCAAGGTGATATAGAATTTTATTCCAATATGAAGAAGGCCAAAATTTCAAGAGAATTCTGGCTCTTGCTCAATTCACCTTCTAATTTGAGTCTTTTCTACCAGTTTAATATTATTTTACTCATACACACACACACACACACACACACACACACACACACACACATATATATATATTACTAAATTAGGTCATCAGTATAGAAAAATGTATAAAAGAAAAAAGCTCCAATATATAATAATCCAAAGGAAAAGGTCTTTCCTAAAGAAAAGATGGGTATTGACATGTTAAAATTATCCATAATATAAAAAATTGGTCCTATATACTTTCAAATAGACAAGAACACAGAATTTGGAGACAAAATACATCTGGGAACAAATCTATATGTACAAGTAAGTTACTGTGCATCAGTCATTCAGTATTTTAAATTTAGTAGCACTCAGTTTCCTCTACTTAAAGAAAAAGATTATGTGAAACACTTTCCACAAGTGAATCTGATTTCCTCTTTGATACTAGCTTTTATTATTTAAAGAAATACTTCAGAAAATTGACTTGTAAAAAGAAATGTTTTATTTTGGCTCATAGTTTCTGAGAATGTGGTCCATACCAACTGATCTTATTGTTTTTGAGGCTCTGGTAGGGCAGCACATTATACATGGATTAGTCAGCTTTCCCTTCAGTGGTAAAGAATACCTGATACATAAAACTCAAAAGGATTAGAGGTTTTATTTTTGCTCATGACCAGCAGATCCTGTCCATGGTTAGCTCACTCAATGGTAGAAATGTCATGGAGGAAGAAATGGCAGGGTAAGGATCTTTAGACTGTGATAGCTGAGAAGCAGAGAAGAAAACAGTTCCAGAGAGGAAGGGATCACGAGTCATATAAAATATCCAAGGTCATATTTCATGATCCTCGCAGACTCACAAGGAAGATGTTCCACCATTCCCCTGGACACCTCCTAAACCAATCACATTGATATAATCAAGGTACAATAACATACCCCACAACTTGTTAACCTGACACCTAAACATACCTTCTTAAATCGTAGTTTCTCTCCAAAAACATAATAATGATTTAATAATTCTCCTCAACATGATTCACCTAGTTTGAGTACAACTAAAAATGTAACAATCCCTTATTTAAAGGTCTACTAGTTCCAGCATTTGCCAAGTTCAAGTTGAAATCTCTGATGATGCAAAGACATAATTGCTGGAGGACTGAGCAGGCCCACCTCTATGGCCCTGCCGTTTGTAGCTCACATAGCCACTCTCTTGGCTAAAATCACTCAGATCTACAGCTTTCCTCTGCAGAAATGTTCAGTCTCTAGCATCACTGTCTTTCTGAGTTCTCTCCACTATGTCTCCACTTTTCCTGCATTTCACAGCTTCATGTACTCTCTTCTCAAGAACTCCTTGCCTGGACTCCCAGGCTTTCCCCTAAAATCTGGAGCAGAGCATCACTGACCCACCACTCTTGCATTCCATGTGCTGGTAAAGCCATATTATGTTGGCTAACACCAAGTTCTGCTGCCAACTGAAGGATAGTCATGTGGATTATAGCTGCAGTCTAGTCTCTGAGTGCCTGGAAGGCTACGCAAAGTAAAAAGATTCCAAGGGAACAAATCTGTCAGAAAGCTCTTTTTAAGCAGGATTGGCAGAATCTCTCTTCTGACCTGAAAGGATTTCATTTTCATACTGCAGTCTATGATGGGTATATTTTTGCTGATTGCTGAGATGCATCTTTTTTGTTGTCTTTGTATAATGTGTGTGTGTGTGGTTTTTTCCCTTTTTTAATTGTGATAATCTCTTCAGTAACCACATATTTCTAGGCTCTACCTTTGAGTGTGATTCCTTCTGGTCCCAAATTTCATTTTTTTTTCAAATTCGTCTGCTCTCCTTTTTTAAATTTTAAAGTAAAATAAAATTGTATAATAAAATAATGAGACAAACAATATTTAATATATGTTAAATGTAATTTCTTAGAGACAAAAAGGCTTTTTCTTACAAAGAAGAAACAAACAGCCACTAGGACAAAACTTTTTCAATGAGCTAGGGAAATTAGTAGTATAAATGTAACAAATTAGCATATACCTTCTGAAAAAAAGAAATAATTCAGGGAAATATTTGAATTTTTCCATACTTCCTATTTATTGATCTTCTATTTTGCACTTTATATGGATAAATATATTGTGAATTTCTCATATAAAAAACCATACAATATTTAAGAAACCATAAAATATTAAGTGTGTTTGTATAACTTATTTCGCTTATCATTATGTTCTGAAGTTGCATCCGTTTTCCATTAGCAAAACATTTAAGAAATTAGAGTATGCATAATATAAGCATGAGCACATTAGAATGAAAGGGCAAGTTAGGGAGAAAGTCACACTTAGAAATTGAAATAGTGATTGAACCCACTGTTCTTAGATTCTTTCATTGATAAAGGTTATATGCAAGTCTGATACTTTGTCATAAGTCTCTCTAGTTTTAGCTGTAAGATAAGAGACAATTTGAAGACTAAATTCACTAGAAATATAAAACTCTAGATGAGCTCTTATAGATTTTTACCGTAGTTTTTTCCTAATGGACCATACCATGGTCAGCTACTGTTAGAGCTGGAAACTGTCACAAGGGGTCAGTGACTAGATCCCCTTTTTATATTTAGCTTTATTATTATGGCATTATTTTATACCTCTTTTAGTTATTCTTTTCTGCTGGGTTTTTAAGATCAAGTTATATTGAGATCTGTGTCAATCAATATGAACCTCAACATCAGTTAAGTCTCCTCAGGCATTACTTTGGAACATGCATAGAGCCTTTCAGCTCCTCTGTCAGTGTCAGACACCAGGATGGGTCCCAGCCTTTTATGACCACATTGCTTTCAGTGAAAGCACCGGGGACTTTTACCTCATGGTGATCCTCCTTTGGCACACAGTATATTTGCCCAACAATCTCCCTGCAAGGAGGTTGAGTAACTTATCAAACATGTAGGATCCTGTAGGAAAGGTTCCTTTGTGTCCTGGATCATGTAGAACTTGAGGGACCAGGGCCAAATATTGGCTGTCCTCATATCCTAGTTATCTTTCTAGTTTTGGTTGTTGCTCTTGTTGTACACCCAGAAGAGAAGATCAGTGACATTATTAGTACAGTAGGAGCAGTGAACTTAACTGTTATAATTTTGTCTGGACTTTAAGCATTTTGAAGTACAAAGCATGATTAGAGGGGTTGTTATTTCATATCAACCATGGTTGTTCTTATAGTTGAATTCCTGCAGAATGTTAACAGGTCACAGTTATATATTGTAGAGAAACTTACGATCAAAAGCCACATATAGTATTTTAGCATGACAATCACGATAACATTTTCTTTCTAACACATGTTCATCTTAGTATGGAATAGTCTTTCAGTCAAAATCCTCCATCTGATCACGAGACATTAAGTGACATAATTATTTGTTATCCTTTAGTAGGATGCCATCTAAAGCAGGCATACATATTGTTCAATAAATGTACCTTAGGAATTCATAATTCCTCTAATTTTAGTGTGTGACATTGTTTTGACTCTTTGGTGACTGGGCATCTCTTAACGTGGTGACATATGTAACATACATCACATAAATTTTTAAGAAAACTATTATTTGACTGGTTATCTCATGCTTGTATGATATGTATCTCTTATCACAAATAGTCACAAATACCTGAGTCAAAAGATCCTTACCATAAATATCCCAGAAGACTTATACACCTAGAAGGATACACCACAAAATGAGTATCAGTTACATGAAACCCTTTGTCCTTTAATTATGTTTTGTACCAAGAGAATTTTAAATAAAACCTTATTGTTTTCCCATAGAAATCTTAGCCATTTGACCTCTGCTGACATATTCCTATTACAATAATATGTTTAGCAATGCATTTTCCACTATATGGAAATTATTGGTGTCCCCTTTAGGAACAAAGGCTGGAGTAAAATTTTCCAGGCAGCTGCTCCTTTATTTACCAAGGGGAGTCCTGTCCAGTAGTTAAATAAAGCCCAAGAGTCTTTTTTTAATTAACTTAAAAATTCTTTAGATGACCTACGAGGGCCAAATCATAAGAATTAACACATTATTTTTGACCAATGAAAGATTCCTGAGTTATTATATCTAAATGATATGTACTGTCTGTGTAAAACCAGTTGACATTATTTGGATCATCTGGCAACATAGGGGAAGCATGTCTTTTTGTTGGGGGTGGGGAGATACAGGGGATCAAATTCACACCCTATACTTGTGAGCCAGGTGGTGGAACCACCGAGACAAATCCCCAGCCCAGCGAAGCATGTCCTTAGTGACATTTATCTATAAGCTGACCTGAGTTACAGGCAAACATCTTAAAAATCTAAAATGCCAAAAGAAAAAAATCAAACAGAATAGCTGTATATGTTGTAACAAATGGAACACACACTCACACACACACATAGGACAACTTGTTTATAAATCAGAGTCCACTCAGTTGTATTTGGCAAGTTGAATTATAATAACTTTTATAATTTTTAGGTTTATAATTATAAAAAGACTAGCCAATACTTTGTAGATCAATTAACAAAGATCTCTTGTAATAAGAATCAAAAGGAATATAAATCTTCTATACCTGTGGAAGCAAAAACAGTTTTAAGATGGGCCCTAAGCTGATAGTTTATCTTACTAGAATATCTAGCTACACAGGCTTCTCATGGTTGCTCTTATAACCAGTGGTTTGACAACCAAATGTAATTGTTCCCTCTAAAGGGACAGATTGTTACAAGTAATTTTAACTATTTCTAGTGGGTATCCACTCAGGCCAGTTTTGCATGTAGAAGACAGTCTAAGTGACACTCTTTGGAGCTAAATATGAATTCCATGCAGTGAGGGAAGAATGTCTGCTAAGGCTCCAAGGTGCTGTGCTGCACATGTCTTCCTATGGCAGTTTTCCCCATTTTGAAAAGAAAAAAAGAAATAAAAAAAAGGAAAGAAGGCATCCCTACCTCTCCCTCTTGCTTTGTGACAAATCTACAGTGTTCCTTAGACTTTATCTCATCCAGTGCCAGTGGTGGCAGACTAGAGATGCAACGAAATGGCCAGCGATGGGCTAGCTGTTCTTATTATTTTCAAATTTCACCTGAGGGCTGAAAGACAGATAATTCTGCACTAAAACTTATATTTAGTCTTCAAGAGTTTTAAGATTGAACCTCGACCAGTGTCCTATATGGCCCAGACATAAGTTAAGGTCAGCTTTACTCTGGAAGTGTTCTGGGCAAGGGGAACTCACCATTCTGGAAGCTTTATCTGGAAATCCAGCAACCACAGAGGAGGTAAGTGCTTTGAACCAAACACTGTTGAGAAATGCATTATTTCTCAGGAGTGGGGTAATGAAGAAGTTAGAGAACAGTGCCTCTAAGTATGGTTCAAGAACTAACTCTTAACCTTCTTAGTGTAGAAAGACACACTTAAGACTAGAAGCTTTTTACAGTGGATCTGCAATCCTTCACAAAACACATCTCTAGAGACAAAAGCTATAATTGACTCCAACTGCACTGCCAAGAATAAAATCAAACCAATAGTCAAAGAATCCAAATGGCTACTCTTTGCCTCTTGAAAGAGAATGATAGTGTTCCAGCTATATTGTTTAGAGCTTACTTTTTAATGAGTTACTCTAAATATATAATATCTAATTTATGATTTAAATACCCTGTAGGCTGTTAAGCAGGTCCCGGATCTTGTAGAAACACTCCCAAAGCCATATCTCACCATTTATTAACATACTAACTGAAATGGTGTCCTGCAGGCAGGCACTTACAACTGCTTGTTTGAGCTTCGGACGTGCAGTCTGTGAATGTGTTTCCCAGGTTAAAATATGACTGTCTTTTGGGTTTCTTTATAAGCTGAATGAGAGATCATGGAATTCACTATATCCTGCTATCTAAAGTTGACAAAAGCCAGTAATTTCTAGGAATTTACTTGGCTGTTTTAGATTCTTAAGGCCTGTTGAAAGGAAAGAAATGGTTTAATTCTTTCTTCCCCCATTCTTTGGGTTTCCTTAGATATAATAAGACCTAAGTATTTTACTTCAAGGCTGCAAAGCTTTGTCTTACAGCTACAAACATTATTAATCCTCTCTGTTAGAAAATTCAGCAGAACACAGGTCTCTTAGCTATAAAGCTATTCTGAGGGGGCATATAACACTATACCATTACATATTGCAATACTAGAAATGTCCTCATCTCTTTATGATAAATAGTT
Source organism: Fukomys damarensis (assembly GCF_012274545.1). NCBI lineage: Eukaryota > Metazoa > Chordata > Mammalia > Rodentia > Bathyergidae > Fukomys > Fukomys damarensis. The sequence continues at coordinate 32,908,149 of NW_022900932.1, forward strand.
GACAATTTAGAATAACTGAAGAACTTAGTTTTCATGTTTCATAGACCTTTAAGAATACATGCCTGAAAATGTCTTTTATTTCGATCTCCTAACTGATTGGCAGGCCAATGGGGGTCTTGTATAGGAGCTGCTTGTGTTCCAGTACAAACCAGTTATTTCTCTGGCTGCCTATCTTTTGATCTTCCAAAATTAAGATAATATTTGTCTCTAAATATAATACTACTTATCTCTCATTAAAGACCAATATTTGACTTAAGAGCAACATTACCTCTTTCTAATTTAGTCCATAGGTCTGAGTAATTCCTCTGAAGACCTCAATGTACGTAACAGGGTCATCCAAAAACTTTATTAGGGCTCATTTAATCTGTCTTAGTTTTAACCTATGAAAGGTTTTTTTGTTTTTTTGTTTTTTTTTTTTATATTTGCCTAGAGGTCCGTCTTAGTAGTAGTAGAGAAAGCACTCCAAACCTGTCAACTCTTCAGGGAGGCCTAAGAAAGGGCTCTGATGGCATTGTTTCTGATCTCTCTGAAACAAAGGACACCTGACCATCACAGACAGAGTTTCCTTTTCACCTCACAGATGAGTCCAGATAGGACAAGATGTGGAGATTTTCTGCTGATTACACGGATGGGCTGTCAGCAACTAGTTTCTTCTGAGGGACCTTTGGGTATTTGCCAGGTAATAATCCTGACCATGACCCCTCAGTTGTCACCTCAGTTTCTGCTAGTTCCACGCAATCAAAGATCTGTCTCTGAAAGAAACCCAGTTGCCTATCTGGTCAATCTTCCACCACCATTGGTATCACTGTAAGTGGGGATTCAGTAGAAGGCAACTGAGGAAACCTGTCCTCTGCTTTGAGAGTGGCAGTTGCCCTAAAGGCAATTAGTAGCTGGCATACTAACCACCATTTGTTTGTGATTCTATAAGGGGCAGATAAAAGCCTGAACTTTCTGTATCTGAGATGACTTCATAAGAGACCCATTTAACAGCATTTTGCAGCAACTAAAACTATAACACATACAGCATAAGAACATAATGTAATTTTAATACAATGCATAAGAAAAACAAGAAATTTGCAAACATTTAAAACACACAATTTAAAATTAAGATACTTTTGAAACAAAAACCGAAACAAAGGCCAGAATTTATGAAACAAAAAACAGAATCTATGAAACAAATGAGAACCTATGAAAGAACTTACAATCTATGAAGCAAAAAGACCAAAGTTAGAACCTAATGAAAGAAAACTCTTACCTCCGACTAGTAATCTCAGCAGAAGCCCTCCAAAATGATACAAGGAGAAGAGATGTAACTCCCAAACCTATTAGATATTGAAACATGAGTTCATGTTCTCTAAAATTGATGAATTCTAGGAACAGTGGAGCTTATGAGTAGGAAAAATTTATTGAGATGAAGAAAGCTTCTGCCTAAGAGAGACAGAAGGGGGACCAAAAAGTGGGTTGCCTCCCACTTGCCTATAAATGCCTACAGTTTATCTTTCTTTATGGTACAGTATTATACTTTTGTGTATAAGTATCACATTTATCCATTTATAAAAAAATTCTAAGACTAACAAATGCCAGCAAGACTGGGAGGGGAGAACCTCTTCTACATTGGTGGTGATAATGTCAACTTGTACAACCACTGTGGAAATCTGTGTGGACATTTCTCAAAAACCTAAAGATAGAAATTCCATTAAACCCAGCTATTCCTCTTCTAGACACCTTCCCAAAAGAATTTGAATCATTAGCTTACCGAGATTCATCCATAGCCATGTTTATAGCAGCACAATTTATAATAGTGAGATCTTGGAAACTGCTTTGCTTTTTTTACCCTGACATATTACAGTCTGAAAATAGGGCTATTTTTGAATATTTTTTATGCCAGATGAATTATTTGACTACCTTTAATCTCAGGCTCCTGAAGTCTCTGGTTATGAAAATCTGTAGAAAAATTTTTTGTCTAAGTATAATGTAGATGACCTCTAGTGTAATTGCCAAGGAAATCCTCATTTCCACCTGAAACCTCATGGTCCTGGACTTTACAGTCTGCGTGCCTATCTGCATTTTGTCCCCCTGAGCTTCAACTGACTCACTCAGCAGACTCTGCTCATATTATTCTGAGGGTTCACTAATTTGTATTTCCATGCTTTTTTAAACTCCTGCCATAAAGCACTTTCAAAGGCTTCTGAAGCATATGAGAAGGACTAGTCAGGGCAACAAGCTTAATTCTCCAGTATCATTTTTTTTTGTATCAATCAGCTTTCTAATTGTTGAAACACAATAGTGGATATCCACAATTTAAGAGGAGAGAGGTTTATTTAGCTCATGGTTTCAGGTAATTCAGTCCATAATAAAGCTGTTCATTCACAGCTGGAAGTGAAATAGAAAAAAGAGACTGTGGCCCACATTCTCTTGAAGGTCATGCCCCTCCAGACCTGAAAACTTCTAGCGTGGCTCCATTTTAAATTTTCCACTTTAATTTGCCAACAATGTCAAGCTGATGACCAAGGCTTTGCTGCATGAGCATTGGGAGGAAATTTTAGATCCAGACTGTATCATTCTCTCTCCCTGTTTATATTTACAAGTTTGCATGCATTTTACTTACATTAAATTATATGGTTCAAAATAATTACTCCAGCAAATATTTTAGTTTCCTTCAAATAATCAGTGCAAATTCTTTATTTCATTTTCCTGTGTAAACAACAGTTGTATATGTAGCATTGTATAATAGAATGTGCAATGTGAATTAATCAGTTTTTGGCATATAACTAAAATAATTTACAAGTTTGCATGCATTTTACTTACATTAAATTATATGGTTCAAAATAATTACTCCAGCAAATATTTTAGTTTCCTTCAAATAATCAGTGCAAATTCTTTATTTCATTTTCCTGTGTAAACAACAGTTGTATATGTAGCATTGTATAATAGAATGTGCAATGTGAATTAATCAGTTTTTGGCATATAACTAAAATAAATATATGAAGGTAAATTTATTCACAATGGTGAAACAATATTATGAAAGTATTTACATAGCTAATAATCTAAAGACCAATTGTTATATATACTAGAGAGCAATAGGATAAATGTGACAACTTTAAAAAGAACTCAAAATAATGATAATAATGCTGTATTTTACCATTGCCTTTTGGTATCAGTTTCTTCATTCCCAGAGGAAACCTTTCAACAAAAACACCCATTACAATGTCAGTTCTCCAGTTTTTAAACAGTTTGTACAGCACAGATGGAGCTGAAATTTTAGATTTCTAAAATAAGGCTAAGAATGTTCCTTTCTGTTGGTAAATTTCTATATGTCAAGGCATTCAACCCAGAGCAGCAGTAAAGAAGGCAATCTTTGTAGTGTTGATATTTTACTTTCTTTGTGCTCATAACTGAAGAGTTCTAATGTTCAAAGTTTTAAACTATTTAATTTTTCCCTATGTCATCTCTTCAAGAGATACTTTCCATCTATGGATGGTATGGATGTGTTGGAGGGTTGGAAGCAGTATTTAGGGCAAGGGTTTCTTACTAAAAGATAAATTCCATGAAGATGTCAATTTTCTGTACTATAATTTAATGTAGCTGCTGCCTCTGTAACAGGACCCATGATACATAATATTAAATGTGCCTGTTGAATTATTTTGTAACTATTTATGAATAGTTTAAGTCCTTGTTGTGATCCAAATAAACTTCTTTCTACTGTTTCACTATTCTGTAAGTCATAAGAACAGACAATGAATTTATGAATTTATGAAATCTAATTCTTGGATGTTGCATTACAGTTCTGTATTAAATATAGCACTGGCATAACCTAAACCTTTAATTATCTACATTTTTTATTTCTTAGAGCTGTCAAAATCTATGATAAAGGACTTTTACTAATATTTCTTTTCTATATATCTCTTAAAAGCATCATCAGAAATTCACATTTTGCCTTTTTTAAATAGAGGCACACAGCAAGCAATACCTATTACCCAGTGCATGCCATCGTTTGGTGGCTATATATGTAGTGAAAAATTGCCTCATTATTTTTGTAGTAACAGATGGATCTCTAGCTGTTTTCATTTCTTAAGGTTTTAAGATCTTAGACAATAAAAATGATTTATTTTCTTAATAGAATGCTTTTTCTTGTTTTTAATAACTAGTACCCTTTAACATTGAAATCATATGCCATTTCTTACCTTTAACTACAACAAAAAACACTTGGATACATGAATTAAATAGCTAGTTGGCAAAGCAAAGTTAATAGCTTCCTTTGACTTTTTTATATGACACGAATGGGTTTTTATACTAATGGCTTATTTACAATAAACTCTTTTTATAGCAGTTTACCCTGGAGCAACATGAAAACACAATTAATAGGAAAGTTTAACATAATCATGACTCACAGCTGATGAAATTCACAATCCCCAAATTACAACCTCTTTTAATAGAATATTGCTCTTTTGGTTCACAGCATGTAAAAATCAGAAGTGCTTTTCCACTGTACAAAGATCATTTTTATACAGTTAAATGATTCATTGTTTAGAATCAAGTGCCACATGCTATATAGGAACATTTTACAAATATAACTTTCTCTTTTATTGTTTATTCTCTTTTAGCAGAGATTTAGTTGACATGTCTAAATTCATGGGCTCAGAGTGAGTTAGCAATGATTAAGGCAAAGAGCCTAAATTTGAATTTGTGTTAGCATCTTTTACTTTCAGAGAAGAGAGAATGCCATAGGGTTCTTCTGTGTAGTATTCTTTTGTGACTGTGCAATTTAGTAAGTGATTTATAACTAGTCTTCAAATATCTACTTAATTTTCTGTTTTTCTAGGAAAGACTATTAATATATATGTATTGATATAATCTTTTGTATAATTTTAGATGAATCTGATAAGCTACAACAAATGTGTTTGGTAATATGTTTTCAGTAAACATTTTGGGTAACTAATATATTACAAGCATTGTGATAGGAAGGATAGAAAAATAGCTAAGGTGTAATTGCTGTACTTTAGAATGTTCAGGATGTAGTAGTTACTGCAATACAAATATATTGCTTTGTCAGAGCAGAGTTGTGTAACTTCTTGATTTAAGGACATTTCTTGTTAACAAGGTCATGGTTTGAGGCAAAATAGCTCACTGTGACACTCTATCTTTTTGTGTGACACTCTATCATAAGGAATTAAAAATCTAGAGAAGCTTTCTCACAAAAAATATCTTAATAGTAGAAGAGACATCAGTATGGGTTGCAAAATTTTATATTACTAAGGATGTGTTGTGAAACCTAGCAGAACTGATAGTGAATAAAACAGTGTGATAGTGATCTCCTAAAGCTACATTCTCTGCAAAGCAAGTTTTATACTCTGCCATAAAGCAATACTTTGCAATATATTTGAATTGTACAGATAAGAAACTACTGAAATGTTTTAAGTGGAATTATATAAACCAATGTTGTAGTAATTTAACATTCACTAGTTCATATTCACCTTTCTAGTATATGGTGTAAAAATCAAGTACCATAGAGTAGAGTGTGTCTCTGTGTTAGTGGATTTGCATGTATGTTTTTAATTTTTTCTGAATATATCAATAAACCTAACATTCATTATTTTCTATAGTAAGAACTCAGCCAGTTCTAAGTCAAAATTTGTAATCCAAATTAGTGTGGGTTGGATTAAAAATAGGTTAAAATTATGAATGACATTTATAAAAGCAAAAGGGGTTATGCTAGTTTTTTGTGTTCTAAGTGTTAAAATCCATTCACTTTCATTATATTCGATAATTATCACTGATGCAAAAATACTCCTGAAGGAAGATAATCACTATAAAACCTATTACGCCAGATAAATAACAGGGAAATAGCAGTAAACATGATAGGTTTGTTTCTTACTTTTGAGATGTTTAAAGGATGTGGGGAAATCTGACTTATAAGTAATAAGTGAAATATAGATTATTGATATAATAATAAATAGATGTTCCGACGTGAATAATAAGAGGGAAATACTTTGTATGGGGTTATACTCTTTAAGAAGATACATAAACTTAGCCCTAAAAGGGAAAGTGGATGTGACCTTTGAATTTGTTTGCTTTTATTTTTTTCAAGTGAGAAAATACATTTCAACCATTGAAAGAAATGTAAGCAAAAACTGAGACAGAAAAATAAACATAAGGAAATGCAAAATAAGAGTTATGCAAAAAGAGAATCTATGTGACCTGAAGACTTGGTCAACACCAAAATCAGTCAGAGATTTGCTAGCCAAGTTGATGCATTAGGATTCATCTTAAGGGAGAAAACTGGCTAAAGTCTTTTGATCTGGGGTGAGACCCGGTTTAATATTCCTCTTTGGTAGGATCACTTTACAATGGATAAAATAGACTAATTACAGGGGAAAACAAGACCATTTAAATTTGTTGGGAAATTAATGTGGTAGTCTGAGCACTTTTACCCTGTGGATTCATTCTATGCATTGAATCACAAATTGATTTATTCCTATTGTAATTTTCACTTGAGCCAGGCATAGTGGCACATGCCTGTAATCTGAGAACTCAGCAGGCTGACATAGGAGGATTGCCATGAGTTTGAGGCCAGCCTGGGCTATATAGTGGATTCAAGGCCAATCAATATGAACTAAATGTGGAGAATATATATATATATTTTTTTCAATTGATTCATATATTATTATCCTTATCACAGTAGTTCAGGAAGTTTTGGCTTTTTAAAAGTGATCGTGGAGTTTAATACAGTCACCATTTCAAGTAGAATAGCTTTTAACTTTATTGTCATGGCTAGACAATATTATAAAATTTGAATATATTAAATTTGAGATTTTCAAAAAAGTAGTTAAAAATACACCAATTTTAAATGATTAATTTATGATTGTATTTTTGCAGAAAGTTTAAATGTGTGCGAGTTGTAGTATTCCAATAACATGAAAATATATTAGTGCTTTAGCTTCTCAAAGGTAAGAAGTGTTTGGCTTAGGCTGGTTTATGGTCCTATTTCTATTACACTGTGACTCATATTCAAGTTGGTGAGATAAAAAAGAGCAAATACCTTGTTTTCAGTAAACTGCCTTCCAAACAGAGAATCCATAAGCTCAAAATAATTGGGATAGGTATTTCTTATATCATGATTACTTTATATTATAATTGTATATATTTTTTTCACAAGTCTTCAGGAATGTGATTTTATTTTTCTAAAATTTTCTGAAATGAAAAATGTTTAATAGAAAAAAGTCAGACATAATTACATAATGACAGCTTGGTCTTCTGGGAATAGTTGTTTACTGTTATCAGTTAGGGTAGTAGAACTACCTTTCAGTCTGTTAATGACTTTAGTGTATGAGAATGGTGTTGCAGACACAATATAGCACCTAGGATATAAGTAGATTTAAGGTACTTAGTTATCTTTTTATTTAATATTTTTTAAATAGATTCATCGGCTTGTTTTTTGAGCATCATGTATTGGGAAATACTCTCAAATAAAATGTAATTTCTAACTAAGCCATTTTCCTATTCAGAATAATGAGATTCACAAAAGATACCATGTTCAGTGACTCTCTGTACACTGACTTCCGACTTCCTTGTCCAAGAGATTTATTATTCCTTTGTCAGTCTCCAGTCCAGAAGGCAGAAGAGTGGAAATGATTTCAGACTATCATTTAAAAAGATTAGCACTTAATGTGTTCTCAAGTACCTCCTCCGTCACATTCTTTAACTTGCTTTCCAGCCATGATCCTTGTCTGAGGAGAGATCAATAATCATTCACTTGTATGCATTCCATCAAACCAATGGACAGAATCTAATGGCCTATTGATTTTTAAACTTAAACAAATTCATTAGGCATTATTATAATCTTCTTAACACTCTGCCTTATTTCATGAAATTTATTTTATATAGCCAGATATTTGCTATACAGTATAAGCTGACCTGTTAACAAATCAGTTCTTCAAAATCATATTTAATAATAATATACTTATCAAGAGGAATTGATATTAAGACAATATTTCTTAATAGAATGATGTCATTTTGAAAATAATTCAATAGTCATAAAAGCTATCTTTATGCAACATGAGAAAATTACAAGCAGAATGTAAATTCTAAAAGATAAATGCTAAAATTGAAGTTACAATTTTGCTAGCTTTTAAAAAATTATTTATGCTTTCAATAGCACAGTTAAAAATGATTAGTCAGAGGGCCATTGATTTAGCTAAGTGATACTGTTGCCTGCCTTGCAAGCACAAGATAAGTACCTACAATTATTATTAGGAGTATGTTTTTTAAAGTCTCTGAGAAGATATAAGCAAGTGATTATATCATTTAATTGAGAGGGCAGGCTGGGCCAAAAGGAATGTGAGAAGAGAGGTAGGAGATGTTAAAAATTTCTTAATAATATAAGAATCAAGGGACGGGGATTTAGCTCAACGGTTCAGTGGCCTGCCTTGCAAGCACAAGGACCCGAGTTCAATCCCCGGTACCACAAAAAAAAAAAAAAAAAAAAAAAAAAAGAATAAAAAAAAAGAAGGAAGAAAGAGAGTGAAAAATAAAGAGAAAGTAAGAAGGAAGGAGGAATAAAATAAGAGAAAATAATAAATTTTATATATAGTTAATTTACAATTAATTTTTGAATGAAAATATGAATCTCTAGTGGAAGCAAAGGATTTGAAATGTCATAAAATATTCCTATGTAATATTAAAAGGCTCAGCTTTCAAAAAAGAATACAAAATCTAAATATAAAAATATATTCTACAAAATATTTTGAGCTATGTGCTACATATTTAATACAGTATATACATTTAATTTTACCTATTATGTAATAACAGCTTTTCCTAATTAGAGTGAAACATTCCCTTTGTACTAAATTGAGAAAACAACGATATTCCTGCTATTTTGCCATTAGGTAGTTTCAAAATAGATATAGACATGTGTCTAAACCTACTCAACAAAACTTTATGTTAAAAGTTTAGATTCTGTAGCAGGTACTTAAAGATATACACTTTCAATACATTTTCAAGACAGAATTTTAAATTCGTTTTGCCATGCAATTTTTGCCACTGAACTTTTGCAGTTTTAGCAATCCATTTTATTTATCTTAAATGTGAATATGCATATGAACATGTTCATACAAAATCCATCTACACACTTCCTTTTGAGGTTTCCAATTGCATTGTAAAAGATGTGGCTTTACTCTGTGTACTAAGAATCGATAAGGGTATTTCCTATAATGGTTCTAATTCTGAGAATCTTGAGATTTTTATTAAATCCACAATATTTCTATTAAATTAAATGGCAAAATTTTACTCAACTTCAAGATTCTTAACACTCCAACTTCCTAGAACATTCAAAGCTGCAATGTTATGAATACTTTCTGCATCATTTCTACCATTGTTTGTATTTTGAGAACGTATTTGCTAAGGGTTTTACTCCTCAAGATGCAATGTGCCACGATATACCTTCTTCCCAAACTTGTCCCTTAGCTACTAAGGGTTGTAGATTCAGAGCAAATGAAAGTAGAATATTTGTTGGAAATATAACGAAGAAATATTTTATCTAGCAATCAAGTGTAAAATAGGCACAAATCTATCTTCTCATTTTAAGAAATAGAAAATAAACTAGTAAAATTAATGTTTTTTATCTAGACTTTCTGATGAGAAAACTTAGTAATTTAGCAGTGACAGTCCAGGGTTTGTATATTTTATTTAGAGTAAAAAGTTTACCTTATGGGAAATTCTTACCAGATTTTGGATATAATATATAATCTATATTTTCACTCTTGCAGACAGTTTGAATGTTTGTATATAATTCATATTTTAAATTATATAGGTTTGTAGAATTTTTGTAAAATCCCTATGAATTCTTAGATATAGTGTTTCTAATTTTTAAAATTTAAAATGTATATAATTTTATTATGCTTTCTGTCAGTATTATTGCAATTTAAATTATAATAATGACTAGAAAAATCAATGTAATGTTTTGGCCTGTGGATCATGTTCCTAGCTAGAAGAAAGTGGACAGAGTTGATAAATTTTATTCCCATTACATTTTCACAGTAATGCAAAATTCATAAAGTAAATTTTTAAGAATTATCGTATTTTAATCATGGAATTAACTTACTGTAACTATTATCTTTACCCCTGTTTTACAAATGGGAAGATCAGTGTTGTGAATTAGGAAACTCCTTACTCAGTACTGGGAAGCCAGTGAAAGAACTGGCAGTCAGGCTAGCGCATTTACACTGATAGTTTAGCACTTCCTATTTGTATCAGGCATTGTGACTGGACCCGAGGAAACAGAAATAAATTGGGTGCAGTCCTTGACTGTGTCTTTCACAATGACCAGAGCAGCTTTGTGTCTGTATGTGGTGGGCCTGAAGGACCCAGCTCCACTCCACGCCTTCCCACCAATGTCAGGGCCATACCATTCAGCCTCGGTCAGCCTTGGTTGGCCCCAGCTGATGTCCCTGGCTGGCAGGAAAATATTAGTTGGTGGTAAGTGATTCTGAAGCATTTGTCTCTGCTTCTGGGTGATATTCCCCTTAAATTCAAATGCTTTGCTTGAGCCAAAAGGTTGCAATTAAAATTATGAAGCCAGACAGCTAATTCAACTGACTGGTCATAAGCTTATTATCTAATCACAAGCTTTGGTTCACTCTTCTGTCTCCAGTGGCACCTAACACAATGCCTTTTATGCAGTTTCACTCACTGAATGAACAAAGGGATAGCTCAGAGAGGCTGTTTGAGAGATAAGCCAATTTAGCAGTTACTCTTTGTGCTATGGATAAAGTATTGAAGCAGTAATTCTTTTTCACCAATTTACTTTCCCCTCCACCCCTGGAATACATGAGCTCAAGTTCTTTGGTTTTAAGGATCTTGCAAACAATTTATATTTGATACAGTACTCTGAAAACATTGTCCATTGGAGGGGAATGGTTGAATACGTATATTATAGATTATGTCGGAGCTTGATATTACTGTTTGTAAACATTAAGTAACATTTAAGAGTCTTGCAATAGGCAAATACAGAGAATCTTTAGACGTTTTCAAGAAGGTTGGTATGCTGGTTAACAACTAGCAACCTACAGTTAGCACTGCTTCTGAAGGAAAATTCAAGATAAGACACAAAGATAATTGAAATGAGTTTAAACACCTGAATAACTAAGTACAGAAATGAGCTTGACTCATTTTCTAAGAACTCTTCATTTAATATAAAAAGATTGAATAAATGCCTTTTTAAAAGATGTAAAAAGCTTTGTCTGAAGGGTTTATGAAAGTAGTTTGTTCTGAGCGCTCTTAATTGTTGCCAGAGAGAGAGTAGATGTTCTCCATCTATATCTATATCCATCTATACACACACAATTGTTTTAGAAACACTAAAAACCAGGAGAAGCCAGACATGGTGCCCCATGCCTGAAATCCCAGCACTCCAGAGGCTGAGGTAGAAGGATAGCCGATAGCCACCAGCCTGGGCTTATATAGTGAGTTTCAGGACACCTTGAACTGCATAGCAAAATCATGTCTCAAAAATAAACAGCAAAAGAAAAAATACATTTGTGCGATATAGACTCTGAAAACTGGAGAAAATAAGAAAGATTGGAAAGGAACCTTGGAACCCAAAGAGAGTCATTGTAACCAGGTCCCTCTCTTGTTTATTTCTTTTTCCTCACCTATCCTAAATTGTGTGCTAGATACAGCCTGCAAAGTCCTAAGGCAGTAGTGATAAACGTATGGCATGCCTGCTGCTGTTATCACTGGCTGTTAGTTATCACTGAAAGCTCTAAAAGATCACCATGATTGTTCTAAGGGATTCAAAAAACAAACCCCCTCACAGATACCATCTTACCTGGGCTAGCTAAAATACTGAAAGAGGCAACACAGCGTGACAGAAAACTTTCAGATCACTTTATCATGAAACAAAGAACTTATTGACTTAATATTATAGTATTGAAATAATGTTAACTTGATATCATATTTAAGCTACAAAATATCAGAGAAGTGAGTAAACATTACCTAAGGACTTTTCATTCTTTTCTGAGGCAAAACGTAGTGTATTTTTGGTTGTATATATGGGGAATATTTATATAACAGTAGAAAAAGTATAACTTTGTTATTGTCTTTTTTAAAAATTGAATATGATTTAAGTAAAATTGAATAAAGAAATGTGCCAAGTTCACAAGGGATGGAATTCTGATGGTTAATTTTATATGTAAACTTGGTTTTGCCATGGTAACTAGATATTTGTTTTGAATGTTGCTTTGAAGGTATTTTTTAGATGAGATTAAAATTGAAATATTTGGATGAAGATTACCTTCCTTAATGTGCATAGGCCAGTTATTGTAGTTTAGGCCTTAAGAAAGGAAAAACTGACAGCAATTTGCATTTAGTCTGTAGCTATAAACTCATCTCTTTCCAAAGTCACCACTAGGGCAGTCTACCAAGTGGATTTTGTCCTTGCACTCCACTGTCTTGTAAGCCAATTTCTTAATTTTTCTCTCCTCTCTTTTTACGTGTGTATACACATACATGTATGTACAACATATGCACAGTTAGACTATATTATTTGTATGTTTTCTCTGAAGAATGCTGACCAGTTTTGAAAGGAACCCAGTCACTTTGATAAAGAACATCTAACAAACCCTCCAGCTAACATCATGTTTAATATTAAGAAGCCATATTGAGATAATAAGAAGACAATGATGAGTGATCAAATCACTCTTATTCAACTTCATATGAGATTTAAAAAGAAAAGAAAAGAAAAAATAAAAGCAACAAATGTCAGAAAGGAAAAAATAAAACTATTCTTATTTTTAATAAAACATGAAACCTACATATAAAATGCTGGAAATTCTACACAAATAGAGAGCTTTAGAGAAGAAAAAGTGAGTTCAGCAATACCAGAGAATAATAGAAATACATGCAAAAATCAGGTGTGTTTTTAATATCAGCAATGTGTATTTGGGCACTAAATAAAAAAATAAAACTGCATCAATTTTCCAAAACAACAAATATTTAGATACAAATATAACAAAATATACATTGTCACATTAAAACTAAAAGATATTTATGCAAGAAATAAAAGAACACTTACAACAGAGGTTTTAAACTGGTATTAAGATTAGAGGGGGAAAAAAAACTTCTCAAGATTAAATGTAGACAAGAGCAGGTATTTTTCTGATGAACATTTAAGCAAATAAGCACACAAAATGATTAACATCATTAATCGTTAAGGAAATATAATTAAAAACTATAACAAGTGAGCATTGTACACCTATTAGGATGGCTAAAATAAGTAATATTTGTAATAGCAAATACTGTCAAGGATGTAGAAAACATGACTTACACATGGCTGGTGGGAATGTCAAATTATGCAGCTAAACCACTTTTACAGTTTCTTAGAAGGCCAAAGATACATCTAACATATGACACACTATTGAAGTACTTGGGCTTTTATGCCAGAGAAAGGAGATGTATGTTCACTTAAATGCCTGTTTGTAAATGTTCATGTCAACTTTATACATAACAGCTCCAAACCAGAAAGCATTCAGATGTGCTACCATGTGTGAATATATATTTTTTTTAATTATGGTACATTCATACCATGGAATTCTTTTCAGTAATACAAAGGAGTAAACTTTTGATGAATGGACAACTTAGACCAATCACCATCATGATTAGGCTGAATGAAAGTGCCAAACTCAAAAGGGGACATACTGTATTATTCTACATATGTAATATTCTTAAAATGGCAAAATCACAGCAATGGAACATAGCTTAGTGATTGCCAGTATTGATGGAATTTGAAAGGTAGGAGGAAAGCAGATGAGACCATGAGAAGCCAACATGGGAAATCTTCCTGGGAATAGAAATATTCTACATGGAGCCTGTGCTAATGTCAGTATCCTAGTTGTGATATTATTATGTGATTTCGTGATACGTTGTCATTGGTAGAAGCTAGGTAAAGGACACATGAGATCTCTATTACTAAAAAGAGCAGGTGGGCCAGACGTGGTGGTGCATGCCTGTAACCCCAGGACTTGGGAGGGTGAGGCAGGAGGATCACTGAGTTTGAGACCAGCCTGGGCTACATAGTGAGTTCCAGGTCAGTCTCAACTACATAGTGAGACCCTGTCTCAAAAAATGAAAACAAACAAACAAACAAAAAAAACAGGTGAATGTACAATTATCTCAAAAAGAAACGTTAATAACATAAACGCAACAAAAATTCACATGGGCTGTAAGTAATACTACAACAGCATGTTATATAGATATGAAAATTTCCCATAAGCTTCCTATGCAAAATGCTTTTCTAATTGAGATCAAGTTTAAATGTTACTCTTGAACTAATTTTTTTTTTCTTGAGCTACTTTTTTAATAAAAGCTTGGGTAAGTCCCATCCCAATATAGATAAAAATATGCATATTACATTGGGCAAATTTGTATTTGTATTAGTGATTGTTTATGGAAACGTTCTTATGTTTTTATAAGTTACATTGCCATTGTGACATAAAGACATACAGTGTCTGATAGAAAGCATGATGCAAAGTTTTATAATTCTTTTCATCTTTAATATTTGTAATGCTAACAGGTTCTATCTCTTTGATGAGTCATGTTGTATGCATATTAGCTTGAAAATGTATCAATATATCACTCTCTGGTGAACTATCTGGTTTTCTAGGAGAGTGCTTAGATGATATTCATAAATGTTCAAATCCTCTCACTATAAGCAGTTGCCTCAAAAGAAAAATAATTGAAAAGTTCTTTCAATTGGGTTTGCAACTTCAGTGAGCAATGATAACATATTTCAGAGGGTAATGAAAGTTAAACTTTGTTTAACAACTGGAAGTGGCAATATAATCTTAGGTTTCTGTGTAATAGATTATAGAAAGAAACAATTTTAAAAGGGCTGCAAATATGTACTAATGAAAGTCAGAAAAGATGCATTTGTAGAAAAAGTAATCTGAGAGTAATCTAAATTTCAATCAACATATGACATTTATTAATGTGAAATTGATAGAGCAGGAATGCATTTAGACATTTAAATGTTCTAATTATTTATCCTTCCATTGACTTGCAGCTTTCATTTATTTCTTTACTCACCTACATGTATCACGTACTCAATGAAATTGGTGGGTTTCATGGAGATATTTGTGTCTTGTGAAGAGCTTGAAAGCCTTTTCACTTCCATTTTTAAATCAGAATAGAACACTTAAATCTATAGCAGGCAGCCTAGGCAGTTAATTGGCACCCTCAGTGAGTTCAGTCCTATTCTGAGTATTAGTATTTGGAAGAAGATCTACTCTCCTCGATAGAGCTTCTTTAATTGGTAATAGTAGGGAATGTTATAGACTTGGAATTTTGAAGAGTATAAATTTGATGACAAAATTCAATTATTGCCAAAGATTTCACTAACAGAAAATTACAAGATTTCTTAAGTACCTGGTCTGTCCCTCACTATTTATTTATTTATTTATTTATTTATTTATTTATTTATTTATTGCCCTACTTGGCAGGAAGAGTTCACCACTCTTTGCCTTATGTTAAGAAGGACATCATTTTTTTACCCTTAATGGTAGACAAGTTCTCTAAAAGGTAGAAAAAGAAGGAAGATGTCCAGAGTGGGTTTGGACCAAATAAAAATAAGAAAAAAAGTACATTCTATAGTGTGAGCAGAGAGCACCATGAAGGAGGGAATACAGTGGCCAGGACATCATTTTCTGATCTGTGTAATTTAGGGATATGGTCATGATGTAGGACCAGAGTTCTCTCTCAATCAGTATCGGAGGTAATATCATAGCATCACTTATTGTGAGCTGATGTGTAACAACTTTATATATTTTTTGAAAAAGTCATGATACATTGTATTTGCTGTTTTAGTCTGTTATTTTAATTATCACCATAGAAATTGATGATTTACATCTTATTTCTGTTTCCACAAGAGAAGGTAAGGTATTCACGTAGATCTCAGTTCATCAGGAAGGAGAGCCTATCATTTGTAGAGTCAAAAATTAACCATGAAAATCCAGACGCAGGCTTACTATCAACTATTCACTTAAATAAATTATGTTAAAGTCAGTTTTATTCAAATGAATATTGAGAAATAATGCTTTAGAATTCACCTGCTAGTGGGTATATTATGGTTATCTCATTATTATAACATGATTTTATGGAGGAAATTTATTGTTATATGGCATTAAATCTAATACTTATGAGAACATAATAGAAGCTATTTGGGTCATAAGACTATCTCACAAGACTTATCTCTTGTTATTTGTACATCAAATTGAAAAATTTATATTTTCCATTATCATAGTTTAATTGTTTCCATGCCAGATCTGTTCACCTCCATGCTCCAAAACTATAAAACTCTAAGTTACTGTAAGATTTACCCACGGAAGTCTTTTAGCAGTTTTTTTTCTGTTTTTTAATGTTTCCCCCACCCTTATTTCCCTTCCCATTTTAAGCAGGTGTTTTCTTGCAGTGTATTCCTATACCTAGAGGAATCAAATGTGCTTAAATAATCCTGAATTTATACACTTTTGAGAGTAATCAGATTATACCTTTTTATGTTGATTTATAAAATTATTTGGCTTTATTAGCTATGTTGAGTTTAAAAATAGGCTTAGTTATTTTCTACTATTTATAAGTTGAATAAATCTATCACAGTTTGAAAATGGTTTTCCATGAAGATTTAATTTGTGTAAAGCATATACAATACATTCAGCATATGGTGAATCTCAGTAATTATTAAATATATTTCTTCTTGAAAACACATCTACACTTTTTTACAATGCATTTTGTTCTGGTATTAAAACAAAATATATTTTAGGAAAAAGTATTTTAAAAATGCAAAATATATTTTTTAAGTTTATGATTGTATGTGATATTTTATAATTGGTTTTTGAACCTTTGAGCATAATATGTAAATGAATCTGTATATGTAGACAAAAATTTAATGTATACATTCAATTATATAAATTTCTATAGAACTATATGAAGCCGATATTATACACTAAGAATGATGAAAAATTCTAAGAATAATAAGTAAGAAAAAATTGATGCTTGGTAAAGAACATATAGGATTTAATTCTTTTCTTTCCCTTTGGCATATGTTTTGTATATTCATTCTTGGATATTAAATGATTTCTATAACTCTGGCAGTTCATGACCATCACTTTACATGTAAAGTGAATGTTAATGGTCTGTATAGATGAGCTGAGCTTGATGTCTGATGAGATTAACTTAAATTACAAGCAATTTCGTCCATTTCTTCAATAACTCCTCTTCCCAAATGTTAGTACACTAGAGGTCACTACTCCTGGACTCCTCAGTTTTACCAAAGAATAATCTTCCAGCCTCCTAGTTGGAAAATATTCAACTGTGGATGTCAGTGAGTGAGGAGTTATCAGAGAAAGACAACAATATCATAATTTTTAGGGGGGCCATTATTTAACTTGTAGATTTATGTTATTTTTAGTTATTTCCTGCTCCCTCCCTTAATTCTCTCTTTGCCTGTTTTTGGTGTCCCTGATTCCCAAATCTATCTAAACTATCTCATAGTACAGAACACAGGTAGCAGTGTCCAAATTTTTTGTTTCAGATTAGTAGTTTTATTTATTTTATGGGATCTGGTGTTTCTACATCTGGAGTCTTATAATTCAGATTGGTTGATTTTATTCTGATATAAACTTTAGAATCCATTTTTCCAGCTTTAAGAAATATGTTGATATCATTAATGCATGAAGGATATTAACTTTCTAAATAATATATTGTTAATCAAGTATTGGAAGAATATAGTGTAATTTTGTGTATTTAAATTGTTATTTAATAAGAAATGACAATAAATTTAAAGAAAACACCATTTTAAACTTAAAATTTACATTAAGAATTATTTCTTACATGTATAAATTTCAAATATATTGGCAAAATAAATTTCATAGGAAATTCAATTCTTTGGTTTTGGAATGAATTTTGATAGGTAACAAAATGGCAAGTGTTTCGTTGATCGTTATCTCCGAAATGGTTCTGTGAGTTGGCTCTGGAAAAGGCTTTAACATCCGATGGGGAAATTTAATTCCCATGAGAAAATTGCTTTTGCGTAGAGGTTAGGCCTCAGTTCTTGTCATTGCTTGCCCTTAGGGAAGTGATTTAATGAGATTATCTGAAGAGTCGCTTCTGGAAACTAAGGGGAGAGCAGGTTTAGGGCAACAACAGGAGTCTTCTAGGTGCTGCTTCAGGTAGTCTGGATCACAGTGCTGAAATTGGCAGTTGAATGCCCTGGCAATCTTGAAAATGCCTTAGTTATTCTTACATTGCCCTCCTCTGTCTTACAGTGGAATGAGACAGGTTAGGTAAATATAAAGCTAATAAGTCAGTGTTTTAACAAACTCTCATTAATTAACTCATCTATAGGTAAAGCTGAGCAGGGATGTGACCCAAAGTTCAAGGTGTTAATGAAGGCATAGATGCTAAATTTTATCATGTTTTTTAGTTAATTATAGAGTATCTGTAGGGTCAAGCTAAGAGTTAGCACTTTTTAGCAAAAGCATTGTCTCTGTAAGATTTATCTGCCAATGTACTTGTCAAACTCCCTATAATTGAGAAAAACAAATTGTATCTACATGTTTGAAAAGTAAATTAAAAAGTAAGCCTATAAAACCAAAAAGATGCAACAACATGGAATTTAGCAAATAAATTCTTATGTGACATTCTATGAAATATGTTTGTTCTTAACATAGGGCTTCTAAAACCCTTACAACTTAAGTGATAAGAACGTCTTCTGTTTTACTATTTACTTTTTTTTTCTCATTGAGTTTATTGGTACATTTTAGGTATACAGTACAGTTACATTCATCATTGGGATCTTGTACCTTTATAATCATTTTGAGTTTATTGGTACATTTTAGGTATACAGTACAGTTACATTCATCATTGGGATCTTGTACCTTTATAAGGTTCTCATTTCCTCCCCCTTACCCCTGCCCTCCCTTTACCCTCTCCTCCCTTCCCTATTTAAAATATTTTATTTCCATTTTTTCATTACTATTTACTTTTATTCCATTATTTCCATACCAAAGCATCTAAAACATTTGGAATTTCCTGAGTAATTGACCTAAGAGTATGTGTTATTTGGAATAAGCTTCTTTTAAAAGTACCCTAAGTTTGTCAATGAAGGGAATTTTGGCAATTAGTGCAGGATGACAGAGGAGCCAACCAAATGAGTAGAAAGTTAGAAATGAAAGTCTCAACCTAGGTGTCAAGGGAGGAGCAGGTGCTTTAGGTTGTATTCACTCACTGAGGGTGATGACTTGATTGCTTGTCAATTTCTAATGACATTTCCATAAAACCCCTAAACAATGAGATTGGAAGAGCGTTTGGGTTGGTGAATATATGGAGATGCTAAGAGGGCGATGCATCCAGAATTTTCATGCCCCTTTCCCTATGCTTGCCATATATACTGCTTCTTTTGACTACTACTGAATTGCATCATTTGGAGTAAAATTATAATCACATTTTCCCGAATTTTGGAGCCACTATAGTAAATTATCAAATCTTAGTAAGGGAGTCAACTTTGATTGAGGGTTAATTGCCCATACATACGGATGATAATCTAGGATTTGAGATTGCTGTCAAATGAGGTGGGTGATGTTCTTCTAAGGGTGAACCATCAATCTGTGAGTCCTGTGTTACTTTAGGTAGTAAGTATCAAAATTCAGTTGTAGGAAACTCAATTCATATGTACAGACTTGGGGAATCATTTGGTAGGGCAAGACACACCTGGTTAAAAGGCACTGTGTGAATAAATATTTTGAAGACTATTTTCCTTTTACCTAAACAATATTTTATAGAGATCAAATATAAGAAAGAGTAGCAACAAATTTTATTGCTAGTCTCACAGAGGAAAATTTGTACATCCAAGAACATATTAGGTAAATCACTTTTAATTACTCGATACAGAAGATAACAACTCCCTTTTCTATGAAAGAAATGGAGAAAAAAAAGTGACATGTATTGAAGTACTTTTGTTCACTGAACTTGTTATCTTTCTTTTTTGTAATTTTTCGCAGTTCTGGAGATAGAACTCAGGACCTTGCGCTTGCGAGGCAAGCATGATGCCACTAAGCAAAATCCCCAGCCCACCTTCTGAACTAATTCTCATTAATCATTTTGCCAATTACCCTCAGCAAATTGATAGAAATTATTGACATTAATCTGATTTTATGTGCATGTGTTTATGAAAGTAAGCAAAGTAAACATTAAAAGAGGAGCAATCCTTGCTGTGCTATGTGAATTTTAATGCTGAAAATGTAGTTTCAAATCACTTTTGCTTTCTATTTATTTTTAAACATAAAGTAGTTTTAGCAATTGTATGGATGCAATAGTAGAAATAAAAGGAGAAAGTATAATCAGTATAATTGTAGAGATTAGATATATATGTACAAAGAAGTACATTAGAAATTAGATATAAAAATTTTAGATGATGTTGATTCAAAGTAATTCTCATGTCTGTTTTATGTATGTTATCAGAAAAATAGACTCTAGATTTTAAAAATGTAGCAAATTCAGAAAACAAGCTTACCAAGAAACTGACATTTAAAAGGAGGTGAGACATATAATGCTTTTATTTAATTTTACATTATTTTATTTTATTTTAATTGATTTTTAGTCTGTGGAATTGACTTAGGATCTTGGAAGGTCTGAGAATATGTCCTGCGATCCACCTATATACCAGGTCTAAATAATAACATTTTAGTAATAAAAGTTTAGGAAATGTACTATTTTGCCTTTTTAAAAGACCACAGAGAAAATTCCATGTAATATAGAATTAAAAAGAATGTTGAATTTTTTTGTCATCCATTTAGAGGTGCAGTTATTTTTACGTTTTGAAATTATTCAAATATAATTATAACTAAGATATGGTCTTTGACTATGAATATCAGTGTATATATCCATATCTATATCTATCTGTGTAATGCTAGAGTAAGCTATTCCTGAGTTAATTTCAAAGCTAACTTCAGGATTATAAACATTTTGGACTCCTAACAGCAAAGCAGCATCACAGAGAGATTTGGTGACACTTTAGATGAACAGGGACTTTACTGTCAGAACATACAGTAATGGGTAACCCAAACCTGTGAAGAAGGTGTACTGACTTGTGGACAGTAAAGCATTTCTCATTAATGGTGAGTTACTTCCACAATTGATTCTCAAATCTGATGAATATGTGCACTTAAGAAAACATGATGTTGTAGAATGAGAACTTAAGCCTTACATTATGGACAGTAGAAGTTGTTCAAAGCTAGAAAATTAACCAATAGTTTTGATTTCTTGGGTCAAGCTACAGCTATAAATAACAAACACTGGCCATCAGAAATCTACACTTTTATAAGCTGTGATATTTTTTTTTTTTGCAATTTTGTAACATAAATGAAGTCAGGCCTCATCTGAGTTTCATGAATTTTCTCCACTGAATTAAGTTACATTGATACTTAAGAACAGAACTTCTACCATCAAGTAATATTGTTTACTTTATATTATCTCTACATGAAATTAGCACTTTCTAGTTCTCATTTAAATCCATCCCTTAAATTACATAAAGCAGAATACACATAAATACACTGTTAAACATTATTAAGAATTTTTGAAACTCTGTAGCTTAATTTCAAACAATAATAGAACATATAGCTTCTTGAATGCTGTTTTTTTTTTAATTGAATTTATTGGTACATTCTAGGTAGACAGTACAGTTACATTCATTCCTGGGATCTTGTACCTTTACATGTCAGGTCTTGGTTCTCATTTTTTCCCCTTGACCCCACCCTTCCTTCACCCTCTCCTCCCCTCCCCACCTTCAAACACTTTAATTCCATTTTGAATGCTGTTAATCAGTCTATGAAAACTAACTCATTATTTTATTATTTTGCAACAAGCAAATTTTCAGGAACCACTAAAATAGGGAGATTAAGATTACAAAACCAAAACTTGTCTTACCACTTTTTAGTCTTAGGAATTAGTTGGCTTTTATTTCTTATCTTGGATTTTTTAGCTTTCTCCCCAAAGTAAGACAAGGCAGGGCAAAGAAAGCTGCGAAGGAAAGTAGGAAGAAGGAAGAGAGAGAGAGAGGGAGGGAGGGAGGTAATATATATATGTGCCATGTTTTCTTTATTAATGACCTGATTATGATTTAGATTGCTCCTATTTCTTCGCCATTGTTGCAATAAACATGGATGTGCAGATGCCTTTTCAGCATGCTGATTTTACCTTGTTAGTGTTATTGTTATATTACATAGTAGACTTACTTTAATTTTCTGTCATAATTTATATTCCCATATTGCTCATTATATATATGTGCCATGTTTTCTTTATTAATGACCTGATTATGATTTAGATTGCTCCTATTTCTTCGCCATTGTTGCAATAAACATGGATGTGCAGATGCCTTTTCAGCATGCTGATTTTACCTTGTTAGTGTTATTGTTATATTACATAGTAGACTTACTTTAATTTTCTGTCATAATTTATATTCCCATATTGCTCATATGTCCCTTTTACTGCACATCCTTGTGACCATTCATAGGTCTTTTATTGTTTTCATAGCCCATTACAATTTAGATTTACATTTTCCAGGTGATTAGTGATGTTGAGCATTTTTAATATTTCTATAGGCTGTGTGTCTCCTTGTGGAAATATTTGTTGATAACTTTCATCCATTAACTAATCAGTTGTTTGTCTTTTTCAATTTTAGGGGGTTGTTATATATTATGGATACTAATTCTTTGTCAGTCGTACAGTTTGCGAATAATTTCTCCCATTCTTTAGCTTGTCTCTTCATTTTGTTCAGGGTCTCCCTTCATGAGCAAAAGCTTAAGAGTCCCACGAGACCACATTCATCTATTTTTTCCTTTATTTCTTGTGCATGTAGGTACTTACCCAAAACACCCTTGCCCATACCAATGATCTGAAGAATTTCTCTCTTTCTTTCCTAGTAATTTTATAGTTTCAGGTCTTACATTAAAACCCCTAATCTATTTTAAATTGATTTTTGTAACTGGTGATAGAAATATGGTGCATGTGAATACCCATATTTTCCAGCACCACAAATTAAAAAGAGAGTAGTATCTGTACTACATGTTCTTAGCATCATTATTGAACATCAGTTGAGTGCAAAGGTATGAATTCACTTCTATGATTTGTATCCTGTTACATTCTTCTTGTATATGTCTGTTGCCAATATCATGCTATTTTGATGATTTCTCCATTCTATTATATTTTAAGTCTGATACTGTAGTCTTTCTTCCCTTTTCCTTGTTTGCTCAAAATGGCTTTGGAAATTCAAGAAATTTTTATGGTTACATATGTATTTTAGGATTTTTTTTCTTTTTCATTAAAGATTATTGTTAATATTTTGATAAGAATTGTGCTGAATTTCTATCTATGCCTTAGGGTAGTACAGATATTTTAACATTGTTGATTCTTCCACTCCAAAACCATAGGATATTTTCCCATTTTGCATATATGTGTCTCCTCTATAATATATTTTACAAAATTCTGTAATAGTAATTGCAGATATTTTTGACCACTTAGGATGAATTTATTTCTAGATATTTTATTTTACTTTGAAATTTATGGCAAATGAGTTTTTCTTGCTTTCTATTTCAGATATCTTAGTATTGGAACATTATTCCTTTTGCATGTTGATTTTGTATGTGACAATGTCACTGAATTTCTTTTTTAAATCAAAAATTATTTCGTTGTAATGTTTATATATGTTTGTTATATGGAGACGATGACAATTTTACTTAATCTTTTCCTCCCTGAGTATAAATCATTTCTTTCTTTCTTTCTTTCTTTCTTTCTGATTGTGCTACAT
>NW_022900932.1:32932016-32937349 GCF_012274545.1 Fukomys damarensis
TTTCTTTCTTTCTTTCTTTCTTTCTGATCATGTGCTACATCACATTAATTGAGTTTTATATATTAAACCAATTAGAAAACTGGCATAATTCTTACTTGATTATGATAATTTTCTTAATGTGTTATTAGTTTTCATGCTTTCTATTTGTTGAGAATTTTTACAAACATTGTAATACATACAATACGATATTATGTATGTAATACATACAATATTACATACATTGGTCTGTAGCTGTCTTTCCAGGGTCACTACATCAGGGTGGGAGCCGAAAGTAGAAATTGCCCTCTCCTGATGGCAAATGGGAGCAAAGAGAGAAGAAAGGGACACGGAGGGCTATATCACCATCAATAGGCAGTTGTCAATGACTTTTTCTCAGGCCCACCTCATAAATTTCCAATAGCAACATGGGCTGAGGACCACGTCTTTATTTAACACATTGACCTTTGGGGGAAATTCATTTAAACCATAATAGTTGTTCAGTATATGTTGACCAGAAAGCTATATAAATTCTCCTATTCCTTCTTGTTCTTTTCAAAATGTCTTTTTTTCATTTTCTAATTTATCTCACAATATTTCTAGTCTCAATTCTTTCCGCCTCCATAACTGATTCTACATTATTCTAACTACCACCAGTTAGAAATTATTGCAACCTAAAATGCCTGAAACAAAATACTGTAGACTTTGTTGATGTTCATGTCCTCTTGCTTCCTCCAGCACATGCTTAGACCTGGTCTTATTTTTCTGTGAGGAAGGGAACTAATACCACGGTATTGGAAACCAAGTATATTAGAGACATTGTATTTGAAAAATCAAATTCAGGAAAAGTCTCCTCTGTAATCGTTTAGAATTTAGACAAAAAGTTTCAGATAAAGAAAAATATTTAATGTCATCAAAATATTAGTAATATCTTATTTCAGCACCATTGATTGAACATAGGGCATCATGCATACTTAGAGGATGCACTCTGCTATAGCCACAGAACTTTATTTTATTTTTAAAGATTTTATTTTGACTTGCTTAAACTTATAAATTGTATAGAAAATTTAGAATACCCCAATCCTCGTACTGTTTCCTTGCTTTATTTAGCAGGAGTGGTCTCGAACCACCCTCTTTTCATCACACCAGTATTTAAAACATTTAAATGTTCAGAAATATTAGACATTTTAAAAAAATTTATATATATATAGTATCATTCTTAAGACTTAAAAGTATGCACACATGCAAATAGATATATACTCTAAATTTAATGTATTTGCTATGTATTAATACATGGATAAAAATTGAAGGTTTGATTGTTTAACTCATACAATTTACATGGAACTTTAGGAAATTTATGGATTTTATATAACAGCTCTGAATAGTAGTCCACCAAATGCTGTGGTTGTAAACCTCAGTGCAATGATTGGCTTTTTTTAAGTCCTCTATCTTTTCCATTTGGCTACTATTATACTTATGTATCTTTTATGTATTTTTATTTTAAACCAGTTTTACCAACCAGGCAGTTCTTAGCTTTTACATTCTAGATTCATGTGAGTACTAAGCATAAAATATACAAGGGGCTGCTTTAAAATCCTCACAAATGCAAATTTGTTGAAACTTCTGTATGACTTTCTGAGCTAGAGCTTTATCATTTCCATTTTTCAGATGGTAATATTGTGATGCAATTAAGTTTCTTTGTCTGAATACCCAATTAAAAAATGATACAGCTAAATTAACTCAATCTTATTCTAGTTTCTGTGCCCCTAAACATTGGGGTAAGCTACTTAAGATTATTTAAAGATTGATGAAACTTTAGTGTGACTAAAATATGCATGGAATGCAAAGCAAAATGTGGTCTCTGGAAAGTTCACCTTTTAGTTCTTTTCATGCCCTAATAGTTAATCAATTTTACAATTAATTGACCCTCCTAATGTGTGAACGATTTCTTTTTGAGCCATCAGAGAGCAAAATATTATGCATATGTGCACATGGACACACCCATAACACAATAAAACTGAATTCCTGTCAGTCACACCATGCTTGCTCTTGGATCTGGTAACAAAGAAACGGCACCTGCCATAGTGCACACCGTTCATTGCCTGCTGTTACTGCCTCGGCTTATTAGAATGACAACTTCATGAATTACTCTTGATCCTTACAGATGGAAAAATTGCTTCTTTTCTTTTTGGTAGTATTACAAGGTAAAATTAGTGTAAAATTACCTAGATAGATGCCCAATGATAACATTTTTCAAATTATTGAATTGGAGTCCTCACATAAAAGTATTGGCCATATCGCACCCTATAAATTTATTATATTTATTTATTGTCATATTCATTCATTAATCAGTATTTAATGTTAAGCATACATAAAAGGATCAAGGGCTGTGGAGGTGGGTATAACACTGTGCCATTATGAAACATACATACACATTTTAAATTGGTTGACCTTTAAATAAAATCACAGACTCATTGATCTTCAATCTGGAAAAGACTTCTCAGTAGCACATCTTTCTCCATATAAAACTCTCTTTTAATTCTTTGCTATTCTTTTCCTTATTATAAAACTTTAGCATATTCTATTCAGCAGGTTTATGTATTAGCAAGATGCATCTCTATTAATGAAGAAAAATGCTTGTGAATTCTATATATGAAATAAACAAATAGGACCGGGGAATTAGGTCAGTGGTTCTGCTGCCAAAATATATGGGAGTAGTAATATTGTAATTTTAAATCATGGAACCGATTTGTGTCTTTAAAAGAAAATCAAAGGTTCAACAAAAGGATTATAAAGTAACAACTCCATTAAATCTGCACTTGGTCCATAGAAATGCAGGAAAGAAATATAAAATAAAATTTAAGTGTAAGATGCAAAAATGATCTTTTTACATGAATAGGGAAATGAGATAAGCTTGAACTTTTGGTGTTTATTTCTTATGCTGTTGCAATTGCCCCATGATGATTTTCTGTCCTTTTTTTTCTGGATAAATGGTACACAATTTACATGTGACAAAACATAAAATACAAATACTGAAAACTGAAAATAAAACAGTTTAAAGATTAAAATATTGAGAGAATACAGAAGAAATGCTGTGAAATTACTATCCTAGAAAGCAGATTGAGAGAATGATTATATATGCATGGTATTTAATAATAAATAAAAGAAAATGAATAATATTTTGAAACAAGTGCAGAAGTTAGTCATAGAACCATTTTATGTCATTTTCTGCCTGAAATTTACTATTATGACTTTAACTCATTTTTTGAAGTAAATTCTTCAGATTTTACTTGACACGCTCCCATTTTTAAGTCCTTTTCAAAAAATCTGAGGAATAGTCTCTCTTCATAGTGAAATGGATCTTTATTTCCTGTTGAAAATTTATCCTCTATACTTTTAAATAGAAATCAACTGCACTGTCCACAATCCATTCTCAAGTACTGAATAGATGCCTTTAATTTTCATTAGGAAAGCCAAGAGGTATTTCTAAGAACGTTTTCCTGAATAGCATAGGTTTGTGAAGCTACCTAAAGTATGCATAACTCACAAAAGCCAAATATTTGGATTAGAAAACATTATAGTATATTCTGTGTCATGTAGGTCTTTGTGAAATTTTATGATGACCAGAGATTACCCTGTGATCTCTGAGTTCCACAAGAAATCTTCTGACAAATGACTTAAGACTCAAGATTTAGTTTACTACTACAACACTATGATACACAAAGTAATTTTTGAGACAGAGTCTTTTTACACAGCCCAGGCTTGCCTTGAGTGGAAATTCTTGTGGCTCAGCCTCCTGAGTGCTGGATTTAGAGGTGTGTGCCATCTCACCTGGATTGAAGTCATTTTATATGTATTATTTCATTCATATACTTTACAAAACAAAATAAGAAAAACACACATGTGAAAATGATGATTTGGGTCTGGGGATGTGGCTCAATGGTAGAGCTCTTGCTTTGCCTGAACGAGGCTCTGGGTTTGATCCCCAGAACCATAAAAAAACATAATAATAAAATGATGATTTCAACAGTCCCATTGTGTTGACTTTTTAAATTTACAAAGTACTTCTATAAGGAGTTTCCCTTTTTAACTTAACTTTCCAATACCTAGTTTACCAATCATCTTATTTCTTACTCTACATGACAGACTACTGAGAATCATAGAGGAACAATAACCTTTTCAAAATCATATAACTAAAAATATTAAAAGGCAGATGAACATTGAATATTTTCAGTCTTTGGTTAATTTAAATTCTAGCAAAGCAACTGAGATGCACAAAGCTCTAGGCTAAGTCCTCAACTGTAATTGGAAAAAAGGAAAGAAAACAAGAATAGAGAAAAGAATGAAGGAAAGATAGTAGTAAAGAAAACATCAGGAAATAAGAAAAAAAGCTTGATTTATTATTAAAACCTCCTAAATAATTAGTTTATTTCACTGAAATTTTTATAAATTTTGGTTAATTAATAAACTTACCAGTTAGTCATTTATTTTTACAAATATGGGTTATTTGGCTACTGTTAGGTCTTCATAAACAGGATTATAATTATATTTGCTCTTAAGGAGCTAAACCTATTACAATGAATTTTTTCATTTTCTCATGTTTATTCCTTTACCTATGATATATGATAAATGTAAAGACAAAATATGTAAACCATCATATATATCTAAAATATATTACATTAAAATAAAAATCATTCAAGTCAGCGTGAAAGTCCATCATTGAAGAATGCTGCAGACTTGAGGGCATAGTGCAAGTGTCGAATAGATGGGCTTGGCCCAAACTGGAGTGCATACTTGAGGAAGTGTTTAATGAAGGAATTGTATCTGAGCTAAAATCTAGACACTAAAGAGTATTCCTTATTGACCAGGTTAAAAACAGAGAGAGCAGAATGTTACTGCATATAGAAGAATCAGCACGTACAAATTCACAGTGTAGAAAGAGTTCGGAGGTGAAAAGTCAGCCTTTGGCTGGGGGTCAGAAGTATAATACAGTGTCTTTTCTTTGTTTTTGTCAAGGATCTTGCCCTTATATATCAGAATAAAACATAGATACTGCTACTTATTATAGAGTTGGGAAATTAAATGATTGAATTTAAATTTTTACAACATTCTGTCTACGGAAGAAAAACATTAGTCAAAGTCAATATAGATATCATAGTTAGGGTGCTATTTTACTAGCCCAGGTAATAAATGATGGCTCTTTGGATTATGGCATTTATTCCTAAGATAAAAGACCTTGATAATTTATCTTTTCTTTTTTTTTTTAATGGAATGTGCTGAATGTCTATAATTTTGTTCAGATGACTGCAGAACCTGGAAAAGCTGTTGCTGCTATCGATGCATAACATACTATTATT
>NW_022900932.1:32937419-32956115 GCF_012274545.1 Fukomys damarensis
AAATTGAATTTTGGGAAACTTTAACGGTGCTGCCAACTTTGGAAAGAGTCATCCCAATTTACTGTGTTGATTTGGCATTGTACAGAAATGGACAACCGTATTGGTCTAGAAATGTTTATTTTATTTTTTTTCCATGTGTACAGGGGTAACACATCGTACTAAATATATAAGGTCATATCTATGTGGGGTTGATTACAGAAACTAATAAAGTATTCTCTAAATAATGAAAAGAGAATAAGATAAGATATAAGCGAGAAGCAATTTAGATATGTTCAGGGACCATTTTCATCTCCTGGATTAAGGATTACTTTGATATTACATCATTGCCTTTTCTCTTTTACTTTCCTTTTTAGTTTTATTTTAGGATTCCCTATTTTTAATGTTCATACAGAGATTTCTTTAACTGAAATACCGAATAGTTTCTTTGGTGTGAAAAACTATAATAGTACACAGGATCCTAATGAGACAATTAATAATGTGAAATAGGAAGTAAAGGGCTAAAGGTGTAAGGAAAGTGGGAAGGGTGGGGGAAAGGTAATAAGGGAGAGGAAAAAAATATGAGAAAGTGAAAAAATGGAAATACAGTGTTTGTAAATGGGGAGGGGAGGAGGGGGTGAAGGGAGGGCAGGGACAAGGGGAAAAATGAGAATGAAGACCTATTATGTAAAGGTACAGAATCCCAATGATGAATGTAACTGTATTTGTTTACCTAGATTGTACCAATAACCTCAATAAAAAAGATTAAAAAATATTTTACAAAGATTTGCAAAGATTAGAGAAAGAAGTATGAGGTATAAGTACAAGATTTCAGGTTTGGGTTACGGGAAAATTCTAACAGTCTAAAAGGATTTTAGAAAAGGATTCATTTATTCCTTGTTTTGCAATAAAATAAGGAGTTTCTTTTCATCTTTCCTTTGTCTTTGAAGTATCTGTTTTTATGATCCAGTCTCATTTATGCCTTGATTTACAGAGTTGATGTCATATTACTGAAAATTGAAATATTTGATATGGGAAAATTTTCTATGAGAATTTGGTGCTAAAGAACCAGAAATAAGACTGACTTGATTTAGAAAAAGGAAAAAGGAAAACATGTATGCTGAATCCATGAGTGAAATAAATGGAGATGTCTAGTGGCACAGGAAAAAAACACATTCAAGTGCCTAAGAAGGTATTTCCCTGGGTGGGGGGGATGTTTTTTTTTGTACCAGGGATTCAACTTCGGTTCTGGCGCTTGCAAGGCAGGCCACCGAACCGCTGGGCTAAATCCCCAGCCCTAGCAGAGAATGTTTTTAAAACTACATTTCATTAATTTGGTAGCATAGAAGTGATTAGAGATCTCAGAAAACCCTGATTTAATGGAAAGAGAGGAGAGACAATAGAATGGAGCATATAGGAGACAAAGGAAGATAAGTGGTATATTAAATTCTGTCCTGCTGATAATTTTACATTCTCATGCCTCTCGCTAAAAGTGACCTTTAAATTCTAAGTGACTGGTTAAGTTACTTGAGATTTAAGAGGAGGCTATGTTTGAAATACACACATACACACACACACATACACACACATACACACACACACATATACATACACACACATACACACACACACACACGACAGGAAAAGCACTTAACAATTACCATATGTACTCATTATTCACACAGTGTAACACCCTCTCAGGTACTTCTCTTTAGATTTTTTTAAATGCTGTTGTAGTAGGGTATTTTCCCCAAACTTTAATATCTTATATAACATCTGGTTGCAGCCTATTATGGATAAATTAACTTTCATAAATCCATTACGTACTCAAAATTAGTTTCATAATTGTATTATCACTATGGAAGAATTGGCTACATGTAAGCATAAAATATAAATGGATTTAATTTTTTTCATTAATATTTGATGGTACACGGTTTGATATTGAATTGAAGCAGAGCCCTGCTGTGGTCATGAAGAGGGTAATTTATAAATGTGAATTTAACCAGGGAATGATAAAATAAATCTTGGTTTTAATTCTTGTAGGTGAATGAACTTCACGAGACTCTATCAATTTAGAAAGCATATTCAATTAAATTACAGCATCTTCATTACAGTGGTAGAGGTGTATAGTAACATCTTCCTATTTAATGATATTTAACATATACAGCAACAGCGTCCTATACTTTTTAAACATATCCTACTCTTTGTCTTTACTAAGAAGCTTGAGGTATATGAATGAACTCACATTTCACCAAAGGGAATTGACCAGTTCAGTCCATATCATGTAATCTTAATATTTTTCAGTGAGCTACTTCTATTAGTTATATTTACTTTCCTTGCTTTTTTGTAGCAAAAAAAGATTCTATTTAATTTGCTTCTCTGAGAAAATAAATGCTTAGCACCTTGTTTATTTTCTGTGAAATCATGAAATGCTGTTAGAGAATTTTATGCTTCAATTTTAGAAAACAGAGTTTCAAAGCATGAAGCATTAAATAAGGCCATCCCTCAACAACTAATATGTGGGTTTATTTCAGAAAGCCAAGTACTGTTGTTTTGAATAAAAAGAACAATGTCTACAGGTCATTTTGCTTTGATAAGGCTGAAAGGGATGACACCTCGGTAGGGTTATTCATGGACTCTCCATATTTCTTTTCCATGTCTTCCGGTCCATAACAGGAGAAATGATGCCTCTTCTAATTGAAATTTTGCAGATTTCCTTTAAAAATAACCAAATTGTACTATATAAAAATTTGAACATATTTCAAGATGGCAACATCAGAGCATTTATTCAAGCATAGAACCCTTCTGTACTTGGGCTCTATACTGCCACTGAAGTTGTTTATGGAGTCAGCTTGATAATGCCACAGGTAAACAGTCCTGAGATTATCCTGTCAGGACGTCAAACTCCCTTCCAAAGAAAATCTAACAGAAAACATAAGTATTTATCTCTCAGAATTCACATTTCTCCAAAGAAAGTGTAGAATTTTTAAGCTTAGTATACTTTTCTGAATTTATAGAGCTGTAAAATTATTATGCATATCTACTACACAGACTTTTTCTCCCTACCACTCAGTTCTGTATTCATATCAATCAGATTGCTGAACTCATCACCATCTACTGGTGAGATTCTCATTATTTTCAGAGTAAATTTTGTAGTTCCTTGTGAAGGAAACCATTCCTTTATGTTTGTTTGGTCCACAAAGAAATAAGCCCTCAGTCTTGGTTACCTTTCTTTCCATGTTGGTACAAAGTACCCAACACCCAAACTTAAAGGGGGAAAGCTTTACTTAGCTCACACTTTGTGGACGTTTCAGTCCGTACTCCTCTGACTCCAAGGCAAGGTTGTGTTGCAGACAGGCATCTAAGAGGATAAATAGTTCCTGGAAGGCAAAAAATAAAGCAAAGTCCTGGTACCAAATAAATAAATAAATAAAATAAAGTAAAGAAAGCAAGGGACAAGACAAGCCTTTTTCTGTTCTTTATATTTATCTTGTTTACTGGTATTAGTGTGGTGCCAAACAAATCAGTGGACTGATTTAGTAATCACCCACCTTCAATCCTAACATCGCACCATGAATCAGTTTACATTCAGTCACCTCTGAAAAAGCCTCGGTAATGACTGCATAAGGCTTGGTGGAATATCTAGACATAAGCATAACATTCTTCCCCTGACCTCCCAAAGGCTGCGCACAGCCCTTTATGCAAAAGGCATTTAGTGCATTTCCAAGTGTTAACAGAGTCCTAACAGTTTCAGCATTGCTTGAAAGTTGAAATCCAAAGTCTTCTTTGAGATTTAAGGCAAATTCTTAGCAGCAAGTCTCTCTACAAATGAGAAGAAAATCAAACACTTCCAACATTCAATGGCGTAAGATAAACACCATTCCAAAATGTACAAATGGAGGATACAAAGGAATGGTACCAAAGCAATCCCAAATCCATCAGGGAAAACATTATGTCCTTAGTTCTATGTCCAGCATCTGAGGCAATCTGTGGTGAAATGGGTTTAGGTGGCTTAGCCCTATGGACTTCCGGCAGGTATAAGTTCCACAGCTTCTCTCTTGGGCTGGTGTGTTCCTTCCTTTCAGAACTTTCATGTTCCTGGCTTCCCCCAACTTCTGGCTCTCCACTGCTTCATTCATTCTCACAGCTTCACACACTACTCTGTCAGGGGCACTGTCTGGCCTCCCAGGCCTTCTGAAATCTTCAGAAACTCTTCTAAGTGAACAGCTTACTGTCCCCACAGCTCTTACACTGCACACACAACTAAATCCAGCACCAGGTGGAAGATGCTGTGGTCTTCTGTCAGCTGGAGCAGTAGCCAGGATTCCTTTTCTTTCGGCTGTAGGTCTTCAGTGCTTATGAATCACATCCCAAGGAACAGCTTCTCAAGGTCACTGCCATTCTGGAACATGATGCTCTGGGGATCCCTTCTCAAAGAAAGTCTTTCACATGTGCAACTCTGAGGCTACAAAGGTTGGGATCCTATTGGTTCTTATGATGTCCTCAGGCCATGTTTTCTGTTGTTTGCTTCTGAAATACTTTTGTTTTTTTCTTGCTAATCTTTTCAGTGACCAATCTCTCCTCTGTTAGCTTCTTTGCAGGCTGTAATTGTAGTGGAGCTTCCTTTCTGGCCAAACACAACATTTTGAATCATTCTTCTGAGCTCTTTGTTCTTAATTCTTACATAAATCTGGCTAAAAGCCCCGGTAGTAGCCAAGCCACCACCTCAACATCAGACTGCCTTGAAATTTCTTCTGCTAGATTAATTAGTTTGATCCCCTTAATCTCAGCCTCCAAGATCTCTGGACATGAGCAAAATGCAGGCAAACTTTCTACCAAACCATAACACACATCATCTGGAGTCCAGCAGAAAGAGCCCTAAACTGTTCTTTCTTTTTTTAAAACTGGAGATTAAACTCAGGAACTTGCACTTGCAAGGTAGGCAGTGGCACCACTGAACTAAATTCCCAGCCCTAAATTTGTCTTTATTGGCATCCTTTCTATCAACATTTTCATCTTCTGTGCTCTGACTGGAATCTCCCATCAAATACAGCCTCAGACATTCCAGTTCTGCTTTTTAAACTGACATCTCCAACCTTTTCACAACTCTTCCCCTTTCCACATAAAAGCTCCAATTGGTCCTAAACCATATGATCTGTTACACTCACAGCAATGACCCCACTTCTCTGGTAACAAATTCTGTCTTAGTTACTTTTCCTTCAATGCTGATACAAAATACCAAATACCCCAAATTAAAAGAGGGAATGCTTTATTTAGCTAACAGTTTGTACAGGTTTCAGTCCATAATCCACTGGTTCCAAGGTAGAGTGGCATGACAGTCAAGCATCACAGAGTATAAACAGCTCATGGAAGGCAAAAGGTAACAAAGCAAGCAGGGGACATAGCAGGCATCTTTCTAACCCTTATATTTTATCCAGGCTACTGGTGTTAGGGCACTGCCAAAATGATCAGTAGACTTATTTAACAATCAGTCACTTTATATCTTAGCACCTTAATCCGAGCATTCCATCATGTGTCAATCACACAGTCCAGATTCAACCAATTCTGAAAACGCCCAGCTATGACTGCATGAGGCTTTGGAGGAACTTCTAGACATATCCACGACATCTTCAGCTTTAAAAATCAAAATTTCCCCAATTATAGATAGAATGTTTCCAAATCTTCTTAGTCATTAAAGCCTCAATTTGCCCCCGATATTTTTCGTGAGTATGTAATTTAAACCCCTTGCCCAAATAATGTAAATGCTGGGATTTTAACACTAAAGACTGAAAAAAAGTTTGAGCATAAAAATGAAGTGCTATATAGAGTATGGAATTGACGTAGCCTATTTTAGAGCTTGGGTTTGCCTCAGGCTCTGTACAATATCAGGAGGGCTCAGAATGGGTATTTCTCAGGTTGACAGGTATAACAGAGTCTTGACAGAAAAATTTTAAAGTAAAAAAAAAAAAAGGGTTGAAATAGGAAACCCTCAGAGCATTTTAGTTCCCTGACTCAATGGTATTTTTAATTTGCCCTGTCAATTTATTTATAAACATTCCTTAGAAGTATACATATATTTATTTCAAACAAGAAATAGTAAAATGGGTATTCTCTGGCTAATTATCTTATTTGATATTTGGCTCTTTATTTATTGAAGCACTATTGTGTATAAGGATGAAAATAAACATTGTCTCAATACATGGACTCATTAAAAGTGTAAACAAAAAATCAAATCCAAAAACAAAAATAAGAAAATAGCATAAAGGTAAATTAATATCATTAAAAACTTTAAAACATAACTAAACTTTCTGCCTATACTTAAATTTCTTTAGTTTTTGAACATTTTTGCTTGTTTTTAACTTGGGTAAAGAGACACATATCCCCTCTAAAATTATATTTTGCTTGATTTCATTAAAGTTGTGAACTATACTATGGATAGAAACAGATATCTGTGCTTAATAAGTGCCATCTCAGCAGCATAGTAAATATCCTTTGACTGAATTTACATGTAATTCAGAGTATTTTCTGTCCTGTGTATTCAAACAAATATTAGGCAGATATTCTGGAAATGATGAGACGATGCTCAAATAATCATATTCAGAATCCTGACAGTAATAATGAATGGCAGTAGTATACGAATTTGGGATGTTAGCAAAAAAGTTCAGAAAGACATATTCTGAGACAATCTTCCTTTTCTTCATAATGTGATAATTTGTCATCTAATGAACATTTTATGAGGTGGAATTTCATCACTTTTTGAGTTTGAGATCATGATGGCCTTCATAATTACCCTGTTAATGGTAGCAGCATAATGGAGATACTGCTTAAAGGCAGAGGCAAAGTCAGAAGATAATTACTCTGGTTTTTGAGTAGAACAAAAAAAAAATTAAAATCATTGTCTAAAGTCTTCTTTGACAAACTCTACATTACAGTGCATCTTGAAAAAATTTAAAAACCAAACCAAAATCATTAGCTCTTCGTAGTAGCGTGTCATTTTACTAGCTTTTTATGCTTCTAAAGAAGCGAGTCGAATTATCACATTAGGGTACAGATTCTTTTTCAGTAGTTGGATCCCCTCTGTGAGATATTTCAAAATGGATGGGTATCCAGAAGGAAATAAATATGTTTAAGTATTCAAAAGAATATAAATAAACCTACCACACAACTATCCTTATTTGCCTGAACTAAAAATATGGATAGATAAATATTCACATTTCTGAATAAGTTCATCTTTTACTAAATAATGCATTACAGGGTTAATTTTAAGAGTTATATTTTCCAATACAGTTACTGTAAAGTTAATATTTTATACTAACAGATCATAAGCTATCTTAAAAAGGACTTCTTGAATTAATTTCTATTTGAGGTTTATTTTCTCTTCTTTGTTAATGGTCAATCTGCAATCAGGACATATTATAGTTAAACTGGCAAAATATAGTCCAAATGTAGAGAAAACATAGTTAAAGTCATTAAGACAGGATACTCTGAATTGCCTCCAAAGTTAAAAAACATATTCTGGGTAGAAGATTTTAAAAACAACATTTAAAATAAAATAAAACTGTGGGATATATCTAGCTACACATGATGCATTGTTAAAAATATTCTTTTATGATCCAGAACAAATCAAAATAAAAATTCCCATTGTCACTACTTATATTTAATGCTACACTTGAAAATCAAGAGAGTTTTGTACACCAATAAATTACACTATCATAAATTTTTTGTAATGCAAAAATTAAAAATTATCTACTGACACTTTATAGGATTAATTTAAGTATACTTTAGGTTATATGTAAAAAGCAATTCATTAAATTTTTAAAACCAAGTACATTTATAATTTTATAATTTCAAATTACTTAAACAGAAACTGTTTATTACAGTAAAAGTACTATGAAAAGCATAAAAATAAATATCCTTTATGAATAAAATTATAAATTTTAATTAAACAGAAAAAGAGCTGAATATTCATATCTCATTATTTTATAGAAATAAAAAAGATATAGCTACCAACTCTCCTTAGTTTGATTAATGAATTCTATGCAATACATGGCTGTAAAAATCCAAAAACACTTTTTATGGATTTTGTAAGCTACACTTTATAATATTTGAAAAATTTTAGAAAGGTATGAAAGACAAACCCTGTACTGAAAAAAAAAAAAAGCCTGTAACTGGTTTGACT
This sequence comes from Fukomys damarensis, assembly GCF_012274545.1. Taxonomy (NCBI): domain Eukaryota; kingdom Metazoa; phylum Chordata; class Mammalia; order Rodentia; family Bathyergidae; genus Fukomys; species Fukomys damarensis. The sequence goes on from NW_022900932.1 coordinate 32,945,575, forward strand.
AGGTTTGAAGACTAATTCTGTGTTAGTGTAATTGCTGTATAAATAAATAAAAAGTTCAATGAAACAACATAAAATTTATAGCTACTAACTCAAAGTATTATAAAATTTAAGTAATGAATAGTAGTGTATACATGTAGATCTCAAGAGAATAATTTGGTGGAAAAGAATATAAATACAAAAATTATTTTATGACCCTCAAGGCTATTAATGAAAAAGACAAAACTGCTGAATATTTAGAAGACATTGTAGGACAACATATTAATATCTGAAATAATTTGTGTGCCCTAGCAAGGGTCTAGGAAGTCAGTATTATTAGCGAGTGTTAGTAGTGTTAGGCAAGCTGTGATCACATCCTCTGTCATGGCTGATCTCCAAGGCAAAGGTTCACAGGACCAAATAGAACAAATGTCCTTAGTTTTCAGATCAAAAAGCTAAGCTCTTAAATAATGAGTTTCACAACCCTTACAAAGATGGTGCATTTGTGGCTGCACACATGCCTATGTACTATATTCTGAGAGTCTTTTATATTTGTATGGGGAACGATTCAATTTTGCAATCAATTAATTGATTATTGAGCAAACATTCCTATACATTCCAAATCCCTGCATCAAATTATATGTGAATTTCCTAAAAAATAATGAATTATATAAGAACATATGTTATCTTTTTCTCTTTTCTTATGTATATGTAAAAAACACTGCTATATGGAGAAATAACTTCTCTATAAATCAGAAGTTGATACCTGGAATATAAGATTACTCAAAAAATTTCCCAAGCAATGATAATAATAACATTTTTATTTCAAAATAATTTATCTTGTTACTTACATTTTTCCATTGCTGGCTTCTAGGCTGTTTCTATAACTTGGCTATTGAGAATAGTGACAAGATTAACAGGATCATGCAGGAGTCTCTATAATCTGCTGATTTAATTCAGTATGTACCTAGGTATATACATAGTATGGTACAGCTAGATCACACATAGTTCAATTGTTAATTCAAAGACCCTATTGACCATTTCCATAATAGATGCACTAATTTAAATTCCCACCAACAGTGTATAAGTGTTCCTTTTATCCTTCAATTTTACCAGGATTTAAAAAAAATAATAATAGCCATTATGACTAGGGTGAGATGTAATCTCCAGATAGGTTTGATTTCCATTTTCCTGGTGATTAGAGAAATAGAAGTTTTTGTCCCATATATTTATTGGTCATATATACTTTTGAAAATTGTCTGTTCAGATTATTTTCCCATTTATAATTGCATTGTTATACTTTTGTTGTTTAGTTTTTTAGTTCTTTATATATTCTTGTATTAACCATGTGTTAGATGAATAGCTTACAGAGAATTTCTCCCATTTTATACATTATCTCTTCACATAGTTATTTTCTGTGCTGTAAAGAAACATTTTCATTTTATGTAATCCCATTTGCCATTTTTTCTGTTGTTCCCTTGTAATATTGGAGTCCTGTTCAGAAAACTGTTGCCTGTTCCAGCTTTAAAGTGTTTCTTTCATATTTTCCTCTAGTGTTTTCAAAGTTTTAGCTATTGGCCTTTAAGCCATTTTGAGTTGACTTTTCTACAAGGTGAGAAGTAGAAAGTAGTAGTTTCAGTATTTTACAGGTGGAGGTGTAGTTACTCCAGCACCAGTAGTTGTAGAGTTTAAGACTGCTTCTTAATCATCTTTATCTTAAAACAGTTGACAAAACAAATGGACAGAATAACAATAATAAATATCCATTTCCTGACTGAAGTTTAGTTTGCAAGCTTAGCATATTTTTCTTAATAGCAAAGTATAATAATATGACATTACAAATAATACCTGTTTTGGAATGTCAGCTTTGTATCACCTATGTAAGCACAAATATATCAATTCATTTCAGGACTATTTACCTAATTAAAAATTTAGTCTAGAGAAGGGGATTTAGCTCAGCGGTGGCCTGCCTTGCAAGCATAAGGACCCAAGTTCAATCCCCGGTACCAAAAAAGAAAAAAAAATAGGCTAATAAAACTAACTAACTTAAAATGAACTTATACAATGCATAATATACGTAGGATATGTGAAACATTATTTTATAATTTATAATCTTCAGTGATGAAGATACGATTTTGTTCACTGTGCAACATTCTGATTTATTTCACGAAGATAAACAAATTAGATTTCTGCCCTCACTGTTCACAGTTCATATTCTCATAGGGCAGACAGAGGCATATGTGGGATCACTATTATAGAGTGTGGCTAAGTACCACAGTAAAGATCTTTTTGAAATGTTTGAGGTGCTAGAGAAATAAAAACAACCAAATCTTGTAGGCTATGATATTATAGTCAGTTTGCAAGGAGGAGGATGAATTATATATAAAAAGTCACTTTGAGGGTGGAAAAAGACAGGGGGAATCATAAAATTTCTTGTTTCCTAATGTCCTTGTCTGTTGAATCTCACCTTGCCTTCTCATGGTTAGCTTGAATAGGGTCCTTGCGCTTGCAAGGCAGGCCACCGAACAGCTGAGCTAAATCCGCGGCCCTGAATTTTTTGAAAATCAAGTGTAATAAAGCATTCAACGTTTGAACTGAGAAATAAGTTAAAATGAAAGGAAGCAAGAACTTTTAAGACATTCATTGCAACCTAACCATATTCACAGAAAATTGTCCTTGAGTAATTTTGTTTTTACTACTCATTATGTCTTTCTTTCTTTTTACTGACAGAATAAAAGTTTTAAAAATATTTAATTTAGTCTTCTAACTGCCTGGAACAAGCATCAGGATAAATACTAATTTCTCTACTATTATTATATGCTATGCTATTTATTTATTTATTTAGGTTCTGGGGACTGAACCCCAGGATTTTTGCACTGACTGAACTACCTCCCTAGGCCTTCCCAAAATTTTTACTTGGTAAAATAACTTAGTAAATCACTAAATTGCTCAAGGTGGGCTCAAACTTAAGTGACTCAGGCCTCTGCCTCCCCTTGTGCTGAGATTAGAGGCCGGCACCACCACACCTGGTTTTCTATGCTGCTCATACAGAGGCAGTGGCATTGAGGAAGCACACAGGCATAGTCATGTCCTCAAATTTATGGCTTATTTTTATTCTGGGTTTTCAGGCAGTAGGTGCTATTAACTCACAGTAGGACTACATGTAATAGCATTACTGTCACTACTTACAAGATTTCATCCATTTTATACAACATATTCTTACTCATTTTCTGTAACTCTTCCTCTTTTCCTAGGAAAATGTATTTCTCTGTTTAGAGAAAGAACCCATCTACCCATTTTTAACCATCAGAGATTAGTTATTTTCTCAATAGGTAAAAGATAACCAATGAATTCATACAGGAAGACACTTGAGATTTGTTTCCCTTTTATTAGTACATGCTAGCAGTACATATGACTACATCTGCTGCAGGATATTGGTAAATGTACATAACGCATTTCAATTCCCTCCCTATTACCACCATTGTTTTACTTTTCCACCCTTTTATTTTTCTATCAGATTCATTTCTCTTATAAGACCTTATAAAGTTAATTATCATATATTCAGACCAAGCCAAGCGGCCATTCATATATATAAAACATGTGATACAATTATACTGAGTCAAGGTACACTTTTAGATACATTGTCCATACTAGATTATAATATCCTCATTTTGCATTATCCATCTTTTTCTTTAAAATCTATACCTTTTCATATAACCATGTGCTAATCTTGAGTTATTTCACTTAGCATAACTGTCACAAAGTGCATCCATTTTCCTACAAATTACTGAAATTTATCATTTTTATGAAATAATAGTACTCTTTTGTATATAAAGACCATTCCTCTATTTCTTTGCTGTTTTGAATTACACTGCTATAAACATGTTATGCATACATTACTGAGGTATGAAGTCTTTAAGAATTTTGGGAAGATATCTAGATAGGGAATAGCTAAGTTACATGAGGATTTAATTGGGAAATTTATTTTTGAAATGTTTTCTTAGGTAGATTTTTCTATCATATTTTCTTTTATTTCTCTTCAAAGTAAGGAGAATAATATGAGATCTTGATATCCAGTCATTATGCAAAATTTTTACTTTAGCAATGAGTCTTAGTCTACTTCCAGAAAAGACCAGGCTTCAACAGAGATTGAAAATACTGAAGCTACATCAAAACCTTACAAAATTTTTTACAGTTAGTGATCTTTAAAACTTGGTAATGGTTTCATTTTCTATGCATAATACATAATATATAGTCACTTTAAAGTCTTCAAGAAATATAAAATATAAAGTGTAAAAGTGTCCTCCTCAGCATAATTTTCTTGGAAATAATCATTATCCACACCTTCATATATAATAATCAGAACATTTGACCATTTTTTTCTTTCCATAAAATAATTAAATAAGCATTAGCAGTTAACATACTTCTAAAAATACATATGAAACCATGGTAATTTTCCAATAAGAACTAGAAGATCACCTCATTTTTAGATTAATGTACAGTATTTTGTTAGTACCCTATTATATGTCATTTTACTGCTTATTGAGGAAAATCATTGGTTAAAATTGTTCAGTTGAATGTAATACCACAATCAATATTTTGTATCTACTTCAAAATTGTCACAAAATAGAAATACTGATCAGACTTTTATCTTGCTAGGTATTACCAAATTAACAAAAAGAGAAAAGCAGTCTCACTCCTGTAACCTGGTTTTCCAGATAAATCTATATTCCCACTTCTAGTGGATGAGAATTCCAGTGTTCAAGAATCTTCACTACCCTTATATAAGAGAATATAATTAATAATGCTATTAAGATATATGTCAAAAGTGAAGAAATCATATTATACATAATATTTTAAGATGTCAATTTATCAGAAACACTTTGGAGCATCTGAGAAAGAATCCCCATTTTCATATTAATCATGTTTGTAGAATTATTTTTTTACTGTGTGTATACTTCTGCACAAAAACTTCACTGATAATAGTGAAGTTAATGATATTGATTTGAAATTCAAGTTTCATCGCTTAAGATTTGTAAAAAATTAATAATTTTCCATCTTTTCCAACATGTAATTTAATGATAATAGTTCATTACTTAATAATTACTTAATAAAACTTCAAATGATTAATGGAATGCTAATAATTATAATTAATACAAATAGCACAGTTTCTTTTTATTAATCTCTGTGCCTTGGAAGTATTACTAATTTTGTGATCATTAAGTGATACTATAACTAATAATATAATAATTGCATGCTTTTAATGTATGAAAACAATGTTCTGTGATAACAGTATAATGAAAAAAACATAATCAAGTCTTCTTCAATTGTTTGTTTGGAGTATTAGGGACTGAACCCAGGGCCTTCACACTTAGATACATCTCCATTCAGTTTTTCGCTTTATATTTGGAGACAGTTTTGCTAAATTGCTAAATTACCCACATTGAGTTCAAATTTTTGATCCTCCTGCCTCAGCCTGTGAGGGTTTTAGGATGATAGACACTGGTAAGCTTGCTTTTCTTTTTTCTTCTTTATGACTATATACACATTTGTTTATTCCTCTTTTAAGGTTGCTTTTTAAAGTATTTTTAAATAAATACTGGATATGATGAGTTGACAGCTATATTTAGCTCTACCTTGAAATCCAATATCATTCTAATCGTAATCTGTGGTTTGTGTCTCATACTCATTTCTCCAGATGTAAAAACAAATTCTTTTATTCCCACTCAACATATCTTAAGTACTGCAGTTCTACTCCCTTGATTTAGATGTTATTTTGTTTTCCTAAATAAGAGGGCCAACAGTCAAAACCATTTTTACAGCTCTTGTTTGACTTTTATGTGAAAAGAAAAAAAAAACATTTTAAGTAAAACTCCAAAAGGGCTTAATCATAAAGTGTTTTAAGAAAACCAAATACTGCATCTCTTAGCCCACCAGGTTATTTGATAAGATTCTCCACAGAATTTCCTAACATGAATCTTGTGTAATATGAAAATAAAATTTATAAAAACTACACAGTGATTTTTATGATGTATTCATTAAGATAATGTGTGTTGTTTGGGCTAATAGTTAATGTATATTTCTCTTAAATGCCAAAACCAATTAATAACTCAACTTAGCACAGTAATTAAGCATCAAAATTAACTGAATTTATAGTGTTGATCTTTAAGGTACATACTTCTATTAGGTACGAAGAGAAATAAATGAAAACTGAGAAAATATGTGCATCTGTTTCCATAGGAACATATTCAGTAGAAATCACTACTGTAATGAATTTAGTTATTGTAACTGATATCTAGTTATTATAAACACATCTTTAAAAGGAACCTTTTCATTCTAGGATGTATTTCTTCTAAACTTAGTTAATCTTTACAATTTTTTATCAAATGACAGGATGGTAAGTATTTGTTGAATGATATTATCAGATCACCTCATTTGGATTTTCATTTTGCTATAGCATGTAAGTATTGGCTACTCCACTTCACAGATTGGAAAACTGCAAAATTCCATACGACTAGAAGTAAGAGTTTTAATTTTAACTCAAGTCTCTGATTTTAAGATCAATGCACTTGCTTGTTGTTGTTCTCTTGCTTCCTGTATATGTATTTCTGGTAGGTAGCAGTCTGCCAAATGCTTTCTGAAGTGTGTTGCAAGATTTAGAAGTAATAGACTCATTTATTAATACCTTTGAGCATTCACAACAAACCAAATATAGATGTGGGTGTTTATGCTAAGCAGGTGCAAAAGTAAAATCCTGACTGTCATGGAAAGAGCAGTAAAAGATTACTAGGAACTCATACTTCTATATACTCTAAATGCCCTACTTTTCTTCCTGTTTGGTCAAGCTAAAGTCAAGTAGAAGTAGTATTTTTCTATTTTGATTTCCTACTGCGTTACTCAATAAATACTTGTTGAATTACTCTATATACGGACTTGACATTGTAGGTATAAAATACATTTTAAATGGACAATAAAACTGATGTTATGTTGCCTACACTTGAGTGCTGTAAAACCACTTATTACTTTGTTTTTGACAAGTTGTGTATTTTCTCTTTTAGTTTTACCATGTGTTTTATGGACTAAGAGCAGGATCAACACACATTTTCTATAATAATTAAATCAATTAATACATTAAAGTGCTGTTTAGAATGGAAAAGTGATTTTTTATTATAAGAATTTAAGAACCAAGTTACATATGAGTCACAAGCATAGTGATCTTAAAATACTGGGTATGGAATTATGATTCTCTGTCAATGACTAATGGCTTAACTTTGGGCATGGCTCTTAACTCACATGAATCAAAATTTTGTAATAATCATAAATATTGTCCTTAAAGAAATTTTTAAGCATTAAGAAGAAAGTGAAATAATTCATTTCTGTATTCACTCAAGAAGTATATAAACTTATTCAAGAATGACATATAGTTCATGTGGAAAATGAGATTTACTATCCTACCTGTTAAAAATATGAATAGTGAACAAAAATACCATAATCATGCACTATAACATTCATAGTGGAAATCTATTCAATTTTTATGAATATTTTCTCTTTTTCTGGTTTTGATATACAAGACTTAAATGGGATGCACTGTTTAGGGGTGACCGTAAAAACCCAATAGCAAACAACAATTCTTATTTACATTTATCAGAGTGAAATAAATTTTATTTTGTAGCATCATTCCCAAATCATGAAGATTCTTACTTTACATAGTGATAATACTAAGATGTTGTTTGAACCTTAATTTTCATATAGACCTTTTTGATTCTGTCATGACCTTCAAAATATTTAAAATTGTTTCAATGATAGATCTAAAAATGCATCTTCAGAGGTTTAAACAGTATGGTAACATATAAATTCACAATTAGGTAAAATATATACTCATTTTATGTATTTCATATGTATAGATAAATTATAAATGTATTTAACATTTATATCTCATATATAGAAACATAACTACCAATAATGAAATGGAATTTATAGCTGATGTTATGTAGAACCTAGAAATATTCTGTAATTTTTTTCTTTTAGCGGGTGAGATTTCTCCTCTTACTAATGCAGCAAAAATTAATCTGAGGGCTGGGGATTTAGCTCATTGGTGCTGCTCTCTGCCTCACAGACCACAAACAGCCACAAGTGATTTCCGGTACCAAAAAAAAAAAGTTAACCTGTAATCAGCTGCAAGAAGACCCTGCAGAGAAAGAATTTAGCATAAAGTGAATTAAGTCACATATACATTCTAAATAGCTGTGTATAATTTACAAAAATATAGCGCATTATGTTTGTTTATTCAGAAACAAATATTTAAACTTATTTAAACCTTCAAAGTTATGAATAGCTCTTTCAAGAACTGTTAGGCATAACTCTTATCCTTAGTGTCACATTTTCTCCAAGTTTAGCTAATTATCTGTAAATGTATTAGTACAATACTGCTATGGATAAACATACTGACATATCCAATGTTGGCTTTCTGAATGTGTGATGAACAGATGTATACTAAAACAGAGGCCCAACACTGATCCTCAGAGTGTCAGTAGTAGATATCCAGCTGGAATGCGGAATGTTTTCACCACAGAAAGGCTTTTTAACATCCTCGCAGCAACAGAGCAAGATTGACCACACATAAAGACCTCATGCACTCTTACTGTGTGTTATGCTCATCTCTACTACTCCTCCCTGCGGTAGGCTGTCACTATGGAGAAAGGTCAGCCTTAAAATAGTAGGCTTATGGTGAAGTACAAAGAGAAGAAAGGTTATTCTGATCCATACCCGTTGTATTTCATGTGTCCTACTGTGAGTTTGGCCAAGAGTTATTTTTATTTGGGCTTCTTCTTGCTGCTTAAATAAAGCCTAAAGAATTCTGATTAGTTGAAAGAATAACACAACCAGATATATTATTTCTCTCCTCATTTTCTTTCTTCTTTGCCATCTAAACATTTTATTTTTAGTGTTAGTTTTTGTAGACCATCGAGCTACCCAGAGGCATTCAATAAGAGAGAAGCTAAGAAGCCCAAAGGATTGCACCATGAATCTGTTCATTAGACAAGACACAGTTCACGGATCAGCTACAAAAGAGGATCTTATCCCAAAATTCCTACAGAGATCAAAGAAGAAGCATTTGTCTTTCCTCATTTCACATTACATTTGGAGAAGTGCTGCTCAATACTAAAAAGATTTTGCTTAACTGTTCTTTATGTAACATTTTAGAAGCCCTACAGTTAGGATCACCTAGGTTAACTTGTTAAATGTAAATATGGCACATGTCATTTGTATTTAAATGAGCTTCACATCCGGCAATATTACTTAGAGGGTTGTCTTCCAAATGGCCTATGAAGAATATTTTAAAGGAGACAGTATTGAGTGAAATTAAAGCTCTTATTCTGATAGTATAAATTGACTTTGTATATTTAAACTCTTAGAAATATCGATATTTTCACTGTTTTTTTTTTTTCTTTTGTCCCGGGGATCGAACCTGGGTCCTTGTGCTTGCAAGGCAGGCGGTAGAACCACTGAGCTAAACCCCCGGCCCCAAAATATCGATATTTTAAAAAGGGAAAAGTATACTGTATTTTTCTACCTTCTTTCCTGCCCAAACCAAGTATCACTTCAAAAAGTCTTTTTTCATATGAATTCACTGTTAAGCCATTCACCTCATAGTTTATAAAAATAACTGAAGTTATATTGATTCTTCTTAGATTTCAACCCCCATATCTTATTATACACCAATATTATACTGTATGTTCTTTCTGAACATATCAGGAATGTAGCCATTATGTTTCATCTTTAATCCACATGAGTTAAATCAGGGTTGCTGCATTCTATTTTGCAAGTTGCTCCCAGCAAACTTGATTTCACGCTACCAGCATCTTTCACCAATACTAACATCTTTCTGTCCAGTTTTCCTCTTTCCATTCCTATTTCCATAAACCAGTTTATAAAATAGTAAAGATGAGTTTTAGAAAGCAAGAAAAATGAAAACTTTTAAATTTGATATAACCCCATTTGTTTATTCTTAGTTTTATTTCTTGTGCATTTGGGGTTCTTCAGGATGTCTTTGTCTATGCCTATGTCTTCCAGCGTTTTATCTATTTAATTTTCTAATGGACTCAGTGTTCCTCTTTTGATATCTAAGTTTTAGATTCGTTTCAGTTTGGTTTTGGTACAGAGTGAGAGATATGGATCTAGGTTTCATTTTTCTACTCATGAGTCTTCAATTTTCTCAGCACCATTAATTAGAGATCATCTTTTCTGCAGTTGTCTTTTTAGCTTGTTTGTCAAAGATCAGATGGTTAAAGGTGCACGAAGCTGTTTGTGTTTCTTCTATTTAATTACATTAGTTTACATGTCTATTTTTGTTGCATGCCGGTTTTAAATGTAGATTCATAGTATATCCTTGAAATCTGAATTGTAACGCTTCCTCCTTTGCTCTTTTTGCTCAGGATTGTTTTAGCTATTCTGAGTCAATTCTGGTTCCATATAAGTTTCAGGTTATTTTTTTCCTAGTTCTGTGAAGAATGTCATTGATATTTGTATTGAAATTGCATTAAATATATACATACACACACACA
>NW_022900932.1:32956396-32993457 GCF_012274545.1 Fukomys damarensis
TTGATAATATGGCCATTTTGTCAATATTGAATCTCTATTCTGGAGCAGGGGATGGCTTTCTATTTTCCGATGTCCTCCTGGATCTCTTTTTTTTTTTTCAGAGCAATGTAGGTTTTGATTAGAGATGTCTTTCACTTCCTTGAATAGATTAATTCCTAGGTATTTGAATTTCTTTGAAGTTACCCTGAGTTAGATTGTTTTCCTAATTTCTTTGTTGGTGGGATCATTTTTGTGCATGGGAACAGTATTGATATTGTTTCTTAATTTTGCACAAATCTGAACAGCAAAGAAACATCAACAGAGTGAGGAGACAACTTGCAGAACAGAAAAAAAAATGGTTTGTCAGCTCCTCAGATAGATATCTAATATCTATAATATGTGAACTCAAAAATATATATAACCCAAATAAAAGACCCAATTAAAAATACACTTGATCTTAGCCAAAAAGTCCAGGAAGCAATTGACTGAATTAAAAATATGGAGTTGACATGTATAGACACTTCTCAAAGAAGACATACAGATGACTGTTTAGCACATAGAAAATGTTCAGTATCCTTGACCAATACAGAAATGCAAATCAAAGCAACACCAAGATTCCATTTTATTCTACTGAAAATGTCTATTATCAAGAATGCAAAAAAAAATGCTGGCAAGTTGTAGGTAATTCACATTTTGTCTGTAATGTGAACTAGTATGACCATTATAAAATTCATTGTGGACATTCCTCAAAAATATAGGAAGATCAATTACAACTCAGCTGTACCTCCTATGTGTGTCTTCCTAAAATTTATATTAATCATGTTACACTGGTGAATGCATACCCAAGTTATAGAAGAACAATTCAAAATATGTAAATCATGAAAGTAGCCAATAGGCCCATCATACAAAGAATAGATAAAGAAAATAAGGTATTCATACATAGTGAATTACTACTTAATTATAAAGAATGATAGATGTGAGTCATTTATAAGAAAAATAGATAGATCTTGAAATTATAACTTCAAATGAAATAAATCAGACACAAAATTTTCATTATCTCTTATATGAGGAAATTCAAAATAAAAACAAAGAGCAAAATGAAAGGTCATAGTAACCAAGAAGATAGAGAATGTAAATGGGAAGGGGATTTACAGAAAAGAGGAAGAGGGACTAAAATGATCAACATGTATATATAAAGTTTTGCAAGATGAATACACTTTAATATGTACAAACATGCCTTAATAACAGAGAAAATATTTTATATATACACAACAGAGCATTATTTTGTTATTAGGACAGACTTGAATCATTTATAGAAAAATGGATCTTGACACAATAATGGTAAGTAATATAAATCAGACACATAAAATGAAATATTTTTTTTGATACAAGAAAGCCAAAATATAAATAACTTAAAAAGCAGAATGAGAAAATATGATAGGAAACCAGAAGGAAGCATTTTTAGACATAGACAGGGGATATGGAGGAGGATGAAGAAAGGAGAATGGGGAGAAAAGGGAATAAAAGTGATCAAGACCTGATATACACGCTAGTACCCCAGAACAAATGAGCAGAAGTAATCATCAAAAACATACTAATAAAAATAAAACAAGAAAAGCAAACATATCAAAACCTTGCATGTAAACGATTGGCAGCAGTGACATTTAGATTTCTTACATAATTCTTCATGAAGCTATGTGATACAGACTCTGCCTAGCTGCTTTCACCTCATGCCATAAAACCCTCATTCAGTATACACCAAATTTGGTGAAAACTTGTGTTTCTGACTATAATCCTGTTAACTATTTGTTCTCAGAAAATAAGGAATCTTCAAAGTTGAAATATTTTTTCAGAAGTTACTTCCTCTGAAATATTTTTTTATAATTTTATAACCTGCAATATTCTTATCCAGTAATACGCCTTCCTCTTCTTATTCATACATAGTTTTACTTTATTTCCCAATTATTTAAGTATCTCTAACATAAGTAAGGGCAGTAACCCTACCTATTTGGTACACCGCAATATTCTTCCTCAACATAATTATTCATGACACAGAATAGGCATACAACAAACGTGAGTCGCATAGTTTTGTTACTTATTTCCTCCATTTTAAGCAATCTAATATGTCTCAGCCTTTAAATAATTTCTTCCTTTGTTCTTATTGATTTTTTTCTCACATATTACTTGTATGGCAAATGCTACTAAATAAGTGTGTACACTCATAATTTCATTTTCTTTTTACCTCTTTCCTTTTAAATTTTCTTATACACTGATTAAAAATGATAAATATATTTCTGTGTACAAATATGTAAGACTAAGAAGACATAAAATCTTTCAAATTCTCAAGTGAAGTTATAAGGCAACAAGGAGTTTTGTCTTTTTTTTATTTTTTAACCAGGGATTGAATTTGGGACCTTGCCTTTATGAGGCAGGCATTGGAAAAACTAAACTAAATCCTTGGCCCAAGGAATTTTGTCTTGGAACCTTGAGGCATCATTTTTCTTACTTGATTTCTAGACTGTGTGTGTGTGTGTGTGTGTGTGTGTGTGTGTGTGTGCTGGGGATTGAACTGTGGTTCTTTTGCTTGCGAAGGAGGCAGCAGAACCACTGAGCAATCCCTGGCCCTGTTTCTAGATACGTTTTAAAGAATATTAATTTAAAAATTCATTTTGATTTTCATTACATCTGACCCTCCTTTTTCTCATTTTCTTCCATGCCTGTCATCTTTAAGTACTATTAATTCTATTCCCTTCCTGAACTAATCTCCAAACTCATCACATACTGAATTTGAAAGCTCCGCCTTTGTCCCTTGTTTACATTACTAACAGGTGCAACGGCATTAGTTGCTTGCAGATACCTCTGAAATTTGTCGTTCTTCTGTATTTCCTAATACAACAATTTCTGTATTTCTCCAAATATTTCTGTTCTCTTAAATTAAAAAAGATAAGTATTCCAAATTTATTTCTGAGAATCATATTAGAATCTAAAGTATTCTGCCCCTTTTTTCATCAGCTTCAGAGCATACTCTTTTTAAATTCAAACTCAGCTAGCTTCTTCTATTACTATTTATCTAGTCTTTTGTTATCTATAAATTCATACCTATATCAATCAAGAGCTAATTAATCACCATCAGTAATTTCTATTCATTGAACTCTTTTTAGAAAAAAATCTAATTGTCTTAAAATACTACAGTTGTCATGATGTTATTCTTCGTAAAACCTACAGCAAATTCTTACTATATTCAGATTAAATCTGATACTTTATCTTCAGATTACTCCACATCTGGCTGTAATTTTCCTATGCAACATTAACTGTTAATCTTTGGCAGCATGTTGCAACCGACAAGAAGAATATGGATGATTCAAGTTATCCTGACATGAGTTATGGATTAGGTTAAACCAATACAAATGTGAAACTTCTCTAATTTTTTACTTCTTGCTATAGCAACGCTGAGGCCTAAAGATATTGTGTCACTTTCGACGAAATACCAGACATCTCCAACAACAGTTTATTTTAGTTCAGCTTATTTTAGTCCACTGATGACCAGCTTCCAGGCAGGAAGGCGTGATGGATCTATCAGAGAAAAGCTGCTAATGTTTTGTCTAATGGTCAAGAATCAGAGAGACAACGGAAGTGCTGGGGAGGGCGATGCTGTCCCCTTCTGGGTCACACCTTTAGTGTCCCCACTCTAACAAACCCCATCCCCTAGCAGCAAGGTAGCTGTAATGCCCCCCAAATCCAGTCACTTTCCACAAGCTCTGCCTATGCCTGTTCAGTCCCTCAGATTTTCTCTCCATTTATGCCATAATAAATGTTATAGTTTTTTTTCATGATTCTAAAGGCATTTCAAGTCACAAGAAACTCATAATACAATTGATATTTCAAATCATATCAATTTCACACGTAAAACTTCACAGTATCTATTGCCTTTATATTAAACATTGGAATTATTTTCTAGTATTATTTTATTTTCTGTATGTAAGATTAACTTTCTTGAAAGATAATAGTTCTCATTTAAAAAGGGATCTTGACAAATCTTGATTTAACTTCTTTTCTATGCTCAGGGTTTTACAGGATTATAACCTTCTGTTACATTAAATTTAAACAGGTAGCTTTTCCTTAAACATGTAATTTACCATTCCACTGGCAAACAGCTTGATACTGATGAGACATCTTATCCTTATTAAAGTTTCCAGATACAGCCTTGGCTCAAACCTTACAGATACTGCAGTAATTAGAGCCCCAAACTCTTTAAACCCATTATTCCTAGAAATTAGCTCCTTCCAAAACAACTCACTTAAAAGACACATTCATTTTATAACTACAACCACAAGGAAAATCAACTGAAAATATTCTCTGAAAATCCTGCCTCACAACACATCACATTTTCATGCCTTAGTGTGGAAAACAACTACTGGTCTGGGCACACATTTACTAATGAAATTCTTAAACAATGATTCTGGTAATTTAAACAAGCAAGTCTTGCTGATTGTGCCTATGAATTTGTCATATATTTTATAAACTTTAAAATGTAATAAATATATTCTTAAGCTTGCCATGAATAGCAAGTATGTTACCTCAAATAAGTCATGTATAAAATAGATCTGAGATATTTAAACAATTTAATAAAGACATGAAAGAAAGCTTTAGCAAGTAGCTTTTTGTGGAATTATCTCACCAAATTACTAATTTCATTCCAAATCTAATATTCTTAACTAATCATGGAAACAGCATGTTTTCATGGCTGACTACATTGCAATGGGCAATATGCTTGACTTCAAATGGATATTATACTGTTGGAGTCGTATGCACGTAATTGTTGAATGAAATAGTGAAATGGCTTATTTTTTGCATATTTTACAAATGGAGGAACAAAGTTTATTGATCAATCAGCATGGTTCAGTTTTATGTACATTGCTGACTGAGCCATATACTTTCTAAGAATAGCTTCATATGTTTCTGGAATTTAGCTACAAACTCTCATTGACAAAAGAAATACTTTACTGTGGTTCACTTAAAATGCACAGTGCTGCATCTCTATCACATACTTTACTCTTAAAGATATACTCTCAATAAATCTCAACAGTGTCTGTATATGATACAAAGATATTAACCTATGGTGTGCATTAGTAATTCAATACAGATTAAGTTATAGGCATATATTTTAAAACCTAGGTAGTAAAATTTTAGAAGTAAAGGTCAAGCTATGGAACAAAAAAAAGTAACAAGATAGGCTAGTTCAACTATTTGGAAAATACTGAATATTGAATAGGTTAAATTACATTTTATCTAAATTCTCTGTCTCCTTCTTCCTCCTCTTTCTCTTCCCCTTCTTCTCCTCCTCCTTTTCTCTCCTCTGACTTTGATACTCTCCAATCTCTTCCTCTATCTGTGATCAAATGTATTGTTTCAATCCATTTACATGAAATGCGGGAGGTTAAAATAATTAAAATTTTCAAATGACTGAAAACTAAATGGCTTCATGATTCATAATATTTATACTTAATCTGCTGATTAAATAAAATGTGATTACATCTAACCCAGTCCCTCTATTCTAAGCATTATTTGGAATCTATTTTGCTTAAGAAAGTTGTTTTGTTCCCCTTTGTCATTTTTTTTTTTTCCTGGTACCAGGGGTTGAATTCAGATCGTGTGCTTTGAGGCAGCCAGCAGAACCACTGAGCTAGATCCCTGGCCCAGTTCCCCTTTTTCTTAATCACTATTTTACCATTGGAGTACAATACTCAACATCCACATCATAAAAGTAACATTTATTTTCGCTCACAGGTTGCAGATATTTCAGACCATGGAAAGTTGGCTCTAGGACACGGAAGCAATCCAGAGGAGTGTGGCACAGAGTCCTCTTTATGGTAGGAAGCAGAGAGAGATCAAGGGAGGAAGGACAGCGGCAGGCCTTTCAAGACCATTTCCCCAGTGGAAGCCCATTTCCCATACCAGGCTTCCCCTCCCAGCATTGCCTTTAGAAATAATCTCATCAATGGACTGGCCCACTAATGAGTATCACGCTCCCACAGAATCATCTCACAAAAGCCCCTCCTATAGTCATATGGGCTTTAGAGGGAAATTACGTGTTTATTGAAATTTATGATCATGTTAGTATGTCTTATGAATTTATTATGAAAAAAAATCTGTTTTTCAACAAATTCATTTTAGCGAGTTGGATTTTGCAGGCCACTGAACCACTGAGCTAAATCCCCACTTTTTTCAAAAGAGAGTTTTTGAAAATATACTTTATTTTTTTTATTGACTAAATTGCAATAGTCTCCTAATATAAATGTATTTGACCATGGGTTGAAGTGTGTGTTAGTTTCTTTAAGTTAAAATTATTCCCTCTATTATTGGCTTTTATCTTTACATTTCCTGGAGGGTGAGTGAAGATTTCTCCTCAAATTGTAATGCAAACTTGCCTTGAGTCCTTTCCACTTTAGTTTCATTAGTTCTCGGATTTAGAATTATACTGATCATATATTGGATTCCTTCATGTTACTTTTGGTAATTAATATGCACTTGGGAATTAATGTTCACTTTTCTCAATTAAGTATTTAATTAATTTCTAATTGTCTATATACAGAAAAATAATATGGGATTACTAATGAAAGAGGAAAAATAATGAACTATGAAAATTCTGGTATCAGGTTGAATAGTTTATAATTTAGAGCATTAATGTTAATAAAAATTAAGTATTTTAAAAGACAGGATAAAATAGATGAACTTTCTTGCTTTTACTAGTTTATTTTTCCTGCAACAGAACTATATCTAGGCTACAGCGATGTAGAAGGTAATGATTTATTTCCCCATAGAGTGTTCAGTTGGAATAATGCTTTCTGGGTAGGATGTAATCTGTTGTCCAATTAAATGCATCTCTGTCAAGCACTGAATTAGTTGAGGATTTCACTGAAAACTCTCTTTAAAAAGCTTACCAATCACAGGAGAGTGAATGCTACCCATGTATTTATACATTCTTTATGGAGCAAAACTCAGTTGGATACATTCAGAGCCACAAATTAAGAGAAATATGGTGAATAAGTTGTTTATATTCACAATAATACTAAGCAGCAAATATAATACACTGGTGTTTCAAAATTCAGTGTGATGATGAAAAAATGGAAACAAAGTCTTTGTAGACAGGGAAGGAGGGAGCAATTGAAAGGAGGGAAGGGGAATGGAGAAAAAATAAGAACCAAGATATATAAAGGTACAAATTTCCAACACTGAATGTCATTATACTGCATACCATAAATGTACAATAAAACTAATTTTTAAATATAAAAAAATAAATTTGGATTTTTTAAAAAAGTTTGGTTGCTTATGAATGACATTAATTACTCATATTCAGAAATGTAATCTGAAAACTCCTCCATCTCCTTTTTTTAAATTTTTGTTTTGTTTGTTTCTTTTGGTTTCTCAAGGAATATGAGCAGAAATATACCTTGTTCATTCTAGGTGGAAGCTTTAGGCTCATAACTAAAAGATGTAAAAGTTATTACTACATTCATAATCTTGCTTGTTTGACTCACAAAGTTGACTTTTACATTTTTATTAAATCAGAGTTAAATTTAATAATGGTTAGAATGCTATTCAGTAATTGTATCCATAGATATTTCTACCAGAGAAATGGAAATATATTCACCTACAAAATCATATACGAAGATTCCTCTAAGAATTATGTGTAATTACTCAAATTTAAAATATTCCTAGTGTCCTTCAACAAGTGAATGGTTAATCATACTCAGGTATATTCACAAAATAGGATACTTAGCAATAAAATGTAGAAAAATATTGATACGCATAGTTATCCTGCATGAATATTACCAGTCCCCAAAGGTTACCGATCATATGATATTTATCTTTATAGCATTATTCTGATAACAAAATTATACTTGTGGAGAAAAAACATATACTCTGTGTTTAATATTTGCAAAGAAGTGAAGCATGAGAGGGAGAAGGCTGGCTTCAGGACGGCGGATACGGTCACAAAAAGACAACTCAAGGGATATTCAAATCATTCAATGTCTTGACCATGCGCTGGATATATTAACGGAATCATAATATAAATCTATGGGACTAAGGATCTATATCTCTTACACATACACAGGCACACACAAATGTGTACAAATAAAGCTAGGGAAATCTGAATAAGATGTATAGATGGTACCAATGTCAGTTACTGAACTTGAAAATGTCTCTCGTTGTGATAAACTGTAATGTGTATATAGGATGTCTCTACTAGTTCTTATACCTGCAAATACATTTTCAGTTGCTTTAATACAGTTTCAATAGCAACAAATAAGGAAATGTAAAATCAGTGAATTATAAACTTTATTTTTAATACTGTTTATAATATTAATAATTAAATATTTCTAAATGACACTGTCTTACATTTATAGATTAATGACTTTTTGTATAATGGATGCTTATAGTCTTCATAGTATGTCTTTAAATGCGTTCTGGCTGTACTATATTTTCTTTTATCTATATAAATCCTAGTATGAATTTGTCAGATTTTTAAAATCCTAATATAGTCATTGTAAATGGGACCACATTAAGTCTATAGACCATTTTACATTAAGTCTATAGACCATTTTGGAAAGAATTATCATTTTTACAATGTTATATCTGTATTTATTAGTATATTGCATAATAGTCCTTTCATGATTCTAAGCATTTAAATTCTATCTCACATCATGCTCTAAATTATTGACATTGTAGGTAGACTGAATAAATAAGTGTAAAACAAATATGAAAAAGAAAGCAATCAAAATATGCTTACAATATTGAAACTGAAGAACAGCCTTAAATGCAAGGGCAAACTGAAAGAAATTACATAGACAGGAATGTATGAATACTTCAAAAAGTAAACATGTGACATTATGTACAGAATGTAAAAATGCTCACAGTTGGCAATTGGAAAAGTTCAGGATTCTAATGTTTAATGTTGAAGTAAAGTATTGAAGATCTACACTAAAGAATACATTTTATACAGCTGGGGATTTAGCTCAGTGGTTCATTGGCCTGCCTTGTAAGCCCAAGGACCCGAGTTCAATCCCTGGTACCCCCCCACAAAAGAATACATTTTAGCAATTTGTAGGAATGTGATAAATGTTCTTTAACTTGAGAAAATTCCAAGGTACAGTGTCAGTTGGTGAAACAGAAAATAACAAAAAACTGAACATAACTTTATTTACATACAATGTGTACTTTATAGCAAGTACAAATCATCCTTTGAGTTTGTATTTTTGTGTGTGTTTTAATTTTCATTCATATGTATTAATAAATGGAAAGAGGACTAAAAGGGTTATAGTCTAAGAAAATAATAATTCACTATAGGTAGAAAAACAAACTGAAAAATTAGATCAACAGGAAGATTTTACATCGTCTATTATATTTGTACTTTTATTTTTAATATTTCACAAAAAATATAATCTTAGTCTAAATTTGAAAAATAATTGTAACTAAAAATCCTAAACAACTGTTAAGTATTCGTAACCCTGAAAATATTTTGGCTTCTCCCATAAATGCATCTGTAATATTTCCTTGAAAAATGATCCATAATATCTTGCACATGGGAACACAGTATAAATAATCAATATTTCACCCCCTTTCCTTGAAGCAGTAATAGTCTCTGTTCTTAAAAGAAGCAACTGAATTAGAAGGAAAATGTTCCTAAACTAAATATACTGTCCCTTAGGTAGTAGACATAATAATTCTTTTAGCTGACAGTCTTTTAATTAAAATTTGATTGCTCTATTGTTAAACATTATTTTTCAGTGGTTGGGGTATCTTGTGTCCTATTGGGCACTCTAATGAAAACTACCAGAGAAAATGGAAATGATTCAGACTCCCTGCTTACCTGTACAGTCTGATGCACACAGCTCGAGTTTACTTTTAGTCGCGCCCTCTAGTCCTACAGCAAAGGTATAACACTATTGAATATCACAGGAGTATGGTGGAAGTATCGATTTATATTATATGAATATTTATCAATAGACTGGTCCTGTGAGACTTCTAGGACATGTACTTTTTCATGATGCTTACTGGTTAATTTTTTTTTGTCTCCATAAATAACATCTTGCTTTAACAGGGAAATACTTGTAGAACATTTATTTCTGAGCTATTTACTCAAACTTTGAATTGTCTTTTTGATTTTTCCAGATGTTGCTCTGTGTAGGATTGGCATTATAGTGCCAGGAACTGAGTAATTTGGCAGAACCCCGACTGCCAACTCTATTATTTGCCAGAGGTCAGCTTTCTAAGCATAGTTGCTACCATAGAATATCTTTTGCTTTAGCTTTTTAAGATTTTGGTAGACATCTACTATCCACTCTCTTTTAAAAAGATTGCTTTTAAGAAGTGGAAACCCACCTTTGCAATTCCTTTTACCCAGGGAATGGAAAAGCATTAAGACTGCTCCACGCATTGGATTTTACAGTGGTTATTTTATATTGACTGGATTGGCATCTCTTCTGAATTCTGTCTGGAAATATTCAATAATGTTTCAAACACATGTACAAGTAATCACGAGTCTTCCCCTCTGAGGATTCAGAAATACTTAAAAATGAAACATTTTTAAAGCAGGCTTCAATTTCTAATAAACATGTAAGGATTATGATCTCTGATGTGCCTGACATTTTAGATTTTAATCTAGTGGAATGAAAATTGAATTTTGTTGGTTTGTGGTAAGAAATAAGGTGTGAAAATATTCATATAACCTTCAAGTGTGGTTTGCGGAGCTCAGCTGTTATTTAAGAACATAGAAATCTAAGGTGCTTCAAAGGATATTTTTTAGCTTTTAAAATCGTTCTAAATTTATTTTAATTGTAATTTCCATTCGTAAGCCTTCCAATTTTTAAGATCTTAAATTTAAAACATATATGTGTGTGTGTGTGTGTGTGTGTGTGTGTGTGTGTGTGTGTAATTGGTGGATACAGGTGAAGACAATTTATCTTTAAACCCCTGTTTTCTCCTAGAGAGTAGAACTGAAGCAGTAACTCCTCCTTTTATGTTTTACACTTCATGATACACCCTAAAGAGTGATTGATTTTTTGACAGCCAACTTTGTGCTTTAAACTCATGCAAAACCATTTCGATTTTCACCCCTTGCCTGAATAACATGCCAAAACTGGTCAGGTTTCAAATAGTGCAACACTTCAAAGCAAGGGGAACCTGCAGAGTACAAGACAGAAAGAACATTTATGTCATTTATTTAAGGAAACAACAGCGGGTTTAAAAAATAAGGTCACCATTAGCAAAGATTTTGATCTAAAACAATAATTCAATTCATCCTAATTTCTAAAGTGATAGCATTTCTTTTATACATTTTCATTAATGTGGTTGCTGTCTTATAGTAACAGCTATATTTCTAGATATCTTAGAATTTATAAAATATTTTTTATCAGAAACTAATGTGGTTACTTATTCTGACATTAATGTTCATCAAGACAATAACTGTCATTGAGAGATCGAAATTATACTTTAAAACACTGATCTTAGCTGTTTCCAAGACTATCAGTATGTGACAAGGAAGAAAGCTTCGACAAACAATGAGGAATAAATGTGTGTGTGTGTGTGTGTGTGTGTGTGTGTGTGTGTGTGTGTTTTCAACTGGTATACACAGAATAAACCAGACAACCTGGAGACTATATTTTCTTGGTCATTTCTCAGATATGCAGATTCTATGAATTGGAATAGAATTTGGGGATCTGGATATTTACACAGTATCCCAATACCAGCAGTATATAGTGTATATTTTAAGAAACATTGGCCTAGTCAGAGGGTGAATTGGTTTTATAACTTAATACATGATAATATAGTAGCTTACTTGTTCAATACCAAAGATGGTAGAAAATCATTAACTCTACCAAAAAATGTATCAGTTAAAGAGCAGTAGTGAGAGGAAAGAAAAAAAGGGAAGAATTCCACTGTAGGGCAGAGCAAGGTACAGGAGATAGGCGGGAAATAGAAAGTAGTGCTCTATTTTTGTCTTGTAATGTCTGTATGTTATTCTTCAACATGTTCCATTTTTGTCCAGATCGATGTGGTTCAATAGTGTCTGAAGACATTTAAAAAAATATGGAAGAATATTCTTATTTTGGAGAATTTAATTATTGTAATTCTGAAAGTACAATATAATGAATGTAAAGTCTGAACATATAACAAGGCTGTAGAGTTTTTAAAGCAACACATAATCTGAATTTATGTTATTTTAGAAAATGACAGGCTATTTGCGAAAGAACACTTGACATTTTGCCCTCAGAAAGTAAGGAACAGATGATTTCTTCTGAACAAAGGAATCAATGCAGGAAGGTACTTCAAACCAATATTTGGTGATTGGAGAGTAAGTCCTTTTGGATTTGGAGATAAATGAGTCCCTGGAAAATCACCATAGCCTTTGAGGGAACATCTGAAAGCCAGATGTTGATTATTATTGACAGTTAATTATCCATGTTAACATTTATTGAGCTCTGGCATGGTGCTAGTCACAAAACAAAATACGGCTTTTAATGCACCAGATCTTACTGAGCAAAAGTGTGCTTTTTATTTTGTAATAGAATAAGGACACACATCAGAAACAAAATGAATGTACACCATTCTAGGGAAAGTGAAGTAAATGATCGAGACCTCTTTAACAACAGAACATGGTAGATAATCATTATTGGAAGTTTAAAAAAGTCTAGTATTTCTATTCACATAAATTTTCTTCCTAAGTAGCAAATTGGGCCCACAATCTCCCCGTGGTATTTTCATCACAATTTAAATTCAGCAGAGTCTCCTCTTGACACTTACAATTCCCTGCAAGCATTTAATATTTATGCAATACTGAATTAAATAAAATCCTGGAGTTCTACTCTTGTTCATTTGTTGTGTGTTGGGGGGAAGCTGTGCAGAGTTCAACAGAATATGAAAATACAATATATTGTACTCTTTATGAGCATAACGGATAGACTATCCTGGGAAATAACTTACCTTTCAGGCAGCGTTTCCTTGTTGTCTTTTACCAACTCTTGTTTATTTCCTACCTTGTATTCAAGTTGTTTTGAAAAATATCTAAAAACTAACTCTTCTGTAAAACTCTTTATTCCATTACCCACAGAAAAATACCTGCTAGAAATTATTTTGAATGTTCCAAATGGTTTTCAGCCTGATATTCTCGTTATTTTTACAGTCACGCCTCTATTGTAAGTGGAAATTCATTGTTGCCTAGTACAAACAGTGGATTATTTTTCCCATGTCAATGGTACTCTACCAGATCTTACATATTATTAATGCTGGCACTTTTTCATTTGTTTTTCTTTTAATAAAAGATTGACAAAGTGTTCTATTTGTTGTTTTAAAAGATATTTTCAGTCTCTAGGGTTATTAGCTATGATTTCTGCCTTTTACATTGAAAAATTCTTTGACTCTTCATGACCAAAATTTCTCCTTTCTTCTCTTATTTTTATAATAATAATAAAAATTCTTAAATTTACAGGGTCCTCACTGCTTGTTATTTGTGAGCCTCACTCCTGGATTTTGAGATGTGTATGTCCCAATCTAAACTCAATCTTTTATAACTATGTAATCAATGCAAGATGCATAATATCTTTTACCTTAGTTAATTTTCTACAAACACTGAGAATAGTACTTAGCTAACAGGATCAATTTTATTATTTTTATGGTAGTATACAGGACAATTCTGGTACAGGACTCTCTGTTAAATGTTTCAATTTGTTACAAAAGCTAACATTCAAGACAGGTGGCATTGAAGGGACATCAACATGCTGTAACTAAGCATGTATATGTCCTAATCTCTTTGCTTATATTGTTCCCCCTAAATAAATAGTAATTTGGGCTTAATTTTACTATGGACTTTAAATAGGTTGTCTACATTGTAAAAATATTTTATACTTCTCTTTTACACTGAATAGTGTTTTATATTATCTTTAAAATTATTATTGTTGTACTGGGTTTTGAGCTAAGAGCCTTTGTACTGAGCTACACTTTTAGCACTTTTATTTTATTTTTTTTAATTTTGAGACAGAGTCTGAGTTACCCAAGCTGGGCTCGAGTTTGAGATCCCCCTGCCTTTGCATCCCAAGGTGCTGGGATTTCAGGCATGTATAAAGCACTTTTAGCATTCTTATATTCAGCATTTCATTTAGCCAGTATTCGTGAACAACCTAGGAAATTTATGGATATATACATATATATTACATATATATGTGAAATAAATATAGATATAATAGATGTTTGTTTTATCTTTCTATACTTTTTATTATATGTTTATGTCTATATCTTTTGCATAGATAGTTCTGCTCATAGTGAACAGATTTTGTTAGACACTCCCTTTCCCACTTATTCTGATACATTGTGTGTAAGGTTTTGTACAGCAGTGACTACATAACAAGGGTCTGAGCCTTACAGCCTGCCCAGCAGAACCATCTTAAAGATACATCTGTACTTGTAGTTGATTGAATTTTATATGACAAATGATTGACTTCATTGATATATTCAATTAGGCCATTCATAAAGATCAAAGAGATCTGGGAATTTACTATTTTCATATAGATATTAGCCATAAAATATACAAAAGGAGCTTTGCAATTGTTAAGGAGAAGTGACTCAGTCTGCTAAATCAGTTGTTAATTTCTACTTTCAGAGTTTTCTTGATGTTCTTTGGTATTTATTGTAGAGTATTTAAAATGAAATGCTCCAATCAGCCAATGCAAAAAAACTGACTTATGAAATTACACCTCCAAATTTATTTTGTTGTTAGAAATATCATTTAGGTAAGCTTATTCAGAAATTTGGCTGTTCACTAAGTTCCATTATTGTTTTAAAATTCTTATATGTTAATAACATTTTATCAATAAATATAAAGTACATTCTGTCTACCAAGGTACATCTAGCATAGTCTTTAAACATTTCACAGAAACACAGGAGACATGATTAATCTCCCTATTCCATCTGGTTCCCCTTAATGTTGTCTAATATTAATGGTTCCTATTTGTTTCTTAGCTTAGCAGCTAAAATTCCTAAAACAGAAAATTGTAAACCATCAAGTTCAGAAGAATAGGTCTGAGTTAAGGACGAAATCATTGTGTTGAACAAGAGCAATCGTAAGCCATCAAAAAGCTCTCCCACTAATAGAATGAATGAGTGTGGCCTTTCTTTCTAGATTACTAAACTTTCAGTTCTTTAATAGTTTTATTTTGTATTTATAGTGAGGCACCTCGCTATACCACTGAGCCACATCCCCAGCATGTTCCTGTAAGACACATCTGAACTAATCAACTTATAAAGAAAAACAGTTCATTTAGGCTCACTGTAGTGGAGGGTTAAATCCATGCTCCATTGGCCTGATTGCCTTTGGGTTGTGGCAAGGCCACACATTATGGCAGGATGCTTGACAGAGGAAGCTGCTTGCGTTAAGGTAGCCAGAAAAAAAGAAAAAGAAAGAAGCAAGTGCTAGTTCCCTCTGTTTTTTTACAGACATGCACCGGTGACCTAGCTTCCTCTTCACAGGCCCCTCTTCCTAAAGTTGTTGCTATGTTCCCATAGTCCATTGAGCTAGGGGTGAAGCTTTTATAGAAACGTGCCTATGTGGGGGGGGGGGGACACTAGTCAAAACTATAGGGATCCTTTTATTAGGGGTGAAGCTTTTATAGAAACGTGCCTATGTCGGGCAGGGAGGACACTAGTCAAAACTATAGGATGATCCTTTTAAAATTTTTTTTCCATTAATTTTATTTGTACTTTTTAGGTACACAGCACAGTTACGTTCATCATTAGGATTTTGTGCTTTTACACGATGCAGCTTGGTTCTTATTTTTCCCCACTCTCCTGCCCTCCCTTCACCTCACCACCCTGCCCTATTTAGAAAGACTTTGTTTCCATTCCTTTTCTCATTTTTTTCTTTTCCGTTCTTGCCTTTCCCCTACCCTCTCCCCTTTCTCTACTCCTTTAGAACTTTTCTTCCTATTTCATAATATAAATTATACAATTTGAATCTTATTAACACTTTTAGTTTTTCACACCAGAGAAACTATCCTGTACTTACACATGTGTTTCCTCTTTATTTCACTTAAGAGTATGGGCTCAATGTGCATCCATTCAGTTATAAATGTCTCTAGACATCTTGTTCTTTATGGCTTTGCAGTACTCCATTTTATTAAAACACACACACACACACACACACACACACACACATCTTCTTCATCCAATTTCCAGTTGATGGGCAAATGGGCTGTTTCCAAGTTTTAGCTATTCAAAACTGTCTTGCTATAATATGGGTGTGCATATTTCACAGTGGTAGATACTTTTAATTCTTCGGGAAATATACACAGCAAAGGGGTGGCTGGGTCAAATGGGGCTTCTGATCCTAGTTGTTTGAGGTATCTCCATATTGATTTCCACAGTGGTTGCACCAGTCTCCCACCCACCAACAATAGAGAAGGGTTCTTTTCTCCCCACAAGCCCACCAGCATTTGTTATTGGTTAATTTCTTGATAGGAGCCATTCTTTCTGGGGTTAGATGGAATCTCAGTTTTGTTTTCATCGGCATCTCTCAAATGACCAATGATGTTGAACATTTTTCATATATTTATTTGCAGCTTTTACTTGTTTGTCCAATAAGTATCTGTTCATTTCAGTTGCCCATTTTTGAATCGAGTCTTTATATTTGGGGGGGGTCTGATTATTTTAGTTCTTTATATATTCTAGATAGTAGACCTTTGTCTGAGGAACAGCTGATAAATATTTTCCCCACAATGTAGGCTGTCTCTTACCTCTATTGGTGGTTACTATTGTAGTGCAGAAGTTTTGTAATAAGATGAGATTCCAGTTGTTGATTCTTTGTGCTACTTCCCATGCTACTTAGGATTTATTCATAAAGTCTTTTCCTATGCCAATGTCTTCGAGCAACTTTAGTGTTTGTGTTTTAATATTTAGGTGTTTAATTTACTTGGATTTTAGTTTAGGGTCTAGTTTTAAACTTTTTCAGGTTGAAATCCAGTTTCTAAAACACAATTTGGCTCCTTTGTCAAAGATGCGGTAGCTGAATATGTCTGGAGTTGGTTCTTCATTTTTCTAATCTAGTGCACTTATCTTTAGGTGTGTTTCTTTGCCAGTACCATGTTGTTTTTATCACAGTGGTTTTATAGGATAGTTTCAAGTTGGGGATTTTGATACCCCCTTGTCATGTCTCTGTTGCCTAGAAAGGCTTTTGCTATCCTAGGTCGCCTCTAGTTCCAACTTAGTTTTTCGATTATTTTCTTTAGTTCAGTGAAAAATACTGTTCGGGTTTCAATTGGGATTGCATTGAATCCGTATAACAATTTTTTAGAAGTATGGCTATATTTCACTATGTTGGTTCTTCCTACTCAGGAGCAAGGGATGTCTTTTCAGTTTCTAATATCCTTTTCAATCTCTTTTTTCAGAGTCCTGTAGTTTTCAGTGTAGAAGTCTTTTGCCTCCTTCATTAGATTAATTCCTAGATATTTCATTTTTGGGGGATGCTATTGTGAAAGGAATTGTTTTACTAATTTCTCTCTCAGTGAGTCTATTATTTTTGTACAAGAAGGCTATTGATTTTTGAGTGTCAACCTTGTATACATCTACTCTACTGATTCTGTCAATTAAGTTTAGAATTCTTTTGGCAGAGTTTTTTGGGTCTTCTATGTAGAGTATCATATCATCAGCAAATAAGACAGTTTAACTTCTTCCTTTACTATTCTTTCTTTTTTTTTTTTTTTTTGATACTGGGGATCGAACTCGGGTCCTTGGTCTTGCGAGGCAGGCCACCGAACCACTGAGAGAAATCCCTGGCCCCTTCCTTTACTATTCTTATTGCTTTAATTTCCTTCTCATGTCTAATTGCTGTGGCTAATGTTTCCAGGACCATATTAAACAGGCATGGTGATAGTGGGCATCCTTGTCTTGTTCCTGGTCTTAGTATGAAGGTTTTCAGTTCCTGACCATTTAGTATGCTGTTGGTTTTTCATAGATAGCCTTTATCAAGTTGAGATAAAGACCATGTATTCCAATTTTCTGCATGGTTTTTATCAGGAATAAGTGTTGAATTTTGTCAAATGCTTTTTCTGCATCTAGTGAGATTATTATATCGTTTTGTCCTTTAAATATGATATATTACAATTAATTATTTATTATGTTGGGACATATACTTTCCCCCTTAGATACTGAGAATTGAACTCAGGACCTTATGCTTGTAGGCAGGTAGTGGAAACACAGCACTATATCCCTGACCCTGGTTTATGCATGTTGAACCATCCCTGCATCCCTGGGATAAATACAACTTGGTCAGTGTCCATGATCTTCTTCATAACATTCTGTATTCTGTTTGCCAGTGTCTTTTTGAGGATTTTATCATCTATGTTCATTAGGAAGATTGGCTGGTAGTTCTCTGTTTTGATTGGGTCTTTCGCTGGTTGGGGTTAAAAGTAACACTTGTTTCCAGGAATGAATTTGGAATTATTGCTTCCCTTTTAATTTCATTGAAAAGTTTAAAGAGTAGTGGTAACAGTTCTCAAAGTGTCCTGCAGAATTAATCAGTGAAGCCATCAGGACCTGGGATTTTCTTTTTTGGTAATTTTTAATTACATTTTCAATTTTGCTAATTGTAATTGGGTGTTTAGAATTTTTAACTTCTTTGTTCAACTTTGGTAATCCATATGTATCTAGAAATCTGTCCATTCTCTATTTTCCATTTTATTGGAGTACAGCTTATAAATGTAGTTATTGATGATCCTCTGGATTTCATTTTTTTTAAATTGAGTTTATTGGTACATTTTAGGTATACAGTACAGTTACATTCATTACTGGGATTTTGTACCTTTACATGACAGTCTTGGTTCTCATTTTTTCCCCTTGTCCCTGCCCTCCCTTCACCCCCTCCACCCCTCCTCACTTATTTCCATTTTTTTCATTTTCTTCTATTTTTTTCTTTTCCATTATTACCTTTCCCCTACCCTTCCCACATTCCCTGCGCCTTTAGCCCTTTTCTTCCTATTTCACATTGTCAATTATCTCATTAGGACCTTATGTACTATTATAGTTTTTCACACCAGAGAAACTATTTGGTATTTACACATGTGTGAGTTAATTTATTTCACTAAGGAGTATATCCTCAATATATATCCATTTACCTATGAATGAATATAATTTCTCATCCATTATGGCTGAGCAGTATACCATTTTATAGAAAAACCACATCTTCTTTATCCAATCTCCAACTGAAGGATAAATGGCCTGTTTCCAAGTTTTAGCTATTACAAACTGTGCCACTATAAACACGGGTGTACATATAATAGTGTGATATGATTCTTTTAGTTCTTTTGGAAAGACACCCAGCAGAGGGTTGGCTGGGTCAAATGTAACCTCTAGTCCCAGCAATTTGAGGTAACTCCATACTGATTTCCATAGTGGTTGCACCAGTCTGCACTCCCACCAACAATGGCGAAGGGTTCCTTTCTCCCCACAACCCCACCAACATTTGTTATTGATTGATTTCTTGAGAGCAGACATTCTTTGTGGAGTGAGGTAGGAATCCTCTGGATTTCTGCTGCATCTGTTGTGACTACACCATCTTCATTCCTAATTGCATGGATCTAAGCCTTTTTTTCCTTTTATTTTATAAGGTCGGCTAAGGGTTTACTGATTTTATTTATTGTTTTCAACAACCAACTCTTCATTTAATTGATTTTTGTATTGTTCTCTTAGTCTCCAATGCATTAATTTCTGCTAATAATCTTTATAATTTCCTCTCTTGTACAAGCTTTGGGTTTGTCCTACTTTTGTTTTAAGATTCAGCATTAGGGCATTCATTGCTAGGAATCTCTTTCATAGAATTGTTTTCATTGTATCCATAAATTCCTGCATGTTGTACTGGCATTATCATTAATTGTGAAAACTATCTAATTTCTTCTTTAATTTCTCTGTGACACATTAGTTGTCAGCAGAATATTGCTCAATTCCATGTATTTGTGAAGTTCTTCCAGTTTCCTATGCTATTGAACTCCAGTTCAATTGCACTGTGGTCTGACAATATTCATGGAATAACTTTAGTTCCTTTGCTTTTACTTAAATGTGTTCTATGAGCTAGTACGTGGTCTATTTTGGGTAATGACCCATGTACAGTTGAAAAAAATGTATATTCAGGTTTTTCCCGGTGGAAAATTCAGTCGATATCTCTTAAGTCCATTTATTTTAAAGCTTGGTTCAGTTCTATTATTTCATTGTTGATTTTTTTTGTCCAGATGATCTGTCTATTTGTGACAGTGGGGTATTGAGGTCCCATACTACAATTATATTAGTGCTTATTTGTTATTCATGTCCCTTGATAATTGTTTTTCATAGTTGGGGGGGCTTAGTATTTGCTGCACATATATTTATGATTGTTATTGTTTCTTCTTTGTCTCTCTTAATTAGTTTTGGTTTGAAATTTACTTTGTCTGCAAATAAGAAGGCTACCCCAGAGGCTGAGGATTTAGCTCAGTGGTTCAGTGGCCTGCCTTGCAAGTGCAAGGACCTGAGTTCAATCCCCGGTACAAAAAAAAAAAAAAAAAAAAAAAAAAATTAAAAAAAAATAAGAAGAAGGCTACTCCACTTTTTTTCAAGTTCCTGTCACATACAGAACTATTTTCCAACCTTGTGCCTTCAGTCTTTGAGTTTCTTTTTCAACTAGGTATGTTTCTTGTATACACCATATTGTTGGATTTTGCTTCTTAATCCATTCTGCCAGTCTATTTATTTTAATTGGTGAATTAAGGCCATTGACATTGATTGTTATAACTTAAATGTATTGACTTATCATTGTCATGTTCTTTTCCTGTTGTTGACTCTTTAGTTTTCTCCCTGTCCCTTTAATTTCTTGCCTTGCCTGCTTGATTTGTTCTGTAGGTCCTCATGGAATTGTGACCTTCATTGTCTTTTTCTTGGCTATTTTAAAAGATTGTTTAATACTAATGGTTTGATACTAATAAATTTTCTCAGTGTTCTTTGTCATGGAAGTATCTTATTTCCCCATCTGTTTTGAAAGATAGTTTTGCAGGATACATCAGTCTAGGTTGAAGTTTGTTTTCTTTTAGGCCTTGAAATACCTCTCTCCGGGCTCTCCCTGACCCTTAGGGCTTGTATTGAAAAATCTGCTGTGATTCTGATGGGCTTTCCTTTGCATGTGATTTGTTTCTTTTGTGTAACTGTTTGCAGTATTTTGTTCTTCTGTTGGGTTTCCAGGATCTTGATTATTATATATCTAGGTGTAGATTTTTTTTTTTTATTGTGGCTAGTTGTGGTCCTATATGCCTCACTTCTCTGTATGTCAAATTATTTCCTCTGTTTGGGAAGTTTTCTGTCATTAATTCTGTGAACAGTTTTTTTCTGTCATTTGTACTTTCTCCTGCTTTTCATGGACTCCTATCAGTCTTATGTTAGTCTTCTTTGCATCATCTAGGAGCTGCTTGATTGCTCATGGTCCCTTAGTATTTTTGAGAGATCTCTCTTTTCATGGTCAATGACTGCCATTCTACACCTGATATTCTGTCACCAGATTGACTCAGTTTGTTGTATATACTTTTAATAGAGTTTTTAATATCATGAATATCTGTTTTAATCTGTTTCATGGGTTCTGCTTTTTTCCTAGGTTGGGCACTTATAGTTTCCATTTCTTTCCTATGCTGGGCACTAATAGCTTCTATCATGGTCCTGAATTCTTCTATTTTGTTAATCTCTTTCTGTTCTAGAGTTTATAACCATGTCTTTCATTCTGCTCACCATCTCTGTAATTATCTGGGAAATTATTTCTGTTTTGAATTTTTCTAGAGCCTCATTTCTGTTTTGTTCTTTCTGTACTGTAGTTCAGGGTGTACAGGTGGTTAATTATCACACTTTTCCACCTCTTTCTCCCCAGAATTTGCCTTTGGTGAGCTAGAAGTCTGTGTTTGTTTCCTTCCTTAAATGTCTTCTCAATGTTGTTATTGATACTGTCCTTGGTTTAATTCTTGGTTAATATTTCAATATTCCTAATATAGGTAGTCTTTAGGTTTTCTAATGACTTTGAGGCAATCTCTTTTTCACTCTACCAGGAAGAACAACTGTTCAGATCAATCACAACACCTTAGTCCAAGTGATACAATCAGCAAAACAATAGCATCAAACACAGCTTATAAAAATGAGAATTTATGATAGTTATTTATCAACTTTAATCATGTGAATTAATCATAATCAAGTACCAGCCCAAAATATGTGTATAGGGCATGAACTTTTCATTATACCAACTTTACCCTTCAGGGTTAGGATTTAGAAGGAGTTGGGGAGAGAGTGATAGATTGAAGGATATGGAAAGCTTACAAGTGAGGCAAGAGAACATGGGAAAATCACACAAATTCTAGGAAACTGTTATAGACAAGAGGAAAAGACAAAATGAAAGAACAAAGACAAGAACCGAGCAACCTAACAGCAATAGGGAAACTAGAAACTATTCACTTTCCTTTGAAACTAATGGTAATCGAGATAATGAGAAAGAAGAAATTCAACCTAGTGCAGGAAGGAACAGGAGCAAAAAGGGAGATGAAAAACAATGTGGGTGAGTTAGAGAAAGAAAGAAAAAAGAAAACTTGAACAGAGTAGAAAAGCAATTGAAAATAAGAGGAAAAGAAAAAAAATTTAAATAAAAAAATAAAACTGTAGGGCCTCCATCCAGGTATGTCTCTGCTTTCACAATAGACAGTGTGAGTAGCAGTGTGCAGATCTATGACGATTAGTCTCAGCAAGCCAGCAGCAGGCCCCTGCGATTCAGGCTGATTTCTGGCTGCAAGGCCCAACTTGAGTTCTCTTACCTCCCACAGGGTTGAACTCTGCAGGTTTCTACTGCTGGTTCCAGCTGCTCTTCCCCTGAAGATAGTCCAGGTTCTGAATGGAGGTGGTGATCCCTCCAACTTCCCAACTACAGTGGTCTGGTGTGCCTTTGTTGCAGAGATTTTAACTTTTCCAGTAGTCTTCAATTTTCAAAAAGCCTGAGAGAGGCCCTCTTTCTGTTGTTCACTTCTGCTCTATCTTCTGGAGATCAGGACAATGGCCTTTATGACCACCTGTGCTTCTGTGGTATAGATCCAGTTACCAGCACAGCCAGCAGATTGAGGCCAGAGGTGTGTTGGGGGGAGCTGGGGTAGTTTTTCAGGCACCCACTCATGCTGCTTGGAGGCCCGGGGGTGAGTTGGGGTAATAGCCCAGCTCCATGTGGCTCTGCTGCTCACCAGTTTGCTTATGATGCTGGGAGGCCAGGTGAGGGGAGAATTATCTTTTAAAAGAAAATATGAAAGGATCATATTTTCCACATATACATATATATTTTTATATTCATTTTAATAATAATGTAATTTACAATTGATACTCCTGAGCCTGGCTAATCATTAAAATTTATAAGAAATAACACATTAAGTTCTTATATTTGAACTATTTCCAATTCATGCTACTGTTTTGTAAAATTTTATATATTGTGTCAGTTAGAGTTGAAATATGGCTGCTTAATTATAGTATATTTAATACACTGATTAAATTCACTCATGACAAGTTATTGTTTAGAATAATTTGGAGAATAACATATATAAGGGCTATTTAGACTATCAAATGTAATAGCTATGAAATTTGTCTTATCTATCTCCCTCAGTTTCTTCAGTTTGAAAATATGATAAATGGAAATATCAGCTTGAATCAATACATATAGTTGACACATCAATGGACTAGTTTATGAAATATATACATACTATATGTGGTAACTCTGATCACTCCATATAAAAGGCTCACATTTTACAAACAGTTGCAAATAAACATCTATCTGATGCACAGAGAAAATGAGAAATGTTTTCTTTTTATCATAGTATTACAGTTTTAAACATCAAATAGTCCTTAAAAGGAGTATAATGAAATGTGTTGTCTAATCTATATTTTATTCTGATATGGATTCCTAGCTCACAAATTATTCAGTTGTTTTTACAGCTAGCATGGCAAATAACATTCTTATAGAGCAAATTATTGTTTGTTATTGTTGCTGTTTTTATTTTTAGTGACATACCGTATCTGACCTTTATACAGAGAGTGGCAATGGTGCCTGAAACAGGGAGATATAGATAATAAGCAGTTCACTGATATCCAGATATATTGCATGAAGTGTGTAACATTACACATAATATGTTCAGTGTATTTCCCCTCATTTGGTATCTTCAAAGTGCTTGTGTCTTTAGCAATACATATTTCACTGGGCTGTGAAAAATTGGAATAGATACAGTGCATTGATCTCTGCACATGTATTTATGATGTGTCGCCTCAGATGAATTAAGACTTTGATTGACTTGCAGTATCTAAACCTGAAAATTAGCATGATGCGGGATAACTAATTGAGAGCAGTGGCTGAAGTCTTGGGGTGTGGTGTTATTGTATCTGAAAAATACATATCAAATTAAAACAATCTTTGTTTTATGTCAGCTGCATAAGATGAAAGTTGATTATTTTGACCGTCCTTTCCTTCCACACACCTTACCTTCTCTTGTACCAGGGATCAAACTCGGGACCTTGCACTTGCGAGGTGGCGGCACCACTGAGCTAAATACTTGATTATCTTCTATCCTCTGAATATAACAATACCATATATCTTGTTAATGGATAGTGATAACGTTATTATTATTTTGTTAGCATCTTTCTTAGCTGAGTGGGGTACAATTCAATTACATTTGTTACCCACATTCATGTTTTGTCCTGATACCAATTGCTTCATTTCATAATTTTCTTAGTTTTCATTAGACCTTTAATGATACAAACCTCACATTTTCATTAAAACTCTCTAACATTTCATAAAATTGTAACACCTGTTAGAAAGTATCCTCC
The DNA here is from genome assembly GCF_012274545.1 of Fukomys damarensis. NCBI lineage: Eukaryota > Metazoa > Chordata > Mammalia > Rodentia > Bathyergidae > Fukomys > Fukomys damarensis. The sequence goes on from NW_022900932.1 coordinate 32,981,270, forward strand.
TGGCACCTTCCATGTATTTGCTGTCTTCTGAGTTTGCTACCTAGCAGTAATGCTTTGATTCACTTCACTGTTACCTTAGAATCCTTATACTTCTAACCTTTTTTGAATGTTCTCTTATCTACTTACCTACTATTGACTTGAATCAGTTTTATATTTATTTTGGAAGAGTATATCCTCATATACTTTTTCTCAGAAAAATGTTTTGGCAGTGTGTTTTCTGATCTTCCCTTATGTAAATGACTACATTCCAAATTTGGTTTATATATAAATTTAGTACTCCCACAACATAAAAACATTTTTATTTCCTTCAAGTTTCCATCATTTTTTTTTGACAAATTTGATGACATTGAATCTCCTGACCTGTTTTATTTCTTAGGAAGATTTAACATTTTCTCTATGATACATTAATATTTTACAATTAAATTATGGTGGTGGTGTCATCTATTTTTTTTTCTTTTATCATGTGCAACATGGTGTTTTAGAATACACACATTTTGAAGTAGCTAAGGTGTAGTAATTTAAATCTGAAAACATGTCTTTTGGTACTGAGAAATTATGTAACAATTTTCGCTATTTTCTTGTCTACTGTTTCTTCATTTTTCTTTCTTCTTCTTTCTACTTGTGTTAGCTGCATGTGGACTTTTTGTCGAACCCCCATGATTGTCCATTTCTTTCTTATTTATGCCTTTGTCCTACATTTTGGGAACTTTTTTCAACTTTATATTCCAAATTTTAAAGACTTATTTTATTATCAATTGTCATTTTTGTTACTTTCTTACTTTATTATATGTATTACTAAGAGTTCTTTTTAAATCTCTGGATATAAACTTTTATTTTTGTATTAATATCCCATTCTGTTCATTTATCCTGTTAATATCTATCTGAAGAAGTTCACCAGAGAAAATGTGTTTTTATTCTATCACATCTACTTTGAAATTATGTGATTTATTTCATATGCTGAAATGTTGATAATTGTCAGTTCATATTTAAGTGTGAGCTACTAAAAATCTGATTAGAAACTATGTATACCTTTTTAACTGACTGAGGGCCTCAAAATGGGTTGATTTAATAATGAATCTCAATTTTGGGAAGAACATGCAAATTTCCATATTTGTATTTGTTTTCTAATGGCCTTGCCCTCCAAAAAAAAAAAACCCTCTCATCCTTGGCCTTAGAAGTGGAATTCTGACTCCCCCTTTTAGAAACCAAGAAGGAAAGGGATTTAAGGACTCCAGCCACTGAGTGCTTTTCACAGTAAACTGAGTACCTTATTCTTATTGCTAATCTCTGTGTATGCCAGCATCCCCAAATCCAGAGAATCTTTCACTCAGTACTGTTAAGAAGCAAATGTTTTCCTTTGCTTATATAGTGAATGTGTAGGGGAAAGAGGTTGGGTGGGAGTCCTAGGACTAAGACTAGAAAGGAAATAGTGACAGCCACTTGCTCTCACATTTCACACTGGTGGTTAGTGTGTCATTCTGCTTCTGTGTCAGCCTTCTTTGATACCGTCACACAAATGTACACACACACATATAGGCCACAACACTTCTGTGGCACCTGGTACCTTCAGTTATTGTTCCAAGTTGTCACACCTAGGTCATCTACTTCTAATCACACAAAATTAAATCAGCATTCCTCATTTGTTCTACCTTGCTGTGAAGGGAGTTTTTATTTCATTTTTTAATGGAGGATTGGGAATTAGTAAACTTGAAAGATTCGGGGTACAGAAATGTCCTTTATGTTACCACTTAATACTAATAATTAATCCATAAAGTACCTAATTAAAGTTATTGGGCATATTTTTTTCAATGAGAATTTTGATTTCAATTATCCACAAAACTATATAGTACTTTATAAAAATACTAAGTTTTAGGCTATTACTATTCATTAAAAAAAGTATCTGCTAGAAGATTGCTTTTGCCAGCTTCCACTTTTGGTAAGGGTTAAATTCCACATTAAGACACTATTAAGACAAAAACTGTTTGAAAAAGCTTCAAATATACAAAATGGTTAATTTTTCTTGGCAATTTCAAAATACATAACAATTTTAAATGAATACACATTGTTAGTGTTTTATCCTTACTGTACAATTGTGATTAAGAAGCGACTGCTCCATTCAGTTAAAATCTAATTAATACCATCAATTTTCCTGACCTGAATTAGTAAATAAACATAAATTTGCTACCTTTTTGAAGATGTTTACAAAAATTACAATATTATAGTTCACATAAAACCCTTTTAAAAACTCATGTCACTCCTAAGTGAAATAAATAAGTCACACATGTGTAAATACAGAATAGTTTCTCTGGTGTGAAAAACTATAATAGTACATAAGATCCTAATGAGATAATTGACAATGTGAAATAGGAAGAAAAGGGCTAAAGGTGTAGGGAAAGTGGGAAGGGTAGGGGGAAGATAACAAGGGTAAAGAAAAAAATAGCAGAAAATGAAAAAAATGGAAATAAAGTGTCTGTAAATGGGGAGGGGAGGAGGGGGTGAAGGGAGGGCAGGGACAAGGGGAAAAAATGAGAACCAAGACCTGTCATGTGAAGGTATAACATCCCAACAATGAATGTAATTGTACTGTGTACCTAAAATGTACCAATAAGTGTATCAATAAACTCAATTAAAAAAAAACCTCATGTCACATGTCGTGTGTGTTAAGGGGAAATAACGACACTCTTCTCAGGAAGCCTCTCTTGGTTGGGGATCCAATACTACACAGGTTATGTAAACAGAGGACACAGCGGTACTCCTTAGTACCAGTACTGTTGCCAACTTGCACATTTCAAAATGGCTTGAATTCGAACATCTGTAACACAGCACAGAATTTCTAACTTCACGATTAAATCAAAATTGTATGCTGAAAATACAGGAATCTTATACAGGTTTAAAGTGTGACTATAACACTGTTTTAAAAAAACGTGAATAATAGGGCTGGGAATTTAGTTCAGTGGCATCTCTCCTGCCTCCCAAGTGTAAGGTCCTGAGTTCAACCCCCCGTACCCCCCAAAAAAACAAAACACAACAAAAAAACAACAAAAAACTCCATGAATAATAGACTTTTATTTATCAAATTCAACTTTTCTCTGCTAGACTCTTTTGTTTTTTGTTTGTTTGTTTTTTGAGACAGGGTCTCACCATGTAGTTGAGACTGACCTGGAACTCACTTTGTAGCCCAGACTGGTCTCAAACTAACAGCAATCCTCCTGCCTCAGCCTCCCGAGTGCTAGGATTACAGGCATGTGCTACCACACCTGCTACTCTCTGCTAGACTCTTAAACCAATAATACTGCTATTCAAATTCACATCTTGGTAGGGAAGAGCAGCAAAGCTACTGTTTTAAATCATTTCCTTTCTTCCCCAAACTCAGAATTATTTTCTAGAGTAGAAATTATTTCTCATAATTTTAAGAGAAATATTTATTATTATAGAAAAACCTTGGAAGGTAAAAAGTAAAATCTTAAGAAAAATCATAAAAGTATATGATAAGTAAATCTAAAAGAACTCATAGGACCAAACAATTCCATTCCAGTTTAAAAAAATTGTTGCATTTACTATTCTCAAAAGCTTTTTTCTCTGTTAAACAGTAAATCTATGGTCTTAACATATGCCTCCTTTTGTGTAGAAATGGGCTAGGCTTTTCAAAAGCAAAAGTAAAAGGATTTTATACTTGACTAAATGTTAGACCACAGCAGTGGTGTTTGGAACTATAATGTGCTATGTTTATACTCAAATTATTAGAACTGGAAAGTAGAAAAAGACATTTTTCACTGAAGTCGTTTTCTGAGTGGTTCAGTTTAGAATAATGAAGGTAACCTGAAAAGTGAGTTAATCTTTTATAAGTTTGCCTTGATTTCTTACAAGGCAATGCATAACTGAAATTGTACTGCCCAATCCAAGAGGAAATCTTTTACTCTATAGATGGCATGAAAACCAAGACCCAAATTTTAAGCAGTCCGCTCTTTAGAAATAAACTTGTTACTGTGAGATTTTGCTGTTGTGTTTTTATGGCAATGGGTGCCGCAAATAGGAAAATCACTACATCGCGGACTTGAATGCACTTTGCTTGATTTAACACAGACCGAGAGAGAGGGAAAATATATTTAAGAGAAATGTGTGAAAGAAAATGTGAAAGTTTTACAGGTATAGGGATGGAATGAAATGTTTAGTGTTGATACCATGGAGGGACAAAGTGGCTTTGCTGGCCCTCAAAGCTCCTCACTTAATTCTTTCATGAGACTTTAAGAGTTACAAGTTATGTCTGCAAAACTCATTTTTCTTGACACACACACTAAATGAGTGCTGTATCCTCAAAATAGTGAAGGCTTCACATGCATTCCAGTGGCAAAACTTTTATGCAAAAATCTGTTTAGAACTCCTTTTTGCAAGCCATGTTGGAATCTTCATTCTTTTTAAAAATATACTTAATGGTATTTTTCCCTTTAGGAATATAGCTGATTTGGGGAGGAAAACTTATTCAGAATAATAACAGTGGTTCAAACAGAGCCAGTTTTTGACTACTTGAAGTGTAAGGTGAAACACACAAAATAAGATTGATTTTTCCAACTGCGATATTGGACATTTTAAACACATATTAGTGAAAGAGTTTAGATTTTATTTATTTATCTGCTAGGTACATTACTATGGGACATACTGTAGGCCAAGGATTATGTGAAGTTTGTAAAGAGCAAGCATGATTAAAAACTGGTCTCTTCTCATGAATTTAGCTTGTGCTAAAAATGAGTAAAACAAATGAAAAAAAAAAAAAAAGATCATTCCAAAAAGGAAAAAAAGTATTAAACAGCTATCTACAGAAGAGAATGTGACAGTGGTCAACAGTGACAGGGCCATAGTGAGTCTGTCACTGGGTGAACTTTCTGATGTTAAGAATGAGAATAGGTTTATATTAAGGTTCCGACCACGCAAAAAGGCAGAGGAAAGAACTCAACCATTCAAAAGCAAGAATGGGATTGTCATTCTGGGGAAAGTTAATACATTTCTGAAAGTAGAGGACTGAGGTGTGAGCTGGAAGAAGCTGCTTTGTATAGGGTTTGGATTTTCTTTTCCATGAATTTGGAGAATTTAGTAAAAGAATGCCACTGGTTCATTCAGCTAAATGTACTGAGCTCCAAATGTAAAGTGCTGTAAGAGAGCTGCCACCTGAGAGGGTCTTGCATACTTTGCTCATCTCCCTGGACATCTCTGCCACCTATCAGGAATGGTTATTTGGTATACAGGAGATTCTGCTGAAATGTCTGGTCTTAGTTCTGTGTAAGTAGCAGAAGCTTATCTGTTCAAATAGCTGTTAACAATATCCTAGGAGTAAAAGCAGAAGCACACAGGACTTTTAAGGCACAGGCTCAGGATTGCATGTGCTCTGTCCTAGTCACCACCTGCTAGTCAGAGCTACCCTGATGCAGAGAGAGAATGATGATGTCAGCTCTTCGTGGGAAGACTTGCTAGTCACATTATAACGGACATGGTTACAAGAAGATGGAAAGGATTCTTATCACATTAATTAATCCACATTTTTTTTATTTACATAGTTGCTATTTGCTGGATTCCTTAACTGAATAAGATGTGTGCCCCATAGTACATAGGGTGAACAGAAAGCAGGTCTGTACTGTGTGTAATTTCTATATTTTTACTGTTCTTAGTACATGTTCATAGTACATAATGATTATATTCACTGTACAAAATCTCTACATGCACATAACACATTTCAATTCCCTTTGCTTCCCTCCCTCCATCCCTTTCTTATTTTGCCAGCATCAAATTCGTGTAATGAGTTTTTCACATGTGATAAATTATGCAATGTTTAAGGTTGTCTGTGTGAGTTGATTCACTTAACATTTTATCTCAAAGTGCATCCACTTTCCTACAAATGCTTAGAGTTTCTTCATTTTATTAGCAGATCACTCAGTTTCTTTAACTCAACATATTTAAGGTCCATTTTATTATATGAAATATTTTTCATTATTGCAAAGTGTTGCTTGTGACAAATATGTCACCTATTGATAGGTGTTGGGTGGATGCAGATTTTAGTTACTATAATAAGGCTGCAGCTGTGAGCATTTTGTACATGCCAGATGGGACTTTTAATAATCGACAAGTTATATTTTTTCTTCAAAAATGAAGTTCAATAACAAATAGTTCAAAAATGAAGGAAAATTCTCACCTAAATCAACAATAACAAAAATGTTGCTCTGCTTTTCATGTATATAAAACTATGTATTCATTAAATGATGTTAGGCAACTGGATACTTAAGAGGATATTTTGCCCTCTATCTGGGGACATAAACACAAATTCCAGAAATCAAATTTTTTTTTTTTTTATAAACTGAGAGATATTTTTTTTTTTTTTATAAACTGAGAGATATTTTTTTTTTTTTGCTAAGTGGTCTGGTTGTGTAGTTCAGGCTGGTCTTGAACTCACTATGTTTCCCAGGCTGGCCTCACACTTGCAAGTATTCTCTTGCCTCAGCCTCCAGTGTGCTGAGATTACTGGCGTCAACCACCACACCTGGCTCTAAACTGAGGGAGATTTAAAGTGTGAAATTAAGGAGAAAATATTGAAAGGTACTGATATCATCTTGATCAGTTGATATCAGGTAAGGTTGTTTTATATAATTCCTTGATATATCAGATGACAACATTTGGTGTCATTTTGATAAATTTCCTACAGTGGTCAATATGATTGGAACACATACAATTCACAAGGTGAAAGACGTCTTAGTATGCAAAGTGAAAATGGTGCTGGCTACATATCCAAAAGAGAGAGAGAATGATAACTTGTAGAATTACTCCTGATATATCATGTAATGTGTCAACGGACTAAACAGTGCACATTAGGTCTGTCTACCACTGTATATAATGCTCTAATGATTTTAGAGAAATTAAAAATAGAAAATGGATTGATGAGTCATGCACTTTGCTTCCACTAAAGTTCTAAAATTCTAGAAAAGTTGTATATATGTGGGTGTTTACGTGTGCACACATGCACACAACTGATACCAAAATTGCTGGACTCACATTCTGGAAAACACTCATGGTGGTATTTTTCAGGATAAGCAATTCATCAGCACCTTGTTTTATTTTCACCTTTCAGTAGTTAATCTTTGATATTATATGAGGTAGAAATAAGACATTTGGATAATTTTGGCCTTTATAAAAGTAAAAGCAAATCAATATTTTCTCAAAATATTACTGTATATTTTTAAAGATTTCTGTGGCAGATACTATTGTTCATGAGTTTTGAACATTTTAGCTTCTGATTTAAAATTTTAACATTATTATATATATTTCTGATATTTTGGAGGAATATATTAATCTAAACTTTTGCTGCAGGAAATATTTTAAGAATACCAATGTGCACTGCATTTATTAAAAAAACAATAAAATAAAGACCTTTAGAAATATAAGAGGTATAATCCAAAAATATAGTGAATGTTTGAATGTTAAAAATGCAGGAAAAGACACATAATCTCCCTCAGAGTACTCCCTGTTGCTTTGAACACAGTCATTCTATCATTATTGTCACATTCCAAAGCAGTTTTGGAAATCCTCTTTCATGAGTGTGTTGTGGTTACTTTGATATCCTGAATTGGTTCAAAACATCTGTCTCTGAGTCACTTTGACTTTGGGGAAGAGACAGAAATCTCATCGTTCTAGAACTAATCAATAAGTGTGTATAAAGCAAGGGAAAACACTTTATGAGGGATTAATGACAATGTTTTTTTTCTGTAAATTGAAAAAATTTAAGCATTTAGTATGTTTTTGATAACCCCCTTGTATACTGACAGTAAATAGCTAGTATTAATGGTGTAACAATTTAATGCTGTGATGAAGCCATTCATAATTTGCATGATTATATAACTTGTCACGCAACTAGAAATTGTATCAAGCTCAAAGAAGGCACTATTCTTAATTAGAAAGAAATATAGGCATATGTTATGACCACACCAAGAAAACCAGTGTGTGTGTCTCACTGGAAATAGAAAATATATTACTTCTTCATGGTCTGATGATCATGAGATCTTTATCTGAGAACACTGGATATACCTGACACAATAAAACATATTTGGGTTAGTCAGAGGTGACTTGTGCCTGTAGTGGATTTTGATTTAAATCATGTTACTTCAATATTTTTACTAGGATGTTAGAGTAAGCACAGAGATTATCTCTATTAATTAAGTTTATTGGCACAATTTAAATATACATAATTATCACATTCAGCATATGGAATATGTACTTTTACATGATATGTCTTGATTCTTATTTTGAGAACAAAACTATATAATATACAATGTATGACAAAATATTGCTTGCGAGAGACAGGCTGTGGGTGACACTCATTTCTGAGTTTAAATAGATAAAACAACAGCAAAACAGATTTTTTGCAAATTGTTATCTAGACATAAAAAATCGAAATGGTTTACAGAAAAAAATGGAAGGATTCTCATACTTAAAAAATGCAAGGGTAGATCAGGATTTAGATGCAGGCACATGGGAATCAAATGAGATCACAAAGATTCATCCCCCTCTCCCATTTCAGTTATTTGATGTTCAGAGAGCTCAACATTTTCTACATGTTGCAGTCCAAATCCTTGAGAAGAAAAGCAAATACGGAGTTCATAAAAATCATTTGTTTTACTAAAGTTAATTCAATTTAGTTTGATTGGCTGTTCTATCATGAAGATTGTAAAGAAAGTGTATAATTGACATAATTCCTTGATGAATGCCCCCAATATACTACTTACCTTAGAATCAGCTTTCCCAAAACCACTTACACTGAGATTTGGTGAGGAATATTCTCAAACCATAATCAGGGGTTGTTTTTTTTGAAAATGTAAAAAACAAAACAAAACAAAACACAGTACATACTCTCACTACCTCCTGGCCTTTCCTCTTGATTTCTTTTTTTTTTTTCCTTGTTCACCCACCATTTTCTTCTCTATAGTTTTGCACTTGCTTCCTTTTACTCTGTTAACATTCTGCCACCATGTATGTTTTACTCCATCATTTAGGGTAGAGCAGAAGAAAGCATGGAAAAAAGGTGTGGTCTCTAGAGGGTGTAAAAAGTGTGAAGGAAACACAAATTATCTTACTTGTTATGAGACCAGGGACAATGAATTCCATCTCTACATTTTCATCTATACATTTTCTAGTGTATAAAAGGAAACTCATATCCATTTTAAAAGTTTATTGTGATGACTAGAAATAGGAAATACTATAAGGAAGGAAAGTTGTTTGGCCTAATAACCAGATGGCTAAGAAAGTTTTAGAAGGACTCTTCCAAAGGAGGGAGAAATGCTCTCAACTATAGGGCTTTAAGTCAGCATATATTGTTTATACAAAAAATACCCATTAAAATATGATATACACACACATTTGTGCCTGTAGTGCATTTCAAAGATGTTTATGTTAAAAATACGCTAGATTAATAAAGAGGTGAAGGGAGGGCAGGGACAAGGGGAAAAAATGAGAACCAAGACCTGTCATGTAAAGGTACAACATCCCAATAATGAATGTAACTGTACTGTATACCTAGAATGTACCAATAAACTCAATGAGGAAAAAAAATTTAAAAAAAGAATATTACCCCAAATCATGCTTTTCAAAAATTATGTTATAACAGATCTTGATCAAAATGTGAAAATCTCATTTGGTTAGTTAAGTATTTATATGTCAAGGGGAAATAGCAATGTGTGTATTGGTAACAAGTATTCTTATATTCCTGCATGTACCATTTATCAAAATTCTCATGCGATTTTTTTCACAAATTTCCATTTTTTTGTATTAACTAGAAACACTTTTTAAAACATTTCAATTGTAACTCAGCATTATATCTTTCCCTAAATTGTAGCTTTTGGGAATTTATTTTTTACAGTACATAAAAGTGAGAGGGTCATATTTTTAAGTTGACTTCTACTTCAGTATATCACTGGGAGAAAAATAATTAGGCATTTCATTTTAAGCCATTGAACTGTGTTTATAAAATCACAAAATCTATCTGTAAAAATATGAACTTGTACAACTTTTGTGAATGGACAGAACCAAATAATATGTACATAGCAATTCAAAAAATATTGAGAACATTCACAATGATAACAAAAATTTAGGATTAAGGTTAGGAAATTGACATGTGTTTTATAAAATATTTCTTTACTTGTTGATGTGCTGTCCCTGAGTAAAGGAAGTATTCATTAGAAAATTCTTTACCAAATTCCTTTCAAATTGACCAAGGATATTGCTTTAGCAACAATTTATGGTGTCCTAAATCACCAAGGTTTGCTTCTCAGGCATCAGTGTGCACCAGTTTTATATTTATGCTCTATATTTGCAAACTCCTTTCCTTTTCTTCTATATAGAACACTCGTAGGAAGGATATATGTCCTTATTCTCAACAATATTACAAATCACATGCCAAAATGCCCAACTGTGCTTTTAAAAATTTATTCATTCGTTCATTCATTCTTTTTGATATATTATTTAGTTTTTGTTGGCTTTCTTTTTGAAAATTTTTATTTGTACTTGTATACATTTGCAGTACGTAATGGTTACATTCATCATGGGAAGTCTGAACGTGTACATGGCACATTTTAAATCTTTTTCTTCTTCTTTCACTCCCCTGCTTTTCCTCTTCCTCTTTCTTCCTCCCTCCATGTCTTCATCCCTTTCCTTTTTGCAAAGTATTGAACTCATTTTTCCTATTGTATTTTATTTTTCTCTTTGTTTCTATCTTGGTATATCATATAAAAGAAATCATGTGGCAGTTAAGCTTATCATTTTTTGAAGAACTAGGAATTAAATCCTGAGGTTCATGCATACCAGGCAACTATTTTTACCATTAATCCCAAAACACTGAAATAAATTAAAAATAAGCCACTCAATTAACCATTTCTGTTCTCTAGGACAGTATTCAGTTAAGGAAATTGGTTTATCACCCCAAATTAAGCAATATCTACTGTAGTCAATATTTCATTATATAGAAAAAATGCCTGTTAAAAGTCAAAGCTATGAGGATATAGAGCATAAACTATTATGTGTGAGGGGAGATATGTAGGTTATTATTATTATTATTATTATTATTATTATTATTATTATTGATACCAGAGATAGAACTTGGGCCCTTGTGCTTGCAAGGCAGGCAGCAGAACCACTGAGCTAAATCCCCAGCCCATATATAGGTTATTTTATAAAATAAATATTTACAATTTGAATGAATAAGAACCAAGAGAACAAAAAGGTAACAGACTGTTTTCCTAAGTAACCAACATATTTCAATTTTTCATATATTAAATATAATTTTCAAGATCTAGCAAAAGAACTAATAAGGACAGGATAAAACCTATGCAGTAAAAAAGTAACATTTATTGAGATCATTATATGCTAAGCATTTTTAGATATGTAACCTCATTAATTTTCCTCAAATAATGGATGTCACTTGATTCTACAAGTGTGGAGAAATGAACACAAAGAAATTAGTTATTTTGCCCCAGAAAACAAAGACAGTAGTAATTTGGACAAGGAGCCAAGTATCTACTAGAAATGCTATAGTCACTATTGTCTTCAGTCGCATAAATCTAGATCAAGCTGTATACCACTTCATCTCTTTTTATATTTCATCATCTTGTTATTTCAGAAATCCCGGATATTTCTGAGACACTGAAAAATAACTGAGCCCATAACCCAAAAGAAAAGTATTACAATTATCGCAGAGTTGAAATAAAATTGAGGATAAAGATGATAGTAAGTTCTCACACATATTTATAAATAGGCTAACTGATACTAATGACCATTATACTGCCACAGAAACCCTAGCTAAGAATTAATTAATACCAATTGATCAATACAAATACAACATCACCTATCAATTTAAATTGATGAAGCAAAAAACATTTGATGTCATATGTCAGTTTCTTCTCCACTTAACACTTCATTTTATCTATGTAATCTGTGTTGCGTTCATTATGTAAAAATTGCTTAGTAATAAATTTCACAGAAGGAAGTAGAAAAATCAACTCAAAGTAAGTGATTATGAATAGTTTCTTTGAAATTATGAAAGAAAATGGAAGAGTTATCTTTCATTTTGATAGTGCAACAATGCTAGATTTGCAAATGCAAGGACCCGAGTTCAATCCCTTGTACCAAAAAAAAACTTAGTAATAATTTACACAAAAGTA
>NW_022900932.1:32993555-32999878 GCF_012274545.1 Fukomys damarensis
AAAAAAAAAAGGATGCACATTGAGAACATAATACTAAGTGAAATAAATCAGACATGCAAGATTAAATATCATGTTGCTTCTTTTGTGTGAGAAAAACCAGTGTAAAATTCAATAGAATAAAAGATAAATAACAGATTGCTAGTATTTTTAATAACAAAATTTTTAGTAATAATATAGACTACACACAAAGAGATAATTCCCCAGTGTAATTTGTATATTTCAGTGCCTAAAAGGAATGAAAATGGTTTTGAAAAATTAACCCCAGGAGAGGATGGGAGAAGACATAATACATAGTACTAGCAATGGAAGGGGGCCTTAGAGTAGACCTAACTCATATTTAATATTTCCAAAGATTTAAAAATATCATAAAAACTGACATCAAAGCTCAAAAATGATAAATGAACAAGTTTACTTAAAATTTTACTTATAACTAATTCAATACTGATTAATATCTGAAAATTTTATAAACTTTAACAAAATTGAATTGGTGATTTAAAACTCTTTAGACTTTAATGCTTATATATTCTTACTGTTTTAATGGAATGTTTAACCAAACTTTCAAGAAAGAGCTACTACTTACCTGAATAAGGGAAATATTTTCTGTTGATTATAAAACAGGAATACTCCAAATCATTTTATAAATTTATTTAGAAAATATGTATGTACTATCTTTTTTGTTGTTGTTTTTTTCCTCATTGAGTTTATTGGTACATTTTAGGTATACAGTATTGTTACATTCTTCATTGGGATCTTGTACCTTTATATGACAGGTCTTGGTTCTCATTTATTCCCCATACCACTGTCCTCCCTTCACCCCTTCCAACTTTCCCTATTTACAAATATTTTATTTCCATTTTTTCATTTTTCTCATATTTTTTTCTTTTCTCTTATTTCCTTTCCCCTACCCTACCCACTTCCCCTATGCCTTTAGCCCTTTTCTTCCTATTTCACATTGTCAATTATACCATTAAGATCTTATGTACCATTATAGTTTTTCACAACAGAGAAACTATTCGGTATTTACACAAGTGTGATATATCTCACTTGAGCATATCCTCAATATGCATCCATTTTCCTGTGAATGACTCAAATTTCTCATTATTTATAGCTGAGTAGTATTCCATTTTATAAAAAAAGCACATCTTCTTTATCCAGTCTCCAAGTGATGGGAAAATGGGCTGTTTCCAAGTTGTAGCTATTACAAACAGCGCCGCTATAAATATGGGTGTGCATATATCACTGTGGTATGATTCTTTTAATTATTTTGGAAAGATACCCAGCAGAGGGATGGCCGGGTCAAAAAGAACTATCTTGAAATTGGTTTTATGATACTCAGTCATAGTAATGCCAGACACATTGTTTTGGCATTACACAAATTTTGGTCTCAGTTTTTATTTTCTTAAAAATACTTCATGATGGCTGGGGATTTAGCTCAGTGGTTCAGCCGCCTGCCTCGCAAGCACAAGGACCCAAGTTTGATCCCAGGCAACAAAAAAAAAAAAAAAAAAAAAAAAAAAAAAAAAAAAAAAAAAAAAAAAAAAAAAAAAAAAAAAAAAAAAAAAAAAGAAAAAAAAAGAGAGAAAGAAAAAGAACAGCAACAAACTTCATGATGTTTCTTATATGTGGTGTACATGAAGTCAATTTTTATTTTAGAAAGTGGCAGATATTTTACTAATGTATGTTTATTATTTACTATCATGTGAAGCAATTAGCATTGCCCTATTGATCAGTCTGTTCATTTTCATCTATTAATCCGTCCTTGCATGAATACATACATATATTTTAATCAACCAGCTATTATCACTGTCTGAACATCTCCTAAAATCCAAAAGATATGCCAGATGCAACAATGAGAAGACGGATAAGACACTTTCAAACCTGCTTGAGATGGGGTCATTTCCAGTTTAGTAGAAGAAACATGCTACTACTCAATCTTATAATTATATTTCTATGTTTGTTAGAATAGAGGAAGAAACTAACAATAAATAGAGATTACTAGCTTTGGCTCTTAGTAAGGCAAACATTAAACTCTGCCATCCTACTAATAACGCATCCAGTAATTTATTAAAAACATACAAGCAAACAAAATCAGTACTATTCTCTGAAAAATTTAACTCACAAAGCAGGAAGTGAAATCTCTACATTGGGGAAAATAATAATCAGTTGTGAATTTGAATAGATCGTAGGACAATACCCAAAGCAGATGTTCAAGAAGTACAGTGTGATAGAGACCTGCCTGTTATGAAAGGATTGAGATATTTCTTTTCCGTTAACTTTATTGGTACATTTAAGGTAAACAATACAGTCACTTTCATCATTGGGATCTTGTACCTTTTACATGATGGGTCTTGTTAGTACTTGAATGGGAGATATTTCTGAACCTATTGTTAAAGAACTGTATGTTTCATGTGTGTGCCAGTCTGTCTCCTTTTCTGGATCCCTACTCAAACGACCCAGAGATTCTCACAATCTAGCAAGAAACAGTTTTTCACAGAATGGGAACATCCTGGTAAAGCTCTTGGAACATCATTAATATATGCTTCCTGCCTTATGTTCTCTCAGTTTCTGTCAAGTTCTTATTGTTAAATATTTAGTACAATGTCATTTCTGACTATAAATTCTTCTTCCTAAAGCTGAGTTAAGTCTGGTCTAATTTTATGTCGTATGTAACTTTTCCCTAGGAGTCTGCATAGGACCCTTTATTTCTCTTATCTCAAATTGATTTTAATTAATGGCTGCCTGCTCTATTGACTTTTCAGGTTTCAATTTTAAGTTGAAAGGGTTAATATTAAATCTTTGAGTAGATGAAAACTTCTTTCAATGCTATTTAGAAATACTGATTATTTTTCCAAATGTATTTAGAAGCAAAGTATTGGTCCAAGGCTACAGAGAGGAAAAGTAATCATGCAGTTAGTGCTATAAAACTATTTGGTAATTGATAAAGGTCTTCAGGGATGTGTTTCCAACAGTCATGAAATAGAGTTCTGGAATCTTGATGATTGTTATCCCTCCTTGGGTTACAAGAATATGAGAGAAAATTATTACATACATTGAAATAAACAGATACAGAGAGCTCAGATACTATAAAGAGGTCAAATTCTGATTATCAATATCAAAGAAGTTTATCATTTAATACAAAAATGCACATTCAAATTTTTAAGAGGCCAGAACTCATTCATCAAAGTTTACCTATTTTTACCTATTTTCTACTATAGCAATAATATCCATTTGTGCAGGAATTTTAGTTCCATCTCTAACCAAGTTAGCTCATAAAGGACAAGACAACGCATTCTCAAATTAGGAGCAGTATAGACAAAATATATGATTGTCCTTTTTGCTTGAGGTTTTTAGTTGTGGGAATGGAACTTGGGTGCGAGTTACTCTGAGCTTGGCACATAGGCTTCAGCCAGATGCACTTCTTGAAACAAGCCAGTTGTGAGATTAACTCTTTACAGGCTGCTTTTGGCATGATCAGTATTACAGTCCTCTTCATTTTTCAACCTGTTAAGGCAAGTCAAATTTGAAATTTGAAATGAATTCATAATTTTAAAACACATATATTTGGTAGTTTTTATGTAACATGGGATCTGAAATCTTAATTTAAAAATTCAAGCAAGTTTAATTTTCAATCAATATTTTGTTTTTTGGTTGTGTTTTGATTCACTTCCTATATTTAGACTTCTTTAGGTATTAGGAGAATCTTATAATAAATCATTTTTAAAGTTAGGTAGGTAAATCACAATGTGTATATATGCAATATTCTTTTTTTTAATTGATTTTATTGGTACATTTTAGGTATACAGTACAGTTCCATTCATTAGTGGGATATTGTACCTTTACATGACAGGTCTCGGTTCTCATTTTTTCCCCTTGTCCCTGCCCTACTTTCACCCCCTCCTCCCCTCCCCATTTACAAACACTTTATTTCCATTCTTTTCATTTTCTCCTTTTTTTCTTTTCCCTTATTACCTTTCCCCTACCCTTCCCACTTTCCTTACACCTTTAGCCCTTTTCTTCCTATTTCACATTGTCAATATATATGTATGTGTTCTTGTGTGGTTAACAAATTATGTGTAACTTTTTTTCAGTGCCGGTGATCAAATGTAGAGCATGCCACATGCTAGGCAATTACTTTACCTCTGAGCCACAACCCTAGGCCAAATACGCAGCAACCTAAGGGAAAAAGAAAAAATATTGTCTTTGGCATTGTAGTCATTCTTAGATTATATTAAAATTGTAATACATTGCAAATATGTCAAATAATTACTAAATTTATATTTAAATACTATACATATAAATCTCTCTCTCTCTCTATATATATATATATATATATATATATATATATATATATAAACACACACACAAGATATATAGAAATGTATGACTTCCTAATAGATTTTTAGTGGAAGTAATCACATATACTACACACATTTTTATATTGCTACTACTACATGCTGCATGTTGAAGAAATCTGTGTTAGAAGAATAGAAAGACTGAACTCTAAATAAGAGCTTTATAATTAAGTGAAAGTTTTGATTACCCTATGTTTGTATTTTGATCTTAGATTTTATATATTATGTTGAAACAATTACATTTCACAGAGAGTGAATAAGAATTTATTATGACATCCCTTTTTTACTGTAATTAAAAGCAAGGTAATTTTTATTTTTGATATTATTCCATTGCATTAATTCTTGAATTTGTGCTTCATATTGTTGATTCTAAATAGATTTCTTGCTTGAGCATAACATCTGAGATTATCCAAAAGTTCTATTCATTCAACCAACTTCTTTTTTCAGAGAGAAGATAAAAACTATAAAAGAGATGAAAAGTAATTTTTAAAAAATCTGTTGTTTCAATTCTAAATTTTTTGAAGATTTAATCCAATAATAATTATTTGAAAATTAAGAATAGACCGATGCGAGACTCAGACTTATTCATTTGTTTTGTGGTACTATGGACTGAAACCAGCACTAACTCACTGAGGTGTATATAGTCGGCCCCTTTAAATTTTCTTATTTTGAAGTCTTATCAGGTTTTTCAGGGTGGACTTAAACTCACAACTTTCTTTGCTCAGCCTCCCAGATAACTAAAAGTACAGGCTCAAATCACTTTAAATTTGAGTTCACTGTGACTTTTAACAGTTTTTTTTAATCTTCTAATGTTTGATTTTCACTGTATAAAATGTGGATTGATAATACTGAAGTCACAGGCATATTTTGAAATTAATGATCATGCTTAGTGTATTAATTACCAGAGTTCAAGGGTTCAGTAAACATTTGCTATTAGCACACTACTGAAACAGATACAGTGATCCTCATAATGTATATTCTGGGGTATGTGAATAGATCTGTGTTTATGACCAAATTTATTCTTTGCAGTTAAGTTATTTCCAGCCTTTTGCAAATATGGATTTTCCCACAAAATAGACTTTTAGATTTTAACAGATTTCTCTTCATGGGAATATATACTTAATAAAATTTTATTATGGCAAAGAATAAGACAGAAAATGTTATGTTCTAAGATTATTGAATGTAGATATCAGCATGGTATTTATAAGGCTAACAGGATAAATTACTTCCTCACTACCAATACTGTGCTGAGATTCCAGGAAGGGTTAATATTTAAATATATTGCATTTTATCAACCAACTAATTTTTAGAACCTCGGTAAATTACAGAGGACGTTAATAAAATACAGATTTGGGGTAGAACTAACATGACCAAAAGTGAGAAAAATAATAGATATAGAACCCATTTTATTGTATAGCAGATATAGAACTCAGTTTTAACTCAGGCCATATTCTCCAATGAATATATAATTTCTATTTTACCCCGAATTTTTTGAAATATTTCATATGACTATGTTTTTAAAGCAACATTTATTTTTGTCCATTCAATGAGAAAAATAGTGGAAGTTCACTAACAGAACACCAGCACGAAGCTGAACTATCCTACTCACAGTCATTTCCCCAAAATCGTAATTCTAGGAAGACAAAAAGGTCTAGAGATTTCCAAACAAGGATATCTTTCCTTTGAAACATGACCCCTGTTGTCCCTAAGGTGTATTTATTTACTTATTTATTTAATTTATTGGCACCAGGGATCAAACTTGGGTCTTTGTGCTTGTGAGGCAGGCAGCAAAATCACTGAGGTAAATCCCTAGTCCCCTAAGGTTGATTTCTTATGGCTTACATTCCACCATGGCAAGACTGCTTTTTGGCTTCATCTTCTCTTTGTTTCATTTTCCTCATCTTTATAATATGAAAAATAATAGGATCTATTAATTGTTTGAATATAATGCACAATATATATAATATATAA
>NW_022900932.1:32999942-33009512 GCF_012274545.1 Fukomys damarensis
ATAGTAATATATTGTAGCAATATATTGTAGCAATTGCTGTATGTATGTATTGATTTTGGATGATACATATATTACCCATTTTGGTGAGAATATATATTATATATAATATGTCTATATGTTATAGAATTGGAGACTTAGGAGAGATGCTCTGCTGAAATGACACTCATCTCTTTGGATGGAGAAGTCACATGGTGTTTCTTAGCCCCAGAGTAGAACTGAGGAGCCAGCATTGAAATTTTTACATTGGGTTCTCAAAAGTAAAGGCAAATTGCAGTGTACCAGTATCTTCAAGGGCTATAATCACATGGGTTCAAAACTGTTATCTAGACTCAGCAGATGCTACTGCAAGGAACTGGAAACTACTGAAAACACTGTAAGGTGACTTGGATATAAACAGACAGCAAATAAAGAGAGCTCTTTTGTTTCTTTCATCTTTGTCTTACCCCTACCTATTACTACAAGGGATATAATTCCTGAGGAGATACCTGATTTGTGGTACTCCTATGGTATAAAAAAGAAATATACAAACCGTGTTTTTGAAATAAAAAGGGAATTTCTTCTTTCCTAGTGTGTTCTGTGTTACTCCTTGGCCTGTGATAAGCGGTGTTCATCTTTGAGTGTTGTTACCAACTGACTCTTAGTGACTCCCATTGAAAATAATTGTGAAATTTTATATGTACTCAGCAGAAAGAGAAGTGTTTTTAAAGTTATCTATACATATCATAGGTGATGAAGGAAAGAAAAGCATGCCCTTTACTTTCTGTCCCTACTCCAGCAGTTACAAAACTGGCAAAAACAGCCCTGTGGCTACTTCCTTTCTCACTCTATTCCTGGGAATGGTTTTTGCTGACTCTGAAAAACTACAGGTATCAGTAAATTCCTACAGCTACTTCAAAAGCAATAACACTCCCTGGTAATAATGGCTTCCAGCAACTGCATACATTAGTAGCTTTCATCTCTTCAAAACATTTTCATCCCTAACTGGGCAAATAGCTCAGTCCTAGTCTCAGCATTATTTTTAGAGAGATGTTCACCTTGAGTGATTGGTTGAAATCTCTAGAGATACCATAAGTCTTTTAAGGACATTACTACAAGCAGTTCATCCCAGAATTTTCTAAGTCTTTGTGCAAGAAAAACATAACAAAATAAAAAGAAAAAATTTAATGCATTGAGGGTGTAGTACAGACAAACTGACATTTAAATGTGCTAAGTAGACAAACCTATTGTAATTATCATAAAACTCAAAATTATTACTCCGTCATTATCAGCTGAAAAGCCATAACCCAAGAAGGAATTCTTTTCAAGCAGCTACATTTGCAGTTGTTGTAACTCATTTAGCAATTATTATTTTTTACCACTTCTGCATTTAATTATTATAGTGGCACCAATCATTTAAGATCTCTTTTGCTTGATTTAGGTAAAAATTATGAATTGACAAAGTGCAGCTCTGCTAGTGGCCCCAATGTCACTAGATAATGCCAGATAAAGCTGCACTATGTCAGTTGATCCAATTACTGTGGGTCTCTGCTGTTGCTGGCCACCAATATTCAAAACCAGTGTGTGCAGGACTCTTCCTGTCTCTACTTTGTGGCTGATCTTTGGCTGCTTGTCTCTGCAATTTTACAGGGATGAAAGTGTCTTATGTGTACTGTGCTGTCTTGTAATCAACTGCTCTGTCCACACTGCTAGGATAACAAGACCTTCCAAGCCATACCATCCAAGAAATAAATCAGGAGCAAATTTATGGGACCACTGGAGCAAGTCTTTGTTTTAACAGGACTGCGTGGCAGCAAAAGAGGGAGCTCTCATGCAATAATCTGAGATGTAGGAAGGCAATACTGCTTAGATAGCAGCTGCAGGCCTGTGATTGATCCAAGTGCAGGTCTCTGATTGGTTTAAGTGGATGTTGTTGACTTCCAGGACAACATCAGCTTTCATTGCTGTAGTTAACTGAGAGGACAGTTTGATATGAGTTGTTTGATTGACTGTTGTCATGTCTCTGTGAAAAATGTTGAACCAGAAGCCAAGCAAACTCCTGAAGAGTGTCTGTGTTCATCACAGCTTCCTGGGTTTAAGAAGTTTGTGGATGTTAATAATAGGCCTAGAGCACTGCCTCCCTGATCTTAGCCATATGAGGGCAGACTGCTCCCCCTATCCTTGCCATTGTTCATAAGGTGGCAGCAGTGTCTGGAGTGGTGGGGACAGTAAGGGAACACTTGGCTAAGAGCCGAGCTTCACATCTTAACAGAGTGAGCTAAGGAATGGCCATAAGGCAAACTAAGGGGTGGCAGGAGGATACGAGACAAGAAACAATTTGTCCCAGTCCATCCTCCAGGGCCCAAGCAAAAATGAAGAGAATTGACAGGGAGGGGCATGATTGCTATGGGACACACCGTGCTGCCTTGTGGCTGGCAAAGGAATAAGAGAGTCAGACACTTCTTGTCGGTCAGTGGATATCACCGATGAGTTCCAACAGTACAGGGGCCAGCTCTACCCAATGATTAACTCACGGAAGTCTTGGGTATTTTTCTGGCAAAGTACATAAAACAGTTGAATATTCCATACATCTTCTCTGAACACGTCAACTCCACATTCTTCATGTGTACAAGAAAGTTTTTAGGTGAAAAAGTGAGAATAGTGATACAATTGAAATAAATTTTACAAATACATTCTGTTGTATAAATATAATCGTATGTGTCTGTGTTTACAGATACCCTATAAGCACTTATGCAGCATACTTATTGTAGCTAATATTGACATTATTACTGAATTTTTTCAATATTAGAATTATTAATATGGCTTTTATCCAATCTTCATTTTTGCCTGAAAGATATATATACAATATCTTGAAAGGTAAAACTGTGGAAATTGAGTTTTCAAATAAATATATACACAGTCAGATGTTTATCATATAATTCATTAACAAGTAAAACAAGGATTTCAAGTAGTGAATAAGAAAATTGTGAAACACATATAAGTGGATAAATTTCCTTCTTGGATAAAAAACATGTAACTTAGCACATCGGCCTTAATGTATTGAATTATTAAGCTGAATTTAAATTAAACTTTCTACATTTTAGCCTTTGCTTCTATGAAAAATAAATAATAAAAACTGCTTACATCATTCACATGAAAATAATTTTATGGGACATCAAGTATTATATAAAATCAATGAAAATTTTATTTTGTTTTGTGAGAAAAATACTTTAGAATGCTCTTCTTAATTTTAATTTTTTTCTAAACTGTAACTAGACAATAATTTTGACAGTGACCCCCCAAAATGTTGATGTCACAGCAACTGGGTAAAATACAAGGAAGTAAATGTGAGCATTGTGATACAGTTTGCAATAAGTGTGTTTTGATACATTTGGGTACTGTTAGTCTTTGTTTCTTATAATGAGCATCAATAAAATTCAATGTAAATATATGGCCTCTTTGAATTTCAGAAGTAATTTTGTGAGAGTAAGATCTTGTGTGACCCTATGATGGGTGCAGTGTTGCATGCTCATATTAAGGGCAAGTTCTCTCACACAAAGTAGTAAATAAATTTTAAAAATGTATACTATTAGTTTTACAGGCATTTAATATCTATTCACTAAGAGAAATCACTCCTTGTACATAAATAACTATTGGATATGCTTTATACTATAGGCCAGTAAAAAAGCATTCTATTTTTTCCTGGCAAATATCAACCTCTTTCTCTTATAAATAATATCATAACAAAAGTTAGTCCAGAAGGATCATGGCCCAGTGATTTTGTTTTTTGAAGAGAAGGAGGGAAACTCAAAAGTCCAGTCCTGTCTCTGAAGAAATCAGTCTTTGTTACAGGTGTAGATCCAAAATGACCTCCCCAAATCTCATGTGTTTAGTGGCAGAATTTCTGGAAAGCGAGAAATCATGGGCATGCAACACTTATACATGAATTATCCCAATGGTGAGTACATAGCTGAATGTGCTGTTGGGAGTTAGGGTCCAGGCAGAAGAGGTAGGTAGCTGGGAAAAGACTGGAAAGCATCTATTATTCCCTCATCCTCCCTCCTGTCTTTGCCACCTGGATGATATGGGTTAGTTTTCCTCATCATGACCTTCCACTATGCCATTTCTGCCTTAGAGCTAACCATGGATAAACCCCACTGAAACTGTGAGCCCAATATACCTCTTCTCTTTTAAATTGCAAGTGCTGGTTATTTTTTTCCCAGTGATGGAAAAGTGAGTGACAGTGTGTAATCTGAGGAGTGTTAAATATGTTGAAATAGTTAATGAAGTGAAGGGTGTGCTTCACACTGCCTTTTAATCTCATTCTACTGAAATGAATATCTATGAGCCATGACACTTATGGAAAGAAGAGCGGGCCCTTTATAGTACTAAGATATTCCCTTCACATGACAGTGGATAGCTAAAACTTTCTTTGTAGAAGGTACATAATTGAAAAGAAAGTCTGCTTTCTTCTTAAATGTTTCTCTCAGTCGTCCAAGCATGGAATACAGGGGCTGGTTTTTTTGTTCAAACAGGACATCATGCTGTGAGAGGATCAAAACAAGAAGGGTATAAATGTTTACCTTTGAATACATCTTAGTTTTGCTTGATTGTCAAGGCTGCATTAAAAAATAAGTCCATGTATAATTAGCTATCACTTCTCAAGTAATTATATAACAATAAAGACACCCAATTTCACCTTTATTTTTGAAAATGTCTTGTAAATGTACTATAATTTCCATTTTAAAAAGATTAAGTTAGTAAGAAATTAAATAACACAAGTAGGCTATATTTCTCATAAATGCAAAGGAGGGATTTGAATCTAGACTTGACACTGAACTAAATGTTTTTTGACATATTGTTTAGTTTTGTAAGCTTACATTTCTGCCAGAAATATAAGTGAAACTTGAAAGGATGAGATTGGTAGAAAGGTAGAAATGAAAATATATGTTCAGATGGGTGGGACCTTAAATTTTTCAGAAGTATTAAAGCAGATGATGAAGTCTGGGAGCTAAAAGACACCTAATAAATACTATTTATGTCTGCGCCTGGAAAAGTGTTGGTACAAAAGTAGGTAAAATGTGAGGCAGAGCATAAGGAGTGCTTTCACGAAGGATAAACAGATGGTGTTACAAAAATGAAATTAAAATGTTTGCAGTACTGGCAGTTGAACCCAGGGTCTTTGCATTGAGCTACATCACCAGACCTTTTCAGCATTATTATTTTATTTTGAGACCAGGTCTCACACCTTCTGTAAGTTACCCAGGCTGGGCTTGAAATTAGGATATGCCTATCTCAGTGTTAGGTTTACAGGAGTGCGCTTCCATTTCCACCTCAAAAAGTAAGCTGAAATGATAATAATCACATAATGTTTAACAGTCAATGAAAAAATATATTTTCTAATTTCTAGGTGCTTAATAAATAACAAAAAAGAATTAGAACTGTTATATAAAGCTATATCATTACTTTTATTTTTTTGTACTGGGGATCTAACTTGGGACCTTCTGTTTGCAAGGCAGGTGTCAGAACCACTGGGATAAATTCCTGGCCCTATCATTACTATTTTTAAAAAACTCAATTTAATGTTGCTAGAAGAATGATATTGTCCAACACTTCTGTCAAAATGTGTTTGATAAATTACATATTAAATACAACACACTTAGTCTGTACTTCATTTCTGTTAGTGTCCAAAATAATGAGATGATTTTGTTTGATTTTGTCAGTGGGTCAGGTGTGTTATAACCAATAATACCTATCATAGGTATTATTTCAAATCTTATGCTTTAAACTCTGAGAGTTTCATCAAGCATCTTATCAATTTCATTGACAGATAATGAATTATTTGCCTCTAAATTTTTCTAAACTTAATCTGGTGTATGTAGGTATCATTATCATTTAAACAAATTGCCTAATATTTCACTAGTGTGTATCTGCTATCTTAAACACCGATTTGTAATGTAATGTTTACAGAACAATAGGACAATTTTCATAAATTATCAAATCTGATCTTTCTCTGACTAGTTCATTTTTACTTTTTATTAAATATAAGTGGAAATTGGGATCTAAAGATTTTAGATAACAGTTATTTTAGCTGTGCTCTTCAGAACATTCATTATGAGCTAAATATTGTGCAAAATGCTCCGCATGATTTGTCTTTCTTTTTCTTATTTCTTGTGGTGGTGTGGAGCACACCTGGGACTTTGTAAATGCTAGACAAATGATTTACTGTTTACTTGCAACTGCACAACCTACAAAATTTCTTAGATTGTATATTATATATAGTTAAGTACTTGTTTGTATTTGACACCATGGTGCCTTTCCAAATATATATCTCTAAATTAATTATTTTACATATGTGTGCCTCATAATCATCAAAATATTGAAATAAGATATTGAAGTTTATATGAAAAAAAGTTTTTTTCATAACTTCAGAATCGATATTCCACCACATTGTTCTAATTATAATCTCCACTTATTATTGTCTGCTTTTGAGCTTCATATCAACTGAATCATCATGTATATGAATTCTCTGTTTGACACCAAGACTATGAGATTCATTCATATTTTGTAGATCAATAGTTCATTTTATGAATGTTGGAAAGAATGAAATTTATTACTCATGTTCATAATTCATACTGAAGAGTATTTGGACAGTTTTGAGCTTGGTGTCTTATAAATAAAGCTCCAATGAGCATTGTTTTGATGGATATACCCTACCTCCTTCTAGAGATCTATATTCCGTAGAATGGCATTGCTGGCTCCTAGGGAAGGCATATTTTTAGCATTAGAAGATACTGCCAAAATGTTTCAAAATATTTGAAGCAAGTAAATATGTTTGCCATCGATATACAGGATCGGAGTTGATCAACATGTTTTATGAGGCTTATTTATAATCTGTATACAAACATTGCTTTGATTATTTCAGTAACTATATAACCAAATTACTGTAATCCATACTTTACAGATAGAAACTGATGCTCTAAGATATGAGAAAAGCTATAATTTATATGATTAAGATTTGAATTTAGGCTTAGATAAAACAAAGCAGTTAAACATGCTATAGAGTTTTCATTTGTCTGAAAGCAAAATCAAGTTCTGAAGAGTAAAACTACAATCACTAAGTCTCAAAAACCTTCAGAGTCTTTATTAATTGGATATTTTTCTTTCCCTTTATTTTTGATTAGTGTCTGTTTGCAGTAAAAAATAGTTATAGTTGCTTGGGAATTTCTTGCTTGCATAATAAGATATCCTGAACATTTTGATCCCTCTACCCTTTTCAATTTTAACTCCCCACTCCATCCAGTCACAACCACATAAAGTATTTCATTATCTCCTGATAAAAAGAAATTTTAAAATTTTTGCTACTTTACTACTTATATTATATTATGGAATATTTTCTTATTGGACAGATTCATTTCTATTGCAGTACAAAGATTCAAACCAAGGACCTCACATTGCAATCAGCTGAACTTCCAGTCCTTGGGCAGATTGCAAAAGGTGTATATATTTAAAAATCAGTGTTTATGTTATCTAAAATAGTATCATTTTTAATTAAAATCACATGTAGTCAAATGTAGATAACCGTTCTACTTGTCATGATTTTACATTGAAAAATTAACTTACATAATGAAGGCAAATAATCACTGAATTTGGAAAATGTAAATGATATCAGTTTTAAATTAATTGTTTATTAGTACATTTTAGGTATACATAACGATCACATTTATCACAAGGGATTTGTATCTACATGATATATCTTGATTCTTATTTTTCCCCTACCTTTACTTCAACCCCTCTTCCCCTCTTCATTTACAAAAGTTTTATTTCCATTTTTTTTCTTTCTTTTCTCATTAAAAACAATCTCTTCACATTAAGTGACTGATTCAGTCAAAGCATGTAATCCTTTTTGAGGTAAATAATATCGATGTTCTTTTGTTTTCTCTCATCCTCATTATGTGGCTATGCTCCCCAGAAGGAGCTTGAAATATTTTCAGAAAAATTCATCTGGTTCTGTAAGTAATTTTTTGACAACCAATCTACTACTGGTATGTCATAAATCATAAAAGATATATTTCAGCACACAGATGGATAACAGGATTTTATTCGTGCTCCTAAAATCACCACAATCATGACATGACTGTGAATATTGGAAGTAGCAGTATCTCTCCAATTGTTTGTTGTTTTTGTTATTAAATTATTATCCATACCTTACCAACAGTTGATAGGAGAAATCTATGCCAATTAATAATTAGAAATAGTTGCCTCACGTGAATTTTCATTTTTATTTTAAAAATATTGCACATTTCATAGAATTCTTTCTAAATTAAATATTGCAAACTTGAGCCAACTTGCAAGTACTTCAGAAAGCACATGGTTGGATATAATATGATATGAAAAAATTCAAGGGAAATGGAGACACTGAAATAATGAGAATGGTGTTTTATTATTATTTAAGAAAAAGAGGGAAGAGTAAGTATTACAGAAACTTGAGTATAAACATGAATAATAAATGAACTTAATTTGTTAAAAACAGATGCTACAAAACTTTGAAAATGGTTTCATAATGACAAATATAATTCAGAAAATTATAATTTCAGATTAGCTGAACAAAATGGGAAATTGTTTATAGGCTAATTAAGCATATTAACACAGTTTCTTATTGCTAATAGAGATATACTGAGGATATACATTTTTTCATATTATATATGTATTTTTCACTGCAATCATGTTATTTTCGGTGTCTTTCACACCATAAATTTGCTTCTTTTAAACAAATGTTTGAAATTTGATATTAGAAAAAGTAACAACCTCAAAAGGGAAGTATACTAAAACATAGTAATAAACAGTGAATAAATTTCATAACTGTTACTATTTTCTGCATTCATTTGGCGCAATGGAAATCTTTTTAAATAAAAAAGTATGAAGAATTTGTGGAAACACATTACTCATAGTGGAAATAAATATTATCTGAGTCCTAAACATTATAGAAGTATACAATATAGATTGTCCTCAGAAACACCATCTCTCTACTGTCCAAACTAAAAGTATGAGACTTAGCCTTTATTATTTGGTGGTCTTCATAGACAAAATAAGCACATTCTGTTGAAAATTTATGTCCCATATTCAGTCAGTTTTCAGCTCCTCCTGGGCCACCACCCAGACCCAGATATTAATACTTACTGCCTGGACCTTTGCTCAGATCATCCTGTTTTCACTCTGGCCCAGCTAGGTGGGCTACCAAGAGAAGTCTTGGTGAATAGCTCTCAATACTGCTCTTTTTATCTCCTTTAAACAATGGAGGAGCACATGTTCTCTCTGTAAAACATTGGTGGGAAGTATTCTGCCTTTGGATAGAATCAGGAAAAGAGAGATGTAATGTAATTTATTTAACAATGTAAAGTAAGGATACTGTTCTTATTTATCTGTATTTTTAAAGCTGAGATTAGAAAATAAGGATAAACCAAAACAATTCTGACTTGTTTAGGTGTAATAATTAATAGTAATATTTTGTTTAAAATTGAAAAAATGGGGAAAAAGCTAAACAAACTGATACTAGAAAAGTAGAGATAAATCACATCTGACTAGGACAAGCAT
>NW_022900932.1:33010781-33075494 GCF_012274545.1 Fukomys damarensis
TATATATATACCTAACCCTAACCCTAACGAAGTAATATACACACACACACACACACACACACACACACACACACACATATATACATATATCTTCGTTATATCTTATTGGATGTTTATAGCACTTTAGTTTGAAAGAAACATAGACATATATAGAATTATTGATTTCAAGAATGTTTCTAGGCCTTGTCTAAGGTGATTTATTGCATCAGTGATAATTTACAACATATATCAAGATTTGAAAACATCTAGAGTATATTTATTTCACTACATAATCTTAATCATTGCAATTTCACTTTTCCTTAAAACAACTGAGAATATTTCCAAATTGAACCATTCATAATGATAAATGTTATAATGTGAAATACACAATATTAAAAATTGGGTTCTAATTCGATACTTTATTAGAATTTTTGCCATTGTATAAATGACTTATGTAGTCCATAATCAACAGCCTTGTCTACTATAATCTCAAAAACATACACCATACTTATATATTGTACTGTATCTGAGCATCAGGGAGGAGGGTGGGCATGCAGATTTGAGAAGGAGCCCCCTTATGGAACAATCAAGGGTCTGCTGGACATTTCCTTAAGGGCCACAAGGTTTGTACTTGTCCCACTTGGTTAGAGAACATTGGCTCGCTCTACATTTAAGGTCACAAAAAGTCACATACCCTTCAATGTCTTTTTCACTATCTCATCTGCTTTATTATTAGGCATCACTGAATGATTTCTTAACTTCATTGAACACAGATCATTTCTAAAAAAATGAAAAGTAAATTATATCTTTCCTTCCAATAAAACCCTACATAGTTTACCCTGTCTTCTCTCCACATTCTGCTGTTTATATATTAAAGTAGTCATGGTAGCAGCAGAAGTAATTATATCATTTAACATGCACATAATGTTTATTATTTAGTAGGTGCCATCTTAGGTGATTCACATATACCACCTCATTTACTTCTGACATGAAATAGAGTATGTTTTACAGATCTGTTTATGGATAGGGAGAGTAAGGACAGAGAGGTTAAATAACCTGTTGAAGTTTACAGCTACCAGTACTAGAGCCAAGATTGAACTCCAGGAAGACTAACTGTAGCGTTTGTGCTATTAAACTTTATGGTATGTGGTGTGTATGTGCAAGCACATATGTTCATGAATGTGTGCATATAGCGTGCATGCACATACATGTGTGTATGTTAAGAAAAAGTGTGTCTCAATTTTTGGTACAGTGAGGTAGAATGTAAGGGTAATTTCGCTGTTTGAAGTCAGATTTAATTTTTATAATTAAATGTTTTGGTGTTCTTTGAGTTTTATATTGTTTCAAAATATATAAAACTGAGATCACATGGAACGATGACTAAGATTCTAATATAATTCCTTGAAAATAATATACATATGAAATAACTTCTAGCTGAAAAGGCATTTGAAGCTCATAATGCAAAGCATCTTCTGTTTAGTAGTATTAAATTCTCTCAAATTACTTAATTTTCTCCCATTACTAAATTATTTTCCAGTGTGTGCTACAACATAAAAATCCTTTCAGACCAAAACTCACTACACTACTTTTAGTTATCAAAGAACTCAGAGGGTGATCCTATCCAAGAAAGTGAAATCACAGAGAGTTAAATCTCACTTTGTAGCATATGTAGTATATCTTCAAGAAAATTATATTCTAAAATTTGTGAGACTCCTATTTGAATGTGTTTATTAAAATTATTTTTGATCATAACAGACTTCAAGGGAATATTCACCATCAAAAATTACAAAATTAGTTTTAAACAAATTTCATAAGACAAATAATTTAATATGACACACTATAAAATAGGTATAATGCCATGTATTTATTTGGATACAGAATAATATTTGGATGGATCTCAGGTACTCATATCTCAGCTTTTTACTTTAGCATACAAAATTCTTGTGTAGGCACTCTCAGATAAATCAATAAAGTAAAAATAATTCTTAAAGCTATTATATGAATAAAGTTAATGATGAGGTTCCTGTAAACATAGACTTATACAATCTAGTATAATGATATTTCAAATTACTATTTTGTCCTAATGAGAAAACTTAAACTTACAAGGAGGCATTATGCTGAAGAATTATGTTTTAACAAATCATATTAGCAATTTAAATGAAACTTAGTAGATTACTTTGGAAAAGCCATTTCTTTAATAAGTATTTGGTTAACCCAATATCGTCAAGTAGAATCCTAAACACCAACAAAAAATATAAAATACTCCTCTTAAACTTGTTATTAGAAAAATAAAACAATTCCATTTTATGAAACTGCTCGTACCACTTTTCTGTCTTGTTTTGTGAATAAATTTTGGAAAGTTTGTTTTAACATTTACCTCTATCTCAAAACGACAGCTAAAAAGGAACTTGAGTGTAAAACTTACAAATTATCTTTCAGGATTGTTTTAAACATTTGAAATTATAAAGAAAAGAGACATTTAAATAATTCTTGTGAAAGTTAAAATGAGTGATAAGTCATTCAATGTCAGACTTTACATCCCTCACGTGGTTTTCTTTCTTGTGTTATTCTTGCCATTGAAAAAGATCTTTCCCCTGAATTTCCCCTCTGCACACATTTCACACCTCAGCTTCAACTGCTTGCACCTTGCCAGAACCACTGTGCTTTGTGAAATGATCTAAAGCCTCACTCCTCGCCTGAGTTTCTATAGTCTAACCCTGAACTAATCCCATCAAAGTTAGTGTTCTCAAAAGTTTTTAAATACTTCCTCTCCATTTATTTTCTTCTGAGTGTGTCACCCTGCTGGAAGTTAACGATGGTGACAGCCAAGCTACTTTTGTTCCACATGGACAGAAATAAACCTGGAACAAATAAGTACCGTCTGAGTGTGAGTTAAAAACAATTCACACATTTTAATAAGTGCTTGGATAGGTGGAGAGAGTATCTTGTCAGCACAATATGGTAGTGTGAAAAAGCTTGCCTAATATGACCATTTATAGATGGTGTTCTTCAACTATACATTTTGTTCAGTTTTAGGTTTCTGAAGAATTTTGACTGACAGTGTTTGATTCACCTGGTAGCACTTTCACTCATAAATTCTAAAGATACCTTCTAAACTAAAAGTAAATATCTGTATTTGTTTATTTTGTTTGTTACCAGGATCGAACTCAGGACCTTGCACTTGCGAGGTAGGCAGTGGAAACACTGAGCTAAATCCCCAGCCCATGTTTATTTATTTTTTGATTGCAATATAATCCCAGGGCTTCATGAATGCTAGACAAGTGTTCTACCTCTGATCTACACACTTAACCTTAGCAAAAATATGTTTGTGAAACTATATTTCATATTATGACACTGTAGAATAAAATTATTTTTTAAAGGTTTTTCAAATTTTTTACTCTTTATGCTTTGGGTTTCTCATAAGGAATACTGATATTTAAGCTTCTGTGTATGATTTATTTTGCTTAAAATTAGAAAACAGAAATAAATCTTTCTGGGAAGGACCAATAGACAGATGGAAGAGGAAGAGCAGAGGAGGGAAAAGAGACATTCAAATATTTCAGATGTGTTAAATGCATGTACCAACTTCCCATGATAAATGCAATCATTATGTACTACAGACATGGACTACTGAAAATAAAATTTGAAATAAAAAGTAGCAAAGCGAATTATTAAAAAAAGAATAACTTACGATAATATTGCATTAACATTAATCTGAGAATACAATTGCTCTTTTGGAGTAAAGATCTACTTTTGTTCATAAAAGTTTTGATTACCATGAGAGATTGAGATATACACTATAGAATATGAAATAGAAAATATTTAAATGTAAATAACTAATATTTAGAACAACCAATATTTACTTTACATCAAAATCAATTTTATTATTTAAATATGTTATAATTTTAATAAAATAAATGCAAGGCATTAATGCCAAATATTTGTATTAATTTATATATATATATATTAATTTATATCAATTAAGAGAAGATAAATAAAAAGAATAATATAGTTTAGATCATAAATATTTAATATCTATATCAAATAGCTATAAGATGATGTTTTAACATAGAATGAGGAAACATTTGAGAGTATTTATTCCCTATTAAATATATGTAAACCATAAAAATTATAACATAAATCAATAGCTAAATTGAAAAAATTGAGATATTTATGATAAACTCATTAAATTCTTCAACTACAGAGGTATATTTCAAATGCCAATTAACTATATATGCATGTATGTGTATATAAAACATTTCTGCATATATGATACAAATAGTCTGTATTATTAAAACACAATTATTGGATCTTTTAAAAATAAATCTTACCCATATTATTGGCAAGGTTTTATGCGAAGTTTGCAAAAAACGAGTCTTATTCACTTTAATCTTAATCTATGAGGTTAGCTGTGAGAACGACTTAATCAGAGAAATACGTACAAAAACAGATGGGCTTGTAAACTATTAACAGTACTTCAAGAAAAATATTGGCACACAGTCTCTATGCCTCTTTCCCTTTTAAATACAGATGGACTCCTACATATATAATATTTTTAACATAGAAGCAAACTTAATTCCAATTTGCCACATGCATAGATGTGACACAAAACAGTCCATTAAGTCTTTCCTGAGGCATTGATGATTGGAATATATTGATTCAGTGTGTCACCCCAAGGTACAGAACAATATTCAGAAGGTTTCCAGGAATTGTAATGTTTGGTTGTTGATTTGAAACCAAAAGCAAAACCAATTGTCTGCAGAATTAATACATTTTTCAGCATTAGTTAAACATAATGATAAGTCTATCGTATGTGAAAAGCTTGGCCTGAAGTCTGAAAGATTGTGTGTAGCCACTAATCTCTGCAATGCGATTCGGGTGACTTTTATTAAATTTGCCTAAGACAAATCCTTTCTGTAGATCATTATATTTAAAAGGCTTTTAGTATTTGTGGAAGCTATTTCTTTTTTCTTTCTTTTTATTATTTTTTTTCCTGGTATCAAGAATAGAACTCAGGACCTTGCTCTTGCCAGGCAGGAACAGCACTGCTCAGCTACATCCCCAGCCCTGTGAAGCTATTTTTTACTCTCAAAAAATAACATTTGTTAATCAAAACTTTGTCAAGCAGACACACTCTAAAAAGCACATCTTCCAACAGATACACATATTTAAATCATGCCCTTGTTTTGACAGGTGTAGGTTCCTATCTCTCCTTTTCACACCTTTGATATTTTTTTCATTCTAATGACATCATAAATATTCTATAGGACATAATTTTTAAAAATAGTGTGTTCAATGTGAGTCCCTCAACAGGAAAAAGTGATGACAACATTCATACTTTCAACTCTGTTGAAAATAATTTCATGGAGTTATTGTAGCATCCTTGAGTATTAGAAGACCTTTTAGTTTTCAAACTGGTATAATAATGATTTATAATATTCAAATGCTCTGAAGTGGCCATTCACTAAACATCTTCTTATGCAAAATAGTTACTAGGCTTTCTGTAAAGTCATATATTAATCTGTTAGGCCAGGGATAAAACTGCAGTAGTTTCTACAGTTTTATTCCATATCTTTCACTAAGTTAAAACTACCATTAAAAATCAGAGACCCAGCATCCATTTCCATGTTTTTCTACTTCAACTTGAAAGCAAATCCCACAATATTTTGATTAGATGAGTACTTAAGTTTAAGAAATGTCAATGATAAGTATTTGCAGTTCCTAAGAATTCCTTTCCACAAAAAAGGTATTCTTTTTGTTAGTCAAAATTCCCTACAGTGTTAACATTTGTTTCTGAAATAAAATTTGTTATTCTAATTGACTATATATATTCTTTATCATGTATGCTTTGAGAATAAATCAGCTTTCTAAGAAAAGCAATACAATATTTAATATTTGAAAATCTCTAGATTTATTTGAAAATAGCCTCCCATTATATCCCTTCCATTGAAGATAGGCATAACTTTTTAATGTTTCTAAACAATTTAAAGTATAGTGTCCAAATTATTGTTTAAATTATTTAATAAATTCAAGAAAGTTTCATATTGCTAAATTTCTATGTATTTATTTACTTACTACTTTCTGATGATGCAGAAATGACTATCATGTGGCACCTATAGCCATTATTCAGAGTTCTACATCTTGAAACATTCTCAACACAGCATTATTTCCCCAGTTAGTAATCAAATCTTTTTTCACAGAAATCTACTACTCCATAACAATGCTTCGTTCTTGAATTGAAGCTAGCTATACACTTCTCATCTAAAGTTCAGTCCTCTTGGAACAAAGATCTACAATCCACATTAGAAATTATAGGATCCAACAAAACAACTTTATAAATCAGTACATTAGTGTTGGAGTCTCCTTCTTGAGGAGGGGTCTCAGGGAGACCACTGTGGACACAATGAAATGCCCAAAACCTGATGGCTAATGGTAAACTTTATTTCTAACCCAGGGTCTTCATGGTTAATTTCAGGACCACACACAGAAGCACGATCACAGTGGTTTGATGATTAACAGCAGTCACAAGGAAGCAGGAGGTGATAGAAATTGTTCAAACTAAAGAGAGAATATCTAGATAAGACAACATCTGTTTATGACTAAAAAGGAGTGTGACTGGAAAGAAGAACAAAGAGATTAGGGTGTTGTTTATGAGGAGGGACTTGGCTCCAGCATGTCACCTTCGGGACACCTGTGCCCCAGTGAGAACCAGCATTCCGGGACTCGGGGTCAGTGCCCGGCCATTCATCCTCTTGTGCCCCAACACATTAGATGAAAGTTAAGCAAAGAACTTAGTCCATTGCCAAATAGGAGCATGGGCTTGTTCCACCCCCCTCTCTGTCTCTCTCAAAACTCCATGCTTCTTTATTACATCACTCTGATTTATTTACTGAGAACAAAAAGTTATTTTAAGATAATCGTTAGAATCATGGAAAGAACAATAAAACAATAAATGAGTCAGGTGTTGGAAATGCATTATTTTATTAAGTTTATTGGTACATTCTAAGTATACAATATTATGATGTTCATCATAAGGGAATTGTGCCTCTACATGATATATTTTGATTCTTATTTTTCCCCATTCCCCTGACCTCTCTTTAAACCCTCCACTCTTCCCTATTCACAAAGACTTTGTTGCTGTTTTTTTCCTTTTCTCATATTTATTTCTTTCCTTTCCCCTAACCTTCATAGTTCCCCTCCCTTTTGCCCCTTATCTTCCTATTTCACATTATCTATAATACATTTTAATCCTTATTTACACTTTCAGTTTCTCACACTAGAGAAACTATTCAATATTTACACATGTGCGTTCTATTTATTTTATTTGAGTATTGCCTCAGTGTGCATCTATTTAGCTATAAATGTATGTAGTTTCTCATTCTTTATGGCTCAGTTGTGCTCTATTTTTTTAAAAAAAACAAAACATATCTTCTTTATCCAGTCTTCTGTTAAAGGGAAATTGGGCTGGATCCAATTTTAGCTATTACAATCTGTGATGCTATGAACATGGGTGCACATATATTGCTGGTGTATGATTCTTTTAATTCTTTGGGGAAGATACTCAGCAGAGGAATAGCTGGGTCTAGTAAAACCTCTAAGCCTAGTTTTTTGAGGTATCTCCATACTGATTTCTACACTGGTTGCACCAGTCTACACTCCCACCAACAGTGGCAGAAGGGTCCCTTTTCCCCCACAACCCCGCCAGCATTTCTATTGGTTGATTTCTTGATAGCAGCCACTCTTTCTGGAGGGAGGTAGAATCTCAATATTTTCATTTGCATCTCTCAAATGACCAGTGATTTGGAACAATCTTTCATCTTTATTTGCTGTTTCTACTTCGTGTGAGAAATGTCTGTGCATTTCAGATGCACATTTTTAGATTGAACCTTTAAATTTTGGAAATCTGTTTTTTTAAAACTTTATATAGTCTCAAGAGTCCAGAAACCAAACAGAAGAAAAAATTCTACAAGCAGTTAGAGAGAAGAAACAAATAACATACAAAGAAAAGCCCATCAAAGTCACAGTAGACTTCTCAACACAAACCCTCAAGTCAAGAAGAGCCTGGAATAAAATATTTCAGGCCCCCAAATAAAACAACCCAGATTGATGTACCCTGCAAAACTATCTTTCAAAATCTATGGAGAACTAAGATATTTTCATGACAAAGAATGCCTGAGGAACTTCATGAGTACCAAACCAGCACTTCAAAAAATTTTTAAACAATATCCTAGGAAAAGACAGTGTCAGCTACAACCCCGCAAACACCAGCAGAATGAACCCAACAGGCAAGACAAGAATTTAATTGCAAAGGGAGAGAATCCAACAACAGGAAAAGGTCATGACAAGTATAAGTCAATACATATCAGTTATGACCATCAATATTAGGAGTCTCAATTCATCAATTAAAAAATAGACTGACAGAATGGATCAAGAGGCAAGGTCCAATAATGTGCTGCATACATTTCATACATGTTGAACATAGAAATGTTGGATGAAAAATATTAGAGAAAGAAATAGTGAATTTTAACTTTGAAGCATCATAGTGTATGAAATGCATTTGTACCTTTGTCCAAGTTAGTAAAATAATTGATTTTCCATGTACAGATAATAGTAAGGCTATAAAAGAGGGCTTTGTGGGAAGAGAGAAATAATCAAAAAGTTTTTGAAAAATTACCCCATTTTCCATTTGGTGTAATAAGGCTGGAGGAATTTAGGATTAAGATGCTAATTTGCATGAGTTCAGCATTTTTTAGATGATATTAAATTCTGCATAAGTGGTTAAATAAAATCATGAGACTGCCTTATGTAGAAATAAAAGATTTAAGAAAAGAGGACCAATGGATTCTCTAAGGGAGGGGAGAAAAATGAGAGGGACCAGGCAGAAACACAGACAGAAATACGATGAAAACTCAGAAAGGATGCGTTTTGGAAATCAAAAATATACATTAAGAGAGAAAAAATGGCTTTCTACCAATATACCTTGTATGTCTGCCTGCTACTGGAAATCCCTTGCTTTTACTACTAAGGATGCTCCACTTTTTTTTCTTTCTTTCTTTCTTTCTTTTCTTTCTTTCTTTCTTTCTTTCTTTCTTTCTTTCTTTCTTTCTTTCTTTCTTTCTTTCTTCTTCTTCAAAAAAAAAGAAAAGAAATGGAGAGATGGCTGTAATATTTTCTCATCGATCCTCAGCTATAACTTTTAGAAAACATTGAAACCCACCATAAATTAAATATCTCTTGTCACATGATAAACCACCACGTTATCGTCTACCCTTCCTTCACTGCCAGGAATGTCTGTGTCTTTGCCACTATGTCTTCTCTTCCTCCTCAGCTTCCTCCCTTCTATCCACGGCCCTCCCACCCTCCATTCCTCCTTTTCTCCCCCATCCTTCCATAAATTTAATTAAACAACTTTTTATGAAATTTTACTCCTGTGAAACTTCATTTCTATTGTGAAGTAATGGTTATCCATTAGTGGTTGATTACATATTTTCAGGGTGAACAGTTAACCTATGTATTATTTAAGGCCTATAAATTGGCTATCCTTGTCATTTTAGAATTAAATCAATGATACTAATCTCTTCCTTTCACACCTGCATGTTTGTTTCATTAAAAATTATCTCTGGTAATTAGATATCAATTATACACATGCATACTCCCACTACAATATTTTAAAACCAAGATACAATATAAATTTATATTTTCATCAATTTATAGTTCTTTTGTGTTTTGCTGAGGCTTCAGTATTCAAAATATGTCTGTGGTGATTGGAATTTTGAAATATTTTGAA
Organism: Fukomys damarensis; assembly: GCF_012274545.1. Lineage (NCBI taxonomy): Eukaryota > Metazoa > Chordata > Mammalia > Rodentia > Bathyergidae > Fukomys > Fukomys damarensis. The sequence goes on from NW_022900932.1 coordinate 33,020,548, forward strand.
AAACTGAAAATTTTTGAAATATTTCTGGAGTTTGAAATTTATTTTTATGAAGCATGAATTATTTTACTATGACAAACCAACAGCCAACATCATACTACATCATCAAAAACTGAAAAGTTTCTCTCTAAATCCAGGAACAAGACAAGAATATCCACCCACCATCACCACTACTGTTCAATGTAGTTCTGCATACATTAGCCAGAGAAATTAGGTGAGAAAGAAATAAAAGGAATATGAGTGGGAAAGGAAGAACTTAAAATATCATTATTTGTGCATGACATGATAATCTACAGAGAAGACCTCTAAAACTCTTAGAATTGATAACTAACTTGGGCAGAATAACAGGACACAAAGTCGGTACTCAAGTTAGTACCATTCCTATAAATGAACAACAAACTAACTGAGAGAGAAATTAGGGAAAGCATGCCTTTCATAGTAGCACCAAGAAAAATGAAATACTTAGAAATCAATATAACAAAGGAAATGAAAGACCTGCACATTGAAATTCACAGTACTCAAAAAAAGGAGATATATGGGGATATCAGAATGGGAAGATATTTCCTATATGGAATAGGCAGAACCTATATAATGAAAATGGCCATATTTCCAAACTGATACACAGATTTAATGAAATCTCAGTCAAAATACCAATAATATGCCTCACAAAACTAGATACAACAGTCATGAAATTCATGTGGAGTCAGAAGAGTCCTAGAATAGCAAAAGCAATTTTGGGTAACAAAGACAAAACAGAGAGCATCACAATCCCCAGTTTAAAGTAATACTACAAAGCTACCGTGATAAGAAGCACCATGGTTCTGGCAAAAACAAAAACAGACACAAGAATCAATGCAACAGAAAAGAAAATGCACTATCGACTCTAATCACATTCTGCTATCTCATCTTTGACAAAGGAACCAAACATCTTAACTGAAAGTAAGGTATCTTTAATAAATGGCACTATGAAAACTGGCTTTTCTCATGCTGAAAAATGAATCTAGGCAAGTGTCTCTCATGATGTGCTAAACTAAAATTAAAATGGATTAGAGTTGTAAAAATCAGAAACAATTTGCTAAAATATAGAATAGGTAAAACTCTTGAAGACAAAAGAATAGGCAAAGACTCTATAAAAAATGATTGCACACAAAATATTACAATGAGCAACTGGAGCTATATCAAATTAAAAAGCTTTTGCACAGCAAAAGAAACCACCAACAGAGTGATGAGACAACCCACAGGATGAGGAAAAAAATAGCAGGTACTCCTTAAACAAAGGACTAACATATAGAATTCATAAGAAATTAAAAAAAAATCATACCCCCAAAAGTAAAGACTCAGTCCCAAAATGGACATCTGAAATCCATAGACATTTTTCACTTGATCTTAGCCAAAAGGTCGAGAAGCGATAATAGGCATTTTTCATATTAAAAAATGCAAATGGTAAAATATGAAAAATGCTCAACATTACTGATCATTCAAGAAATGCAAATTAAAGCAACACTGAGATTCCATCTCACCCCAGAAAGAATGGAATTCATCAAGAAACTAACAAATAATAAGTGGTGGTGATGCTGTGGGGAAAAAAGGAATACTCATCTGCGGTTAGTGATAGTGTAAACTGGTATACCACTGTGGAAATTAGTACAGAGATTCCACAATAAATTGAAATTAGAGGTTCCACTTGATGAGGATATTTCTCTTTTAGGTATCCTACAGAAAGAGTTAAGAAGCATCATACCACAGTGATAGATACATGACCATGTTTATAGCAGCACTATTTATAATAGCTAAATCTTGAAATAGCCCATTTGCCCATGAAAAGATCCATGGAAAAAGAAATTGTGACATTGACATACAGTAAAGTAGTACTCTGCCACGAAAATTTGAATCATTTGTAGGAAAATTGATGCACATCAACAACACAGTCTTACGTGTAATAAATCAGACACACCTGTAAATAACTCATGGTTTCTGTTGTGTAAGAAATCCAAAAGGTAAATGAGAACCATAATGGAGGACGCGTGTTGGGAAGTAGAACATGCTAAAATGGGAAGGGGAATAAAGGGGAGGATGGAGAAGGGAAAAAAGGGAAAGGAAAATAATGCTTTTTTCTTAAATAGGAAGGGGAGAAGAAGTTGAAAGGAGGGGTAGAGAATGGGGGGAAAAAAGAAAAATGAAGATATATTCTGGACAAGTACAAATTCCCAAAGGTGAATGTAATTGATATGTGTGGCAAGTTGTGCCGAAGTTTAAAAATGTAAAGAAATAAATTTAAAATCAATGCGTTACTCAAGTATCTGTATGCAGTAGCACATTTAATGATTCGATTAAAAAGCTGAACGGCAGTTAAATATTGTATCTTCTTAGTTAAATAGTATATTACCACGCAATAGTTATTCATCATAAAGAATACTTGATAAATCTAACAATATTTGCAGAGTGATTTTAGTACAAGCCTGGACATGTTAGATAAAATTACTAAGTGCAGTGTGGAAATTATGTATTTTAACTTAGAAAACTGTTATTTATTGTAGATAATGTTAAAGCAATTCAGACCAGTTAGAACTTGTGCTTATTTTTTTTGTACTACAATGAACTTTAAAGAGTACTGTTGAATTATCATCCATTAGGATAGATTTTTTATTTTAATATTCACATTAAGAAAAATACTTCACTAGATTGGTCCTAAGATATAACACCCCACCTCCAATTACTTGAAACTGTAGAAACTATTTGTTGAAATGCACTTCATATATATAATCATTGATCTATTATTCTTCAAATCTTGGTAACAGAAAACATTTTAAAAGTAAGATTTTAAGCATTTTAAGTAATTATTTGGTCTTTAGTGCTGTATCAACAAATTATAAGTCAATCACATGAATTTTTAAACCAAATCCCAATTTATGCTGAAATTTTAATCTTTTTAAAATATCTTCTGTGACCTGACCCAGAGTCATTAAATGCTCTATTAGATTATAAATTTCCTCAATTATATAAATTATATAAAATTTAATATATAAAAGTAATATAATATGCAATGTGTAATACATAAAACACATACTATATTAATTATAATATATAATATATAAAGTTGATTTATAATTTAATATATAATTATATATGAACTATATAAAATTCCTGTTTCCAATAAATTAGAATATTAAATGTATAATTACTACATTACTCTGAAACTATATTGGGAAATTCCATTGTATTACCAATACACCCAAAACACAGATACAACTTTTTAAATGTTTAGAATAGGACAAATTCAGAATTATTCAGATATATACAGAACCTTTGGGAAATCTACCTGTATCAGATCTTTGAAACTAATTTAAACTCTGAAGTCCACTTGGGAGGTCACTGTAGTACATTCTCTTATTGTGTTTACTGTTATGTAAGCCAAATGAGAGATCCAAATTTATTCAGTTCTTTGTATAAGAATGGTTCATATATGGAATTTTGAAAGTGCTCAGTGGAGTCTTGATTTTTATATAAAAATGTCCCAGACTCTACTGAGGGAACATAGTAGGTTGAAAACAGCCTTGTATAAGTGTAAAAATTTTGAAGAATCTATCAATTCTCATCTATAATTCGGCTGAAAAAGTTCTATGTTCACTTATTGTTTTACACTTAAATTTTATTCTGAAATCATTGTTTGAAATAGACATTTTAAAAAATTTTTGAGTTCTGTCCTACATAGTTTAACTAGTATTTATTAATCTCAAAAATAGAATAAAAATGATTTCTATGCATTTCTTAATTTTATTTTATGCGGAGGTTTTGTATATTTATAAAAGTCTTTTCAAACTTTCAATTACAGGACCAGAGATTTAGCTCAGTGGTGCTGCTGCCTGCCTGCCTGCCCCACAAGTGCAAGGTCCTGAGTTCAATCCCCAGTACCACCACACACACACACACGCACACACACACACACACACACACACACACACACACACACAAATCCAATTATATCTTCTAGAGTTTTACAAATGCTTTGTCCTTTCTCATGATGTTATTTCATATAAATCATTTAAGAATATTTAAAATAATATTTTCCTAATTATGTCTGCTCATTCACTAGATTACGTTTGTTTCTAAGAAAAAAACATAATTTTTTCATAAATTAAGTTTTTTTTCTTGGTACTGGAGTTCAAATTCAGGACCTTGAGCTTGCACGGCAGGGGGTGACACCACTGAGCCAAATCCCTGGCCCTTAAGTATGTTTTTTAATCGCATATTTAGACATGTTCTCAAAGGAACATTTATAGATGCTTGAAAACAAATACTTATTTCTACTGAATTATTTATCTATTCCCTGATATGTACCTAAAGTATTTGAATAATTAAGGCATCTTCTAAACATGAGGATGATCAAAACCCATTACAAATTATAGTGATATCTGAAGTGTCTTAAGATTTTGCACCACATTTTCATAAAAATGTTTAATTCCTCTAAGACAAAGCATAGATATAAAAATTTGTGACACTAAAGTAATAAAGGTTTAAAATATAATTCTCAAATCTAAAAAGCATTGCAAAGTAACTTTCAAACTGTATAATACTTTTAACTGTTGTAAGGTTCTATATTATGTCAAGCAGCATATTTTACAGAGCTTTTTCTTCTGTACTCCCCTGTGTATGTCTCTGGCAAATGCCAGACCTGAACACATGTAGGTGGAAGTGATTTTTCATTTCCCAAACAGAGATGGAACCCGGATGAGTTGGTGGTGGTGCTGTATATGATGAAGTAAAGTTTCACATCAGAAGTTTTTCAAACACCTATATTCAAAGCTCCCATGTAAGACTGCAGGATTTACTTTGCATAATTTGCAATAATTTATCTCTGGCACAGATAGAATATGTATGATAATGAATTGCTTTAAGTTCCGCATTTGAATAAAGTTTATTTTAATAATGTTAATCAGTAACTCTGTCTTATAGGAAAATTGAAGCATTCACTATGAACAGTTGAAGTCACCAGATGCAGTGAATGACACAAGCACGAGATCATAGCGTGAGTAATGGTTAAATTTCCCTTGACATCATCTACTGCATAGGTTTTCCTTCTTTAAAGAAAAAAATTGTGTCTCTACCTCACACTAATTTCATTAACCACGTATGGAATTTTTCAGGGTTCACTCAGCTTCTTTAAGCAAATGCATTCATATCTAATTCATGTGAACCAGAAATAGAGAACAAAAGTTATTCATAGTTTATAACACTCTTTCCCTCAAGAAGTAAAAGATCAGCTTTTTTCTTCTCTAATACATTTATAACAAGCACACTTTCTTCTCAGTTTAGATATATTATTTGTCATTGATTGGCTCATAGTCTTGGAAGAGATTCTGGCCCTAAAATAGTAGATACATTGCATCCATCATCATGAGGCAAAGGGCCATCAGGTCGATGGCTCGTTTTGAACTTTGCTGTGGCTGAGTATCACAGGCAGAAGTTTGACATTTTCGGAGTGAAAATCAATTTTCTTTTATGTGTTTCTAAAGTGAGGCTTGTGCTTTGATTGCAGAAGAAATGATTTTTAAAACTATGGTGTAACAAAACTAGATATCAAGATAAAATTTGGCTGACAATCATATCAATGAAAGTGAGGAGATATATGTTTTAGTTTTTTTATAATATTTTAAATTCATAGAAATAGAACAAGTATTAGAAACTCATGGAAGTTGCCATAGAAATAGAATAATTTCCATGAAATCCAAGTAGCAATCAGCGAAGTTTCTGATTAAAGAATTCAGCTAGAATTGGGACACACTATTATAGTTATTTTGTGATATATAAATATTGTGTTTGTATATACATAACTGGCTATCTTGTGTACTTGTCTCTTCTACAGTAATGTAGACTTCAAAAAGATAAGTGTCTCGTATGCAACTCTGTTTATAGTATCTCCCATAACACTGTGGCAAGTCTGAACATATTAGCACCCTTAATAATTTTACACAGTAAAAATAACAATATTTTAAAATTATTGCATTTTTGTAATGAAAATATAAATCCAACATAAGAAACAGCTTCCACTCTGTTTTCTTTATAGAAAATTAATTTAAACAGATAAACTTGATTAATTGGCTATGAAGTTTTATCATTTTGATTATTTTTTTCATTTTATTTACCAATATCTTGTTGAGAAATTTTACATTTGTGTTCTTTAAAGAGACTGAGCTCTTTTTCATTTCAGTTACCATCTGGTTTTAGAATCAGGATAATTCTATCTTTAAGGAATGATTTTGAGAGTAGCCTTCTTTCAATTTCATTAAAGATTTTGAGGACATTTTTTTTTTTTTTTTTTTTTTTTTTTTTTTTTGTACCGGGGATTGAACTCAGGACCTTGCTCTTGCGAGGCAGGCAGCAGCACCACTAAGCTAAATCCCCAGCCCTGAAATTAGTCCTTATAGAACTCAGTTATAAATTCATGGGATCATGGTCTTTTCTTGGTAGGTATTTATTACTGCATTAATTCCATTTTATGTTCTTGCATTTGGGTTTTTTAAATTAATTTTATTGGTACATTTAAGGTATAAAATATAGTGACAATCATCATTGGAAATTTGCACCTTTACATAATCCACCTTATATTTTCCCCATTCACCTTTCCTGCCTTCAAGCCCTCTACCCCTCCCTGTTTACAAAGACTTTGTCTCCATTTTTTCTTTTACTAATATTAATTCCATTCCCTTCTTTCTTTCCCCATACCACTCCCACTTCCCCTTCCCCTTCCCCCTTTTCTTCCTGTTTCACATTATCTATTAGATCTTTTAGGTCCTTATTTACATTTTCAGTTTCTCACACTAGAAAAACTATTGAGTATTTACACGTGTATCCTATTTATTTCACTTAAGAGTATCACTTCAGTGTGCATCCATTTAGCTATAAATGTCACTAGTTTCTCATTCTTTGTGGCTGAATAGTACCCCATTTTATTTTTTAAAAATCCACATTTTCTTTATCTAGTCTGTTGATTAGCAATTAGGTTACTTCCAAGTTTTAGCTATTACAGTCTGTGCTGCTATAAACATGGGTGCACATGTATCACTGGTATGATTCATTTAATTCTTCTGGGAAGATACCCAGTGGGGGAGCAGCTGTGTCAAATGGGACTTCCAATCCTAGTTCTTTGAGGTATCTCTGTATGATTTCCACAGTGGTTCCACCAATCTACACTCCAACCAGCAGTGAAGCAGTGTTTGCTCTTTCCCCACAGCCCAGCCAGCATTTGGTATTGGTGGATTTCATGATAGCAGCCATTCTTTCTGGGGTGAGGTGGAATCTCAGTGTTATTTTCATCTTGAATGACCAGTGATGTTGAACATTATTTCATATGTTTGTTAGCTATTTCTACTTCTTTGTCTGCAAATTGTCTGTTCATTTCAGATGCATTTGGGTTTTTTATCTTCTCGGCTCAGTTTTGGTAAATCATATGTATCTAGGAATCTATCCATTTTTTTCTGAATTATCCAATTTATTGGAGTATATGTTTGCAAAGTTACTAAATAAACTTAGATATTCAGCAGGGTTGAGGATACATACTGTATATATCTACTCTTATATGTCTCCTATAAGATAGGTGAACTAACATGTTTTGCCTAGAAGCATAATTTGAACTCCTTGAGTCTGTTTCTTCTTAACATGGTGTGGAAAGCAAGCTCTACTTTTCTGGAAAATATAGTGAGTGAAATTTTGTACAAGGCATTGCTCCAGTGGTCTATGAGTGAATGTTGTAAAACCTTGGTAATTAAATCCTGAAAATTAGTTGTTTTATCTTGGAGTCCTCAGCCTTAAGAGGATATGCGAGGTAAGTTTTGATTAATGAGCTTGATAATATAGGGACAGATTCAAGGAACATAAAAAATCCAGTGCAAAACACTAATAACTAACAGTGTAAAAATCATGACATACTTATTTGTGGCCAACAATAGAAGACTACCACATGCTTATAGATTATTGTACATCATGTGCTTGAAAAAAAGGTATCATATAGTATTCTTTATGAAAGTGTTTCTCATATTTACTGCATACTGACCTTTTCACCTTACCAGAAACAAAGGCTAAGAACTTGATTTGCCTAGACAATTCCAATCAGCAAAACACTTTGCCCCTACAAGTATGAACACATCTCATATTCAGTGCTGCCTTCTGAAATGGGGTGCCCCTGTCTTGCAGTTGTCTACTGTTAAGATAGCTCTTCTTCTTGTTCTTCTACATTTGAGACACTATAAATAAACTTTTGTTTTGCATTGTACCAGTCTTGACGCCCCCATTTTCTTCTAAGAGTCCCACTTCTTCATTATTCGCTAGAGTGAGGACATGGACCCAAAGAGAAACAAAGGGTCATTACAGGGGACTCCTGTCCCACCCCTGACTCTCTACTGAACACAACAGTAATACATGTATCACTTAAGTGGTTAACACACCGATATGTACAGCTGATCCATTGTTAAGATAATACAAGAGAAGACAAAAAATGAAAGCAGAGATGTAAAGTTTCATTCTGTCTTTAATTACCCATGAGGCATTTATGTCAAGCTTCAACGTCCTTACTACAAAGGGCTCATTGTCTTATTTTATCAATCTTGAGAGAAATAGGGAATTGGGCCACCTGGATCTGCAAGTATTCTAGCTTAGTAGTAAAGCACCATACATGAAGGAGACAAGGCAAATCATAGAAAGTCTGGTCACATGCCTCAGGAGGAAAGCTATGGAGTGCAAGTGGAGATTACCATGATTAAGTTTGGTCATGTCCTAGGACTATAGTTTTCTTCTTTCTACTTATCTGTAGTTCTTCCAACCTACCTTAAGGTTACTAGGCCTGAGAAGAATACAACCATTAATTTTTTATCATCAGAAAATATTTTCTCCCAAGAGAGGTTTGCAAAGTTAGGAAAGCAACATGAAAATTTGTAATACACAACAGGAATCAGAGGTTCAAAGAAAATTTCAAAGAAAACATAGGTTTTGTTTTTTCTAACTTTCGGGCTATTGAAGTTTTGCTTTCTCAAGTTTATCATGACAAGGTTTTGTACAATTTTTCTATTAAATTCTAAGTGTTAAATATTTTAGGCTGCACAGGTCATGCAGTCTCTGGCAACTGTTCAGCTCTTCCTGTGCAGTGCAATAGGAGCCTTAGATCTAACATAAGTCTATAAGTGTAACAAGAGTGGCTGTGTACTGAGGAAATTTTGCCAAACCAGCCAGGGGGGTTGGATTTGGCCTGTGTGGTTTAGTTTACCAGTCCTTGTGAATAAATATGTAATAGTAATACACGTTATTATTAGAGAAGTCTCTATTCTGGAAAAAAGCTTCTTTTTTGTTTATAAAAATCAACTCCCTGATAGCTCCTTTCCCTTTCTTAGGAACAAAAAGCATCCTGTTGGTGATTACCAGTAAACCACTCTCTACAGAGAAACCAATTCCGTGAACTCTGAGAACTCAGGGTTTCACACTCTCTAGTGTGCTAATCTCATAATTATTATGTTAGAATATAATGTGTGCTATTACTATGACATGAACAGTAAGTTTTTTTTCCCTGAGAAGATTAAAAGGAAAACATATTTTTGATTTTTAAGTGTCAGTCACGTCATCCTGTAAAAGAAAGACATAATTATAGATAAATCTGAAAACCTTATGACTAAGCAGGAAGTGCTGCTGAAGACCAGTGATAGGAAACCATTGCTAATCCATAGAAGAGAATGAACATGGACAGGCGTGGCAAAGGGGGAAACATAGTCCCTGTGCAGCAGAGTTCCTGGCAGAGGCACCTAGGGGAAGTCTAAACTGTGAGTGTCAACAAGGTACTTCAAATGGACTACATGCTCAATCCAACAGAAATGCCAGTGTCCAGAAGCATATTAACGTAGTAGGGACACCATTTATTCTTTGAATAAAGGTTGCCATTTTCCATCAGGCAAATCAGTGTGTGTTGATATTGCCTGATACTATTTATCTTGTCTGTTCTAATTGTGACCCAGATCATACCTCAAGGACTTTAGAAATTCAAGGACTAAAAGAAATTATTTGGACATTTCAGAGTTTAATGAATACAGGTAACACTAAAATGTTCCCCTTTCCTCTCCCTTAACTTCCCAACAAGACTAAACCAGAATCTGAAGTTTGCTAAGTTGTGCTCAGCAGTGCAAACATGTCCAGGCCACCATCTCTGGGTGACCGTTCACATTGATTTAGGCAGTAAGATTGCTGCTGCCTTTTCAGCCATTGTGGCCAAACTCAAATCAAGGAAAATAGAAAGGTATCTCTTTCATTCAGGGAAAGCCACACTTTCCCAGAAACAAAAAGATATTTTTCCACTTCTATTTTTGTGGCCCAGAAATGGATCCTATAGTTACATCCTGCTGCAAGATAAATAGAAAAGAACAACCTTTTGGCTTCATTCTTTTTCATGCTGCAAGTGAAAACAGAAGGGGATATAGTGTACTGTGAAATCTACAGAAAATTTGAATTAGTCAGTAAGAAATTTCAGAAGTATGGAAGATGATTAAAATATTAACCTCCATAATATTTTACAGGTTAATCAATGAATTTATTGAGAAAGAAAAATTGTCTATTGGAAAAAAGGAAAATAAATGTATACTAGATCTAAATTATATAACTGGAAACTATTGTACTAAGATAAAATTTTCAATATCTTTTCCATTTGAAACTATATTACCATCATTTTAGTATTAATACTTATTTATGAGTGGCAAATTATAACACATTGGTACAAAATTTCAGAAGGATTTGAGATCAAAAGATCTGAAACATAACCTCAAGTCCAGCAGAAAGTAGCTATTTGGCTGTACTAAAGTCATTGAGCCACAGAGGACTTCACCCTCTCTTTCATCATGTCTAAAATGAGGATAATAATAATTGCCCTTCACACTGTGTAGTTTTGTTACAAGGCCCAAATGAGATCATATTTTAAGAATTGCTTCACTAGCAGCAAAAGACTCTGTGGCCTCCGTCCTCCATTCCTCACCTGTTATCCCTCTCCTTCCATATCCCTCTATCCTGTAACCCTCTCATATGCACACAAGAGAAATTTTATTGTGTGCACACATACACATTATATATCCATTTATATGTACATGTATATTCACACATAATGCTCTTTTCCTCAAACCCTTGAGATTAAAAATGTCATTATAGATATATATCCTGTGCCTTCAACAGCTTCTGTCACTCACATTGTGTTTTTTCCTCTTAGACCAAAATAAGTCACACTATAAGGTACTACTTTTCAAATGATTACTTCTGTTTCTCACTTCAAAAGCTTTTATCTCTGACCCCAGACCCTCTGAAAGCCTGTCAGATATAATCAGCTGTTATTCAGTTTGTCTGAACATTGAGGTTCATGTAACAAATTAGAGAAACTGTTAGTGAATCACTTCTGTCTTAGAATACAATCAATGTTTGGAATGACATTTGGATCATTAAAGATGAGAAAAGTCTCCTCCTCACAAGATAACTGAGATGTTGTGAATATTTAAAATGTGTAACATCAATTATATTCTCCCTCACCCACTGCCACATTACTTTTGTCTTACATCTGTTTATATCACTACATTAGAAGAATCTAAAATTAGTAACCACTTATTTGAGCAGAAATTGAAATGTGGCACTTATATCCATTAGTTGTATATAAAATTTTTAAAATAGAGTGCCTGCTCTGGAAAAAATATTCGCATATTTACAGGATTTTAAATATAAATCATTTCAAAGTTAGATTATAATAAATGTACTAATGCTCACCACAGAGTTTGTGTGTAATGTTTTAAATCATTTTCTGCATGCACACCTGTTTATATTTAATGAGTTCTGTCACATGTTAAGAGGCTGTGTAGTGAAGAGAAAAAATAATTGAAATTTAAATAATTATAATTCATTGGATTATGGATCTGAAGTCTAGCATTGCTCTTCAGTCTTTAGACAAGAATTAAGACAAGAACCTGTCTGCTTTTACTTCTTCATGGGTCATGGCTTCATTTTAAGAGAGGCTACACTTGTGATCTTGTATGATACTCAGCTTTACAATGATTTCTAAATTCATATGTATAGGTAGTATCACCAATGAAATCATTAATCTCTCTGCTTAGTGTACTCTTATCATATCTATCTCTGAACCAACCTTTACTGGGGCCAAAGCTTAATGACCTACCTAGCAAAGGCTATAAACCCCACGTGTAGGACAAGGTCACTGTCAGTATGGCAAGAATTATAATGATTTCCAAACAGACATTGTAACTTTTGAAAACAAGGATGGATTCTAGAGTTGCAAGAAGTAAACACTTAATTTCTCTTTTCATCATAATAGCACTATATATTTAATGTCTGGATTCTAACCCCTATGAAAAGAATGAACGATACTTATTGTCCCATGGAAAAGCAAAACGAGTTTTTCAAGAACTATTATGTTAAGTCATATATATTTGTCACTTGGAAAGGTGAACGTAATGAAAAAATTAGCTACTTAATTTGTTTTAACATAAAAGAAGGCAGCCTTAAAGAAAAACTGGCTATGATTCTTCAGTTACACCAAAAATCATAATCATCCATACATGTAATGTCCTCCAGTGTTTTACTAGCTTACCTGCTCACTTTATGCATTGATAAAGGGCATTATTTTTCCTGGAGTTATGTAGTGCCTTAACTTAGCTCAAAAGTCTTGGCAGGAAAGAAAGATTTTTTTACATAGGTGTACCTTGAATATCACAATTCATTGGACTATTTTATCTTCAAAGCACACCTTATGTATCATTATCATTTAAAATATTTCTCAGGTATAAAGTATTTGTCTAGGCTCATAGGGTGAAATATCCATTGATCATTCATTATTATAGGCATGAAATGGCCTCTTTTACTTCTAGGAAAGTATCTATTCTCTTCATAGGTTACCTGGGTTCATTTGTTTTTCTTCCCCATGTAGCAATCCTCATTGATTATCTCAAGGTAATTTCAGCCCTGACTCTAGTTAGGAACTACTAAATCGTCTGGAAGGAAACTTAGAAAAATTATGTATATTCTAGACTCTTTTAAGAAGTCAATAATATCTGATATTTTACAATATATAATCTGGCTTTATAAAGTATGTTCTAAGGACCTTTGTTTATTTTTATTAATATTTTAAATTCACTCAGATTGGCCCATACCTTTGGGAACTGGTATTACCGGCATTCTTTGCAAACCCATATGGAACAGTTTTTTAAAGTTTTTCTAAGCAATAATAATTTAATTATTCAATATATCCAACACATAATTACATTGATTTCCCAGAAAGCTGAGAGTCAGCATGTGATCGCTTTTACAATGCTGTGTGAGGATTTAAAATTTAGGATTCAATTAAAATTGCCCATATTCCCCCTCATTTTCATTTTGGTCAAATTGGTACTTTCCTTTTAAAAGAGAGAAAAATGTAGAACACACATTTTTTTTAAAATTACATAATAAAACACAAAATTAAATAAAAACCAAGCATATAACACTTAAAATTTATCAAAGAATTACCTTTTGTACATAGGCCTACATTCTGTAATATCTTACTTATTTCTCATGTATTATACTGTACTATTTTATTGTGATCCTCCAAAAATTATCTTCATAACAGCATGGCTTCTATACTTGTATATCTAACCACATCTGGACATTTACATAACATCTTTCCCTTCTCTTCTGCTAAGAGCAACTTGTGCCATTTTCATGGCTTTCCGATAAAAGATGAATTGTCGGTTTTCAATAGGAGGCTGTCACTGTTATAAGCTCTATTTAGCCCCCTACACCTGTCCAGGGAATTTTCTCATTTTGCTATTTGAGAACTACTCCTTCAAATGAATAGAGGAAAGGAAGTAGCTATTATTGATAGCTCACACTGATTCATGCACATTGACTAGAGAAGAACTGATCAGACTGAGAGATAATAGTGGTATTCTAGAAAATTCTTACCATTCACACGCTATTTTTCCATTTATGACTCCATAAAACTGGTGACTAAGTGTACTGGATTCCTCTGGTTAGCCTACAGCATGTTCTGAGAGATACCTGAGTGCTGCCTAACTCTTCACAAGGGATCTAGAGTGTGATTTTAGCCCTCATCTTTGGAGCTTCTATCTTTTCCCTAAGATGTAAGCTCCATGTTTGTTGCTTTACTCTGAACTGAATGCTAAACATATTAATTCTGCTATTCTAATTTTGCAAAAAAACGATAAATTGTTTTTAACTATTTCAACTGATAGTCTATTTTTGATGGGTGTTTGTGCCTATTAGTTATTTTCACTCTTCTTCACAGCATGATGAGTCTTCATCTATAGTTTACTCCTTTTGTGCTCCGTATCCTTTATTCACATGCGTGAGTACACGTGATGTTTATGTGCAGATGTTTATATCCACATACAATTGCATAAGCTCTCACAAAAAATTTTAAAGTTAATCTAATAATTCTATACTTGTTCTCTACTGTAAATTGTAACATTACCTGTCACATATATGTCTTTCTAAACTAGAATATTTCTAGGTGTTTGCAACATTGAAGTCTGAGAAATTTCTGTAGTACATGAGAATCCCTATTACATATTTAAAGCAAAACTGCAAGGTCTTTTTTTCTCATCAATATTTATTTTTCATTTTAAGTGGCTTTTAATTCTTTAAATTTTTATTACATTATGGGGATATTCCCTAGTTAGTATTCACAAAGCCTTAGGTGTGATACCCAGGACTACAAAATATTAATTGTTTTATTTTACATATGTAAATATTTTTAAAATCTCCTTCATTTTCACATTTCATTTTAATTGATATGGCCTTCTGTCTTTGAGCATATACATGGATAATATATTTCAAACTTTAGTCAGAAATTTGTATAAATAGGAATAAATCATATAATGAATTTTTGTATTGAAATTTTTCACCATATGTGCAGATTGAGTTGTAGATTTAGTCATTCCAGAACTCAAATGTTTTCAATCAGAAAGTCAATTTGTAAATGTTTCAGCATATTTTCTTTCCTGTAAGTGTTTGGCATCCACTGTGAGTCCATAATTGCAGCAGTTCCTTGCTGACTAATTTTGAGCCTAACATTTTGCCTTATCATGAAGACATCTATGAATTTCTTGAAGCATCACTTAAGCTACAAAATGTCAGAGTCATGGTTTACATTTCAAAGTCCATGCCCATGAACATGACGCACGAGTGCCTGTGATGTTCATGTTGTTTTCCCTTCATGAATGAGGTTATGTGGAAGATAAATGAGACGGGAGTGGTACTTGATATCATTAAGCACATTAAAGTAATAAGCAAGTAAAAGGAGATTTAGCACAATGCCACACTGAAACTAGGACTGAGATCACTTTCACAAAATTTAGGCATGCATGGCCTTCTTCTGGGGAGAAAAACTAATGACTACAAAAATGCAAACACTATGGCAAATCAATATGGAGTGGTAATTCTTTTTCCAGGCTAATGCAGCCCAAATCAATGTGTGAAGCCTATGGAAAGAGGCTAGATGTTAGCCTCCTTCTTAGAGCAGAGTGGGGGATGTCACTGACAGGATGCAATCCGAGACATTTAGAAAGTTAAATATATCACAAGCATTTTTTTCCACTCAAGTACAAATTGTTTTCACAGAGTAACATTAGAGGGACAAAGCCCTGCATTTTCAATACTTTAGCTTTACGGCCATCCAGGCGAATACCCACCTCTCATCCCTCAACTTCTCTGGCGCGTTAAGTTTAGTTATGTACTCAGAGCTTTTGAAAGAGATAACCCATTTCATTTTCTGGTAATATATTATATTTTTCTGTCACTTGAAGGAAAATATTATAATATTTCTGAGCACTTACGTGTACTTTTTCAATGTAATCAAAGTGCTTCTCTTCTGGAGTTACGATAAAAATTACTCTCTACCATCCAAGTTAACTGAGAGGGGAAAGAAAAGTTCTGACAGATTTGACGTTTGCTTCCTCTTCTGAGTTTTTCATCTTACAAAATATATAGTAGTCTTATGGAAGGCACAATGGAATTGATATCGTTGTTGAAGAGGCATATGCTTGTTTTATTAAAGAGTACTCTCTTACTATTAACTGTGATATTCAATTCATCTGCCTCAAAAGATGAAGAGGTAAATTGGCTGCAAATATGATATTGGGATTCTGAATAATCTCAGTTTCTATTCAAACATGTGTTGCATTTGATTTTCTCATTTCGTTATTCAGCAAGTTCAAAATCTAACAGAGATTGCTTGACTTTTTGTGCCTGTTCTGTAAAGCACTAACAATATTATATTCACTTTCAGTTTCTTCTCTCAGAGCAACTGCTAAGAAAATTTGAGCACTAGCTATTGGTAAATTTTTCAGATATATTTTGTTTTTTACTTCTCTATCATTAAGAAGTACTACATTTATTTATTTTTTCAATTTATTTTTATTTTTTGGTATCGGGGATCGAACTCAGGTCCTTGGGCTTGCAAGGCAGGCGGCAGAACCACTGAGCTAAATCTCCAGCCCAAGAAGTACTACATTTAGTAAAATATATTTTATCTTTTTATGTCTTATACTATCTTCTCAATATTATATGATTATATAAGTTGCTAATTAACAGACTATTTTCCTCCAGCAGTGATATGACTTCAAATATGTAACTGTATTATATGCAAATAATTGAGTCATTTGCCTAAGTAATAGTTTTGTCATATACATGTAGTATAATTATAAAGTAAGAAAACAGGCATTTCTTGGGAAGAACTTCCATATATTTGGACTGACAATCTTTCAACTACTGTTTATCAAGACTTTGATGTATCAAAAAATTGTTAATAACATCCAATCCCAGCAAATTCAGAAATTTTGTCACAACAGACCATTTTTTAAATGTAATTATCCAGTTACCAAAGCAGTTTTCCCATTAAAATGCACTTTTCCATTTTGTTTTGTTTTGTCATTTTTTGTTTTTTGAGACAGGGTCTCACTATGTAGTTGAGACTGACCTGGAACTCACTATGTAGCTCAGGCTGGTCTCAAACTCACAGCGATCCTACTGCCTCAGCCTCCTGAGTGCTGGGATTACAGGCGTGCCCCACCACGCCCAGCACTTTTCCATTTTTCTACACTGCCCTTATATTAGTAAATTATATTAGATACACATTGCATCTCCAGTTCAGCACCTGCCGTCCTTCTCAACTTTTCCCTTTCCCTCTTCTTTTCCTTTTCCCATCTTCTCATGAAGCTGGACTATTTTCCTAGCCTGTGATTTGGGTGAGAACATTTTTAGTGTCATGTAAGGACCCTGAGTAGATGTACAAATAAATCATAAAGCTTAATCCTATGTGTGTAATGTCCTCTTGGCCATAATTTTAAAAAGAATATGTGTCTCTCCAGTCAGGCAAAATCAATTGCTTTCAATTCTGGGGCTTTGATAAAGGAATATAACCTAAAAGTAGCTCAAGGAACTTTAAAGTTCTTTTGAGGGTTTACACTTAGGAGCTAAATCTGTGAAAGAAACAGAACCGGATCACAAGAGAAAAATGTTCAAGTTATGGATTTCTGATGATAAGCATACATGTGAAAACTTCAGTAATGCAAGCTATAAATTTATGTAATGTTCCAAACACATTTGAATTGTTTCTTTCCATTATTTTAATATAGATTTTATTCTATAGAAAAAGTTTTTTTCTCTACCAAATAAAGTCAGCCTTTGTCAGAATTTATTTTTAAAATGAATTTAATTTATACTTACACCCTATTACCTAATTTGCAAATCGATGTGTTTCTTACACTTTAATGTATTATACCATATTTACACATTTCCAATACTTAAAAGATCTTATCAAATATAGGTAAATATTCTTTTACTTGAAACAAATTAAATAGGATCTGAATTGTTTTAAATACTTTAGAATTTATTTGCATTTAAAATAAATTTTAAAGTGTTCATTTAGAATCTGTTCATTCCGAATCTGTTCATTCCAAGTACTTTGCAAATGATTATGAAATTTTGTCATTTAATAAAAATTTGTCATAGAACTTGAAATATTTAAATTAAATCACTTTTTTTTTTTTAAACCAGTACAAGTCTTTATTGTAGGGACAATCTGCTGGGCTCTCTCTGATCAAAGGAGAGAGAGCAATATTGCAGAACAGAGCTTCTTTTATAGGACTGGGGTGGGGCTTATAGGAGCTGAGGTGGAGTTAAATGAGGTAGTATCAGGGTTTGGAGGAGCCTGTGACATCACTAGGAGGGGCTTGTGACATCATGGTTTTTGGAAGTAGCAAGTATCTGGTTACTTTTTGGCAGGAGAAGAGGCAACGTGGGAAGAAGGTTATCCTTTGGTAAGTGGGAGAAGCCATCTTTTTAGGTAAGAAGCAGGGAATTATGGGAAATGGAGTAACGGCCATCTTAATGTGAGGGAAATCTAACATTACAGGCTTTTGTGTTATGGTTATTGGATGAAGGTCTCTTCTCTGCCATGACAAGTTCCAAGACTGTCTGGTTGGTAAATGCCTTTGTGCATTCCTGGAAGAAATTTTGAAAATTGTGAAACAGACATGGCCCTGTCATGATTAAGAGACATATACGAACCAGTGGGACCAACAAGGGAAGTAGCCAAGGCTTAATTTGGGGAAGCCAGGAGTAGCTTTGCTCTGTTCCCCAAAAATTCCATCGTCTCTTCTGCTCTTCGATGCACTACTATAATTCTTTAACCTTTGCTTTCTTTAACAATCCCTGACTGGTTAACAAAATAACAGCGTTCTTCTCTAGCACCTGGCGCGTTCCCCTTGGGCCACTGTCAGCATGTCAAGGGCTCTTCCATTTTGTAATACAACTGCTGCTAGAGAATGTATTTGATCTACTTTCTTTTAAACATCACATTTTAATTTGTATTTATTATTTCAAGCTTGAGCATTCTAGCTCAAAAGCTAAAATGAACCCTTCATTAACTCCAGAAGATTATAAAACTCATATCAATGTGATTGTAAAAGGGAAGTTTAATATTTATTCTTATTAGTCTTTAGCAGATACCCAATTTTTACCTTTAAGTTATATCGTTAACTGCATTTGAGTATAAATTTTAAGAAATCTTGTTGATAACTCATTGTATATATATTTAGTTAAAATATGCTGCTTTATAAAGGTTATTTGGTGTTTTGAATATAGAATATAACTTTTAAAGATTTGTTTAAAAAACAGAAAGGCTAAAATGAAATATTATAAAGAAGTTGGTATTTCCCTTGCTCTGCACTTTATTCACATACATCTCCTACAAAATTCATAATGCACATTTTCCATGGTGAAACTTATATGTTACCAAATGTAAGTATGCAGTTCACTTTTAATTATATATCTGAAAGGTTAAATTTTAACACTAATCTTAACCAGCTACGATGAAACCATAGGGTTGCCAGGGAGATTAGCCATTCCCTGGGTTATAAAAGGAAAATTTTCTCCAGTAATTTAAATGATTTAATATGATGATAAACTTCTCAGGAGTAAATGGTGTATCCCATAGGTTCTAGTTCCCTATATTAATGCATTTTCAGTTTGATTTAATGTATTATTTCATTAATATGCCTCATCTGGGAGTCATTTGTGATTTTTAATTTTTTTTTTTTGGTCTGTTCAAAAGTGTTATTGCATTTTGACATAATTTTCGTGTCATTATAGATAAATTTTAAAATCTGGCCTTAAAAAACTCTTTGTTATCCTTCCAAATTGCACTAAAGAATGTTGTCTGGAATGATTTTGAAGCAGAAGTAACAGAGTATACTAAGTAGCATTTTTATTAATGTTTGAGCACATAAGTAGAAATTCATTATTATTTCAAGAATACACAGTATTTGCCTTAGCAAATGGAGGATATAGTCTTCAATTTTAAGCATGTTTAGATAACAAGATTACATGCAGGAAAAAGGTAAATAGAATTAGAGAAAAATGTTTATGTTCGCCTTTTGGAAAATTATATATCAGAAAACAGTAATTTCTGAGTCACCAAGAAAGAAACAAAAGAAATACGAAAATGCAATGTCCAAGGGTGAAGAGCATAAAATGAGAGAAAGATAGATTTGAAAGACAAATGACAGAGAGGACGCAAAGAACAAGAGAGGGAATTTGACAAATGAGAAGGAACAGAGAGTTAAATGTTAAAAAGGAAAAATAAAGAGGGAGGTATATAAATTTGTGTGTATCTATAACAAAATCTAGACACTAATACTTTTGTGGTAATTTTATTTCTTTGCTCCATGTATGTTTTCACTGTGAAAATAAGCATTTTAAAAAACTTTAGAATTTTGTGCCAATTATGGTGTTGTGTATTTTTGTCTATTATACAGCTTTGTATTATATGTATATGTATGTGTATAAATGTTTTTTCTCAAATATTATGTAAATTCTTGAGTTTACTTTAGCTTCAAATTTTTATTTTTCAAAATAAAAGCACATATAGTTATTCTCAACTGAGAGAAGATCCAAGAAGATGCAGTTTACTATCATTTATATATATTTCTCATAATTACAAAAGTTTTTATCACCTTACTTAAAATTCAGATAATCAACTGTTAATTTGATTAACTCTAAGTCTTTTGTATTGGCTCTGATCATTCAACCAGTAGTCATTAGTAAAACAGAAAATTCTCACAATATTTCACATAACTGTATTTTCTTGAAGCAGAATTAAAAACATTAAGAAAAAATAAAATTATTAAGTTAAAGAATACATTTCTGTTGCACAATATCAGTTATACATTTTGACCCTTATTTACACTTTAGTTTATCGCACCAGAGAAACTATATGGTATTTACGCATGTGTCCACAAGATCCCAATGATGAATCTAACTGTATTGCATACTTAAAATGTAGCAATAAAAAATATTTTTTAAAAAATAAATTTTTAACTAGAAAAGTTTAGTGGAAAAATTGGATGAGATTCTTTAAAATATCACATTTATTACATGGAATTTAAAATATTTATAAGTATTTTAAGAAATACAGATGGTATAAAATATTTACTGCTTTAAATGTATTATAATAAATACATATGTATTTCTATTCTTTGTCCTTTCTAAATTATACATTGAGTCCAAGATTTTTCTCTATCAATAATTTTTCATTCTGATACCAAAATTGAGATATAGCAAAATAGGAAGTCATACTTTTATGAGAAGAGAAAAGTGATCTGTCTTGTGTAGTTTATGAAAAAAAGAAGTTAACCTTGGCTATTAAAAAATAACTTGTTTGTAACTTCAAAATTCACTTGTTCCTAAACTTTTTATTTTCCGTTTTTCTTGAAATTCAATCTATAACAACTGTTTCTGGGTTGGGGATTTAGCCAGGTGGTTCTATCACCTGCCTCACAAGTGCAAGGTCCCAAAGTCGATCTCCAGTACCAAAAAAACAAAGAACTTTTTGACTCATAATCATATAACCAGTTAGTGGTAGAATTGGAACTAAAATCAAAATGCCTAGTTTGTATCTGATCCCCTCATAAGGATTTATGCTATGTGTCCCTTTGATTGTGTTGCATAATCAGTTGCTATCAGCAGATTGGGGGCTTGTGACACCACCACTTAAGCAAATGTTAGAGAATCACGGCAAGCTTTAATCACTTCAAAATGACTATACTGTCTCCTACATCTTTACTCTTTTGTTATTAGGTAGAGTACTATTTTAATACATATTCCATTAATATAACTTGTAAATTACTATAATTTCATGTCTTATAATAATAATTGGACAATCTGCATGTGCATGTGCAAGTGCAAGCAGCCGTGTGTGTGTACGAATGTGTGTGTGTTTGTACCTTTTGGAGAACTGTCAAAGTTAATTATGATGCAGTGACATTGTAGCACCTTGTATACCCCCTGGACCCTCCAGACAAATGTTTAGGTTGGATAAGATGGGAGTTTAATTGCAGTCTAATGCACTGTTCAAAAGAATAGTGCCTCATAGTACCAGTGAGTCAGGGTTTCTCCACATTGACACTATTTGTATTTTGGAAAATACAAAATTTGTGTGAAGCATTCTTATATATTATAAGATGTTTACAGTCCCTGGCCTCTTTTCACTAGATTCCTCTAATGCAATAACACCTTCTCTTCTCACAGTGAGAAAACCAAAATGTCTTACCATATTTCATAGTATTTCTTAAAGGACAAAATCAGCTTCACTTGCTGAAAAGCATACTACTATCACAAGCATCCTATCTTCAAGATTAATCTACCATAAACTTCATCACATTAGGAAAGTAGAGATGAGTATTGTTTTCAAAATGAGAAATAAACTGCTTATTTTTATTTAAGGCTCTAGTCTGCAGGACAAAACTTTGATAGAAATCAGCAATATTGTGAAGTGAAAAGCCTTTTCTTTTCCTAAACTTGAACATTATTAGAGGATAAAATATAATACTATTGAAAACTCATTTTCTTACTTTTTGTCTTAGTTACCAACTCATTTAGATTTAGTATTTACAAAGGTAGTTGAAAGAGGTCATAGTCATTTTGCTAATGATTCAAAAATATATTCATATAGAGTAACATTTATATGACCTAATATTTTATTCAGTCATTTACAAGATAGACACTTTCAGCTAGAAAATTATTTAAATAAATTTGTACTGAAAAAAATGAACAGATTTATAGATTATACTTTGTTATACTTATATAAAAAAATTACTTTTTGAAAAGTTCATTAGAGCAATAACAACAGATTTTTGAGACAAACATACAGAAACAGAGACAATAATAGCTTTCCTGGTCCTCTCTCATTACATTTATTGCATTTGGCTGCAAGCACAATGAATGTTTCTAAGCAATGATCTCTAATAATCATCCTTATAGTCCAGAAAATGCATTCTTCTGTATCTTATATTTAGCATGAAGGCTTAGATTTGTGTGCAAAAACATAAAAATCTCTAAATCTAATAAAAGGCCAAAATATGACTTTTTTTTTTGGTACTGGGGATCACCCTCCATATCTGGCACTTGCCAGGCAGGCTGCATAACCACTGAGCTAAATCCCCGGCCTTGTAATTTTCTTAAATAACGGCTTCTTTTTGTCATGCTAATAAAACTACAATGGTGTCTACACCACATGTATCTTTAAAAAATTAGGAAATATACAAAAAATATACGGAACTTATATGATTAAAAAATTGGGTAGATAAAAGTCACCATAGGGCGATCATATCGCAAAATTTTGCTATAAAGATGACATATCTCTTCCTGAGTTTTACTTTATTTCCTGAATTTACCTTTGTTCAAAGGCATTCCATTTAGAAGAGTTTATGTACTTATTCATTTTCCTTTTAATTTTGAAACATGTATTAACAAAGTAATCTAGCGTGTAAAGTTAAGATGTGCTTTTTTCATTTATTGTTTATTTTCAGATTCTAAAGACATTTTGCTATCTACTACTGAAATAACTTTTTTTAACATTGAAAGTAAATAACAGTGATATACAGCATTATCATCTGAAGTTAGTTTAATAATTGTCAAAATAGAAACAATGTACAATGTTTCTACTTTGGCCAAAGCTGGATTTAATAAATGTCACCATGGAAGTGAAAAACCATTTATATTACTTCTGAGGCTTCTTAAGAAAATATTAAGAAAGCCAGTCCTTGCAGTAGAAAATGTCCACAATTCTGCTTCTCATGACAATTTGATTTAGTTTATGTTTTTGTTTAATTTCATTTTTTTCCAGTCTTATTTTGCTTGATTTTCCTTTTGCACTTCTCTGCAGACATTGCTAATGCCATTTAGTGTTCATAAACATTGTATTTCAGCAGTATAAAAATAGGTATACATGAGAGAATGCTAAAAAATTATGTTTGTCAGCGCTATTAGTTGAGCTCTTACATTTGTAATTTGCTTGTAAAGTCATTATAGTCTTAGAACGATAATATTTATCTGAAAACTTCCCAAACTTTACAGAAAACAAAGGAAGTAAGTGAACCAAAAAAAAAATAAACTAAAGTGAAACCAACATTATGGGCCAAATTCTGTAAGGTCAGAGTTATTATAGCACAAATTCTATAAGATCAAGACAACTGAATAAAAATGAAAAAAATATATCAAAATTTATAGAAAAAAATTTGACCATTTTGAGAAAAAAAATCGCAGCATTAAATATATACATTAAAAAATAAAATTGTCACACTGATAATCTAAAATCCTGCCTCTAGAATTTAGAAAAAGAAAGGTTGAATATCCTCAAAATTAAACATTAAAAACATAATTCAATCAATGAAAAAATAATGAACAAAAGAAAAATGGGGGGGTCCCAGGGATCAAACTTGTGGTCTTGTGCTTGTGAGGCAGATGGCATCACCACTGAGCTAAATCCTGGCCCCAAAATAAAATTTTGAGTTTAGTAAAATTAAGAAGTCTGTCCAGAAAAATCAGTGAAAAAATAAAAAGGATACAAACTATCAATAGCACGAATGAAGAATGATATATCATGATAATTCTTGTAGGCATCACTAGGGTAACAGGCTACTAACTCTTCAAACAACTCTGTATGCATATATTTGACAACCTACATGAAATCAGCTAGTTCCTCAGGACACATCCAACCACAAAAATTTGCATGGAATAAATAATTGTAAAGAACTTGTAATTCTTCAAGAAACTGAATTTTAAAAGTACAGTACCCACAAAGAAATCTCCAACATTGAACAATTTCATTGGAAAACTCTGCCCAATGATCAGGGAAGAATTGATCCCAATTTTCCATAATATCTTTTAAAATGGAGAACAGGAACATGCATGATGCTACATTTAATAAAGAAAGATTGTGTTTCTCTACCAACAAATTCAGATAAACAGAATACAAAAAAGAATTAGAGACCATTAAATTTCATGAATACAGGCACAAAAATGTTAATATATTTAAGAATAAATACATGCTTCATTAAATATATGAAAACCAATCCATGCAGTTTACTATATCAAAAAGGAAAAGCACATGCTTTTATCAACTGATTTAGAAAAATACTGACAATCTGACAAGAAATTATGAAGAAAATGAAAAATGAGTAGAAAGCAATTTCTGCAACTTTATAAAGAGCATGTGCAAAAACCCTACTGCCAGTGTTGTGCTTAATGATGAAGTAGACAATGTGTATTCTGTAAGATTAGCAATGAAATAAGGTCTGCATTAAATACTTTAATACAAAACAGTATTGCAAGTCACAAACATTGCAATTAGATACCTATTCTGTGTATACCTACATAGAAAAAAAATCCATAAAATGTACCAATAAACTCAAAGCTGAAAAAGAAGAAAAAATAAAAAAAACATAATGAATCTAATTCAATGACGAAATATAAGATCTTAACCAATAAAATTCAGTAGGTTACACAAGAAATTATAAGCATTTTAAGCAGTATACCTCTGTATATACTAAAAATTATGATCTGAGAATTAAATTGCGATAGCATTTGCAATCATTCAAAAAAGTATTTCATCCGTGAAATTCTAAAACAACTTAGAGGACTAATATTCTACAAATCACAAAAATTTGATGAAGGAAGTAAAACAATTCCAAATAAATTCAGACATGTCACATCCATATATTTGATGACCAAACTGCTACAATTGAATTCTCAAGTTGATACAGAAGATAAAGATTTCCTATCAAAATATCAACAATATTTTTGTAGATATGGATATTTTCTAAACCTTATTTACATATACAAAGTAAATTGAATAGATTTTATTTTTAGAAAGTATTGGAAAAATAAAGGAAGAATCACTCAGTTAGAAATGTATTATGTGGGCTGGAGACTTAGCTCAGTGGTACCATGCCTGCCTTGCAAGCACAAGGTCCTGAGTTCTATCCATGGTACCAAAAAATAAATAAATAAATGAATAAATAAATAAATACAAATAACAAGTATGTATCAAATTAAATTTTGGCAAAATTGGAAAATCAATTCAATTTTGAAAAGATGACTTTTAACAAATTATGCTGGCATATTTGGGACCAATGGAATATTTGAACATCCATAGTCATTTGATGAAACTCAACCTAAGTCTCATGTCTTCTACAAACTATAATAAAAAATCATGTCAGAGACTTAAAATATTAAATATAAAATTATAATATATTTAGAAAAAATAGGAGAAAAGTACTCAATAGCTAGAGCTAGCCGGAAATTTCTTATATTTTATAACACAAATAAAATTGAAGGACAAATGGATATATTTGTTAAGCCCATAAAATTAAAAAATTGCTCTAACATAAAAAACATGTCAACTGCATATCCCACAGAAGATTTATACCAATAATAAAGACCTCACAAAATCCAACAATATCAAACATCCAGTTAACTACAGTATCACCAAAAACCATGACGATGCATTCCACTGAGAAGATTATACAGATGACAAATAGAAAATGAGGAAATGTTTAATATCATTAGCCATTAGGGAAGTGTAAACTAAAATTACAATGAAATATAACTAGATACCAAAATGGCTAAAATTGAAATAATTAAAATGATAAGGTACATTTCTACAAGGAAGCAAAGAAACTAGAATGCTCATGTTTGGTTGAAGGGATTGTAAACTGGGAGAGGAACTTTGCATAATTGTTTGGCAATTTCACACACACACACACACACACACACACACACAAACTATCTCAGATAACTGACAACATATTTACGCAAAAACTGGGGCATGAATGTTCATAGGTTATCTATTTACAATAACCCCAAATTAAAAAGAATCCAGCTATTTTTCAAGAGTGAGTATATATATAGATATAGATATCGATATCTATATCGATATCTATATCTATATATTAGGTAATACTATTCTGTAAAGGATGGGAATGCACTACTGATATACTTCACAATGTGAATGAATTCCCAGAGAATTATACTAAGTGGTAAAAGTCAATCCTGTTTGATATCATGTTTTCAATATTCTTGAAATTGTAAGCTTGGAGAAATTGCAAGTATATTAGTGTTTTCCAGAAGGGCTGAGGACAGAGAGAGTACAGCTATAAAGGAACATGAGGGAACTTTCTTGTGACAGATATGTTCTCCACTTTTTATCATGTAACTATCAATATTAATATTCTGGTTGTAATTCAGTGCTCTAGTTTTGAAAGATATGATTTGGGGAGATAGGTAAAGGCTCATGGAATCTTTCTTGTACTGTTTCTTACATTTGAATGTATATTTACCTCAAATTTTAAATGTATCTCTAAATTTAACTTTAATTCAAATTTTAAAGATTTCATAAGAAAAAAAGGAAGATCAATAAATTAATTGTTCTCTGTTGTTTTATGGGCATAGTGAAGTTTGGCTGTGAGGCAAGAATTATGCAAGAATATAACTATGAAAGAAATCCAAAGACAAAATTGAAAGCCCCAAGCTCTGAATGGAATGAGAAGAGCCGCTGAACTGAGTAACCTCTTAACCACCCTGGTTCCATCTTACACTTATCTTTTGGTAATGTTAAATAAATTATCGGATTGTTTAAAAAAAGCTTATTACAGGGCCAGGGGTTTAGCTCAGTGTTACCGCTGCCTGCCTCACAAGTACAAGGTCCCAAGTTTGTCCCAGAACTAAAACAAAACAACAACAATAAAAATTATTACAAAACACACATTAGAATGGTTGAAATTTAAAGGCTGACCTGGCCTTATGTTGCATTATGTGGACAGCTGTAATTCCCATATATTTTATGATTATATGAAAATTAACTTTGCAAATCATTTTAAAACATATATTAAATATACACCTCCAGTACAACCTAGCAATTACACTTTGGTGCATTTAAGCAGGATGTATAAAAACATATTTGAACATTTGTGTAAAATTTTGGTAGCAGCTTTATATATAATACCCCAAACTTAAGCAGTGTAAACTTCCACAAATAGGTAAGTAAATGACTAAATATTGTGTATCTATTCAGTGATATTTTTCTATAGTAAATATACTGGAAAATGCAAAACATTCATTAAATCTCTATCATTATTTTGGGTTTAAAAACATACAAATACTACATACTTTATTATTTCATTTCTGTGAAATTTTAGAAAATGCAAGCTAACTTATTCTAAGACTACTGGATACATAAAAGTTAGCAAGTTGAAGATTATAAGAGGAACAAAGTTAAACTTTTAAGATGATAGAAATATTCCACACCTTGATGCTGACATTGATGTTTCCTATGTACAAATCCATCAAAGCTCATTGAATTTTACACTTTAAATGGGTACAGCGTGTTTGTTGTAATTTTAACTTAATAAAAGTGATTTGAATATCCATTGGAATACCTGGAAGAAATGATTTCAGGCTGGCCTCAAAGATTGAACCTTAGGTCAAATCTGCTGAATTATCACAAGAGTGTGACATTTACTAAATGGTAGGCCTTAAGGGAATGCAGTATTTCCTAGATAATACGGGCATTGCTGGGTTCAATCAGAAGGTAGCTTCTAGACTTATTTAGTTCAAGAATACTTTGCCAATCAAGAAAGATAAAGCTGCTGCTGCGCTTAACGACTACTACTTATTGCCCACATGCTTGTGATCAGGATATGGTAGAAAAGCTCAAAGCTCTAAATAAAAGAAAAACAGATAAAATGCAGGACATCTTTTACATTTGACTTTAAGCTAAACAATGGATATTTTTTAGTACAAATACGTAAAAATATTGGGCAGAACAGATACTAAAAATAAACTTTACATATCTTATTTCAATACATTGGGCTTTCTATGTATTCATTTACTAAACCTAGAAATCTATTCCAAGAGTAAGGTTACACTAACTGGAGCAGTAAAAATTTGACTTCTGATTTTTTCCAAATTTCACTGCCAAGAAAATACATATAACAAGGCAGAACCATACTTGAATATGTAACCTTAATAGAAAGGGCTGGAAACAATGTGTCAGTTGTCCAGGCCTCCTAGCATACTAAATAATAATTAACAATATTCTTATAATGGATATTGATGATTAATTAATTATCCAATAATCCCTATCTCCAATATCTTCTTATCATTTAACAAGATCTAAAGCTCTCGCTAGAGTTAAAGGCCACTATTCTATGTGTTAATATATTTTAGTTATGTTACTTTCTGTATTCTTCACTCTGTTGACTCTTCTCTAAGCCCATTGTTGTTTTATTTTTCCTTTGAGTACTGCAAACATATAATGGCAATTTCCTAAATAACTACAATACACTAATTTTGATCTCCTGTATTTAAAGCAGATTTTGTTTATGTCAGCTAATAAATAATGACTTGAAACTATACTGCAAAGCATGGTACTGGCAAAGAAATAGACCCAGTGATCAGTGAAATAGATTAGAAGATACAAAAGCAACTCCAGACACACTCAGCTATGTCATCTTTGACAAAGGAGCCAATCATCCTCAGTAGAGAAAAGATAGCCTCTTTAAGAAATGGTGTTGGAAAAACTGGATTTCAACCTGCCAAGGATTAAAACTAGAACCCTATCTTTCACAATGTACTAATCTAAAGTCAAACTGGATAAAGATCTAAATATTAAAACAGAAACACTAAACTTTCTGGAAGATAAATTAGGTAGAACTCTTGAAGACATTGGCATAGGAAAAGACTTTATAAACAAATCCTTAGTAGCCCGGGAACTAGAACAAAGACTTAATGATTGGGATCTCATCTTTTTAAAAAGCTGCTGAACTGCAAGAAAAATCACCGACAATGTTAAGTGATAACCTACAATGGTGGGGAAAAATTTTACCAACTATTCATCAGATAAAGGTCTAATATCTAGAATATATAAAAAAAACTAAAAAAAATCAGAGCCCCAAATATAAAGACCTAATTCAAAAAATGGGCATCTGAAATGAACATACATTTCTCAGACAAAGAAGCAACTGCAGCAAATAAACAAATAAAAAATGTTCAACACCATTGGTCATTAGATAGATGCAGGTGAAAACAACACTGAGTTTCCACCCACAAAAAAATGACTTCTATCAATAAATCAACCAATAGCAAATGCTGGTGGGGCTGTGTGGAAAAAGGATCTTCTTCAATGTTGGGAGTGAAGACTAGTGCAACTACCATGAAAATCAAAGTGGAGATACCTCAAACATCTAGGATTAGAAGGCCAATTTTATGTATCTATTCTTCTGCTGGGTATCTTCCCAAAAGAATTAAAAGAAGCATACCACAGTAATATGTGCTCACCCAGTTTATAGTAGCAGAGTTTATAACAGCTGAAACTTGTAAACAGCTAAATTTCCCATCGACTGGATACTGGTAATGAAGATGTGTGTTTTTCTTTTAATATAAAACTGAGTACTATTCAGGCAAAAAGAACAAGAAATTAGAGATATTTATAGTTAAGTGGATGCATGTTGAGACCATACTCAAGTGAAATTAATAAGACACACGTGTAAATACTGAATAGTTTCTCTGGTGTGAAAAACTAAAAACACAAATAATCAAAATGAAAAATTGATATTGTGTAACAGGTAAAGTCAAAAATAGAGAAAATAATTTTCTTTAGAACTCTGAAGCTTGCAAAATTGAATGAGTGAAAGTCAATCTCTGACCTTCTCCTCCAGTTTTCTTCCTAACATGTATTTAGCCTTTCCATAAAGATAGGGGATGTTACTGATTGTATTAGTTATAATTTTTTGAAGCACTGTATTTTTTTTTCTTTCAGGGATTAGCCTTTTGACCAAAATATTTGTAATTTCATTCAGGTGCTAGAGTTTTTCATGTAAGTGGATTCCTGGACAGAGCTGAAGCACATTGTTATAAATAGAATTCCTCTTAAGACTTTAAATCTGCAAGTCTACTGGTGCTAACTTGTTTCACCTAACTCCTTTCCTCTTTTGTGATTGGTCATATATTCAACTCAATATCACTCAATCATGTATTAAGTTACCCAGCTTTTATGCTAAATGAGGAATACTCTACAATATTCTTTCTCATGTAAAAAAGATTTCTCATTCTTTTGAAATTCTTTGCAGGAGATTTCATTTCATATTTAAAGCATTCCTTTCAAAAATAAAAAATTCTTTAAATCATAAAAATGGAAAGAAACTCAGTGATAGTCCAATCCCCCATATAAGAGAAAAAAAAATATTTCCAACCAAGTGTTGTGTCTTACCCAAAGTCATAAAGTTATTCACTAATGGGCTTGAGTTACAGCCTAGTAATCATTTACTGTACCAGAATGATGTTTTTAAATACAGGTTCATAACTGCATCTGTGTTCTAATATATTAGAATTATTATTTTCATAAATTTGTTATTAACTTTCTGTTTTATCTACAGTTATTATGAAACTAAATACTCAGATATAAAAAATCATTAAGACCATTTTTCTTGTACTTTCATTATGTACTTTCCCTCTATTTTATCATGCTGTGAAGAAAAAATATATCCCCCTCCACCCATGCCCTATTTGGTTCAGCTTCAAGATGCCACATACACGTGCCCCAATATGGCATCACAGTTTTATTACTGACATAGTAAATCTTTCTGTTAAGAACATGGCAGGTAATAAGGGGAAAATATGAGAAAATGAAAAAATGGAAATAAAGTATTTGTAAATGGGGAGGGAAAGAGGGGGTGAAGGGAGGGCAGGGACAAGAGGAAAAAATGAGAACCAAGACCTGTCATGTAAACGTACAAGATCCAAGTGATGAATGTAACTATACTGTATACCTAAAATGTACCAATAAGCTCAATGAGAGAAAAAAATAAAAATAAATGAAATTCTGACAAACACACACACATAAAAAGAACATAGCAGGTTTCCAGACAGTTCTCAAAATGCCTGTGACAGCAGAGAAAGGGGACTGATTATATTTTTCTTATGGCAAGAGACTAAAGAGGAAGATTCATGCCTGTAGGTGACTTAGGTCTTCTGTGGTATAAACAGCATTACCCAAAGGAGACAGCATCTTAACTTTCCCATCTGTTTGTTGAGATGAAATGAATGAGAAAATGTTATGAATAGAACTTGGCAGCAGTCAGTGGTCAAACGTAAATAATGGAGTCAGAGCTTTACTTATGGTTCTGTCTATACTCATCATAACTATTTAATGTAACTGTGTCAACTCATTAAATGGTGTAGTCATTTTAAATTATATAGCACTTTAGTAACCATTTATAAATGGGAAGGAAAATTAAGAGGTTACAAAGGGTGAAAGTAAAAAATTCTATTGAACATTTATTGCTATATTTGTCAGTTTTCTGTCAATAAGACAAGATACCTGGCATCCACAAGTTAAAGGAATTGACTTGGGCTCACATTTTCCATCAATGCCGAGCTGGCTCCAAGAAATGGCATGGTGAAAGAAAGGTGCTCAGCCCATGGCAACCAGGAAGACCTGGGGCGGGGGATTAAGAATATACCCTTCCAGATAGTGCCCCAGTGACCTGTTTCTAACCAGGGCCCATCTTCTAACAGAAAATCAGCTATGGACTTACATTAAAGTAGGCTGCCTGTGACCTGGAGTGGATAGAACAGAGGCCGTGGTCATGCATTTATCCTGTTGAGAAGTAACATAAAAACAAAGATCTGAAGTCCTGGAAGAAGTTAGCTGTGGGAGGTTCAGGATGAGGAGTAAACAAAATAGAGAAGTGGGAAAAAGTACCAATAAACTCAAGTAAAGCTGAACAACAACAAAAAAAAAGTATTATGTGGGGATTTGAGGCCACTAAATAGAATTTAGCTTTTATTCTTAATGAAACAGATATCTTTTCAGGTTATATAGCAGAAGAGTGATATGATCTTCTATTAAAAATGTTAAGGATTATTTAATTTATATTTTGGCAATGTACTGAAAGGAACCACAAGAAAAGAAAATTATATATATATGTATATATATATAATTATATATATAATAATTATATAATATATATATATAATTGGTACATAATTGTACATAATTAACATGTAAAGCATGACTTTTCAATACTTATATACAATGTGTAATTATCAGATCGGCATCATTAGCATATTAATCATTTTAGATATTTATTGCTTTGATGTACAAAAAACATTTGAAATACTCTCTGTGAGTTGTCTGAAATACTTTTTCAATTGTATAAAACATAGCTTTGCTATTGAGCTACAGTTTTATCAGAAATCTATCCTCTTTTCCGACTATGTCACTACACACATTAATTGACCACTCTGCATCTCTTTCCTCAATGCCCTTTCTGGAAACCACAGTTCTCTACAATTTTGGAGATCAGTATTTTAGCTTCCACATATTAGTGAAACATAACCTTCCTAAACCCTTGTGTTTCTAATTCTAATTTCACATATAATTTTACCTTCTACATATGAGAATTAAAGTGTAGTATTTGCCTTTCTCTGTCTTACTTAACTCCACCTACATAAACCTTCAGTAAATCAAAGGACTTAATTGTCTTCAATGCTAAATAATACTTCACTGTACATATGCACCACATGTTTTACCCACTGATCATCACTGAGCACCTAGGTTGCTTCTTGGCTATTATGGAGTATAATAAATGTGGAAGTGCAGGTATTGCTTTCATATGTGAGCTTCATTTTCTTGATATATACCCCAAAGTGGGCTATATAGATATAGATATAGGTATAGATATAGTCATGTTTGAATTAAAATATTTCATTGAAGAAGGTATAGGCAACTGTCTCAAATGTCACGATAGTTATATAAAACAAGAACAGAGATTGTATCAGTGAATTTAACAACACGGAAAAAATGGACAATCTTTATGATAATGACTTTCCCTTAAAGTGCTGGCCAGAGCTATGCATGAGATAAAGGACTTTTGGGGCCACAGGCCCAAAACCTCCTGGAATGTATGGATAGAGAGGAAAAGATAGTCTACAGGGGCACATGTCTCACAGGAATCAAATACATTTCTTTAAGGAATGAATTCTCTAGCCCTTGTCCTCCCCATACTCTGATGCATTCCTTAGATTGACCCTAAGGTCAGTCATGTAACAAACTGCCCTGACCTTCCCATGTCCTTCCCCTAACCCCTACATGAATTTGGCGCAGATTTTCTTCTTTTCTCCTTTATCTTGGCTTCCTGATTCTATCAATAAAAAGCCACAGAAAGCTTCATGTCAAGGATTGCCTTTATCAGATGCTATCATGTTGAGAGGTCTCAGTTAAGGACAGACCCTCCAGAGTTTGGGTTGGACAATGGCTCTGAATAGTCTCTCCTCTTTCGCACCATGCCATCGTCATGAACTGTGATGTTTTCTGTATGTTGTTTCATTGTATGTTCCTAATACTTTTATGATAATTAAATTTGAACTTCAGAGATTTATGTTACTTTTCCAAGGCCATAGAACTAGTAAACAATCAAGCATTAATCAATACAGGATATTTTTTCCAAAACACACACTTTTCATATGGTACATTTTCACTTATGAGTGACAGTTGATTTTACCATTTACTTTTATCTTAATATTTTTTGTTTTGTTTTTTGCTAGTATTTGGTTTAAAGCAAAATAAGTGAAACAAGTAAGAAAAGCAACAAGTAATTAAGAAATTTAAAATTTCTGTTAGTCTCTTCTTGTATGTCAGTAACTTTACTGGCCTTACTTTAGAAGGTGAACATTATAGACTTAAGCCAATTACATAAAGTAAATGAAAATGACAGAATTGTTTTAGAACAACATTCATCAACATAATTCATTATACCTACCTATTGTAGTAGAATTAGTAAATTATTTCATGTGTGTTCATAGAGATTGATTCACTATCAATCTTTCCCTATAACAATCCAAATAGTTATATTCCCATTTTTATTCTGATTATTTTTTCAATCATTATAAATAAATCTACTGTATCTTAAATCCGGGGAAGAAATTTATAGGTATCAAACATTGTATGCTGATACTTCAGACTTTGAAGAATATACTTATAAGTTTCCTGGACCTTGCATTAGTGCTCTGTCACATTATTCTGTAAGCAACACATGATATTTTTTATTTTAAAATTTAAAATGCTGTTACTCTCTTAGAGTAGGAAGTGGTGGAAATTTATTACAGAAAGAGAATTAGATTTCTTCTAATGTTTGCTTCACTTCCTTGTTTATAGTCACAAATGAATGTAATGTTCTTTTCCTCAAATTTTCCCAAATTTATCCTGCAAAAAATCATTTTTATTAATAAACAGTATAATAGAGTCCACTTGAGATATTTTGTAAACAAATAAAATGTTTAGTAATAGTATAAAGCAATTATGCTACACAGAATTCACCAAAATGAATGAAAAAAATCTATGCCCAACATATTAAACTGCCCATGGATGTTTGAAAAACTTTAGTAATAATTGCTAACAATTTGAAACACCACTATGCTAATTTAGTGGGTAATTAGACAAATATATTGTTATATATTTATTGTATGTACATATACATATTATCCAGCACTAAAAATTAAATGAGCTATCAAGCTATGAGAACACATGGACAAAACAAATACATATTACTAAGTTGAATAAGCCAATTTGAAAAGGCTTTGTATTGAATGATTGCAACTCTGTGATATTCAGGAAAAGGCAATACTATGTATGGCAACATTAGTTTTTGACAGCTAATATAGAGACATGAAAGAACTGGTGAACAATAAAAATTTTAGGGCAGTGAAATATTCTGTATTATACTATAATTATTGATATATGCCATTGATCATTTTTTAAAAACGTATGGAATGTGAAGCTCCAACAGTGAATTGTAATGTGAACTGTAAACTTTACATCGAGTCAAGAAAGAAGGTTGTTACACTGTACATTAATTTTCTCACAATTGTTCTTGAAATAGATTCAGTACAGTTTTTTTATTGCTAGGTTCATCTTCATTTAAAGCAGTTTAGTTTCTTTGTAATCATTCTTCCTACTCCCCCAATTAATAATGTCTCTTTGTTATGTGAAACACAGAGATTGACCTAGGAATGAGTATTGTAGTATCTGTGAAAAGGCTAATATAATTTTTTAAAAATTTTCCCATAGCTTAGTTATGCTTCATCATTATATGTGTATATGTATATATGTGACTTTATAGAACATGTAACTATACATATGAATATTTAATATTATTTATGATATATATTAAACCATATACAATCTTATTTTTATTGATTCTGGTTATCTGGAAAATGAATCATTTGATGATGCTACATTCTGAATTATTTGTGCTTGCCTCCTATTTGAAAGAATATTTCCTTCTTTTAAAGAAACAAGTACTCATATAATGTATAATTTTTAAAGCTTGCTACCATGAAACCACAAAAAATTGAAAATATTCGTAAGATTTTTGTTTGACCTACAATTTATTCTTCTGCAAAAAAATTCTATTTACCAAATTCTACAATGCCTTTAATAATCCGGCTCTTGGATCTTAATTATAGCTAGCTCCTATTTAGTGGATATACAGAAACCAACAACTGTTAAAGTGCTAAACATGAAATAACAAATTGAAACCTCGCAAAAATGAAAGAGTTGGTCTTTTATTTTATGTGCCTTTCACATGAGGATATTGAGTCACAAGGAGGTTAAATAATTTGACCAGAATTATATAGTAGAAAATGATGAGGCTGATCTTTGACTCTTGACACTCTATCCTCAGAAGGTGCACTCTTAACTAATAAGCAATAACATTACTCTCTCATGTTTCCGTGCTGTCATTCAAATATAGACAGATGTTTTTGTGTTCTTCTTCGACTATCCCCACTAGCGTGGGTCTCAAGGCCTTTGCTGTAGCTATTCCTTCTGCCTTAACTACTCCACCCCCGAAATGAGTTTTATCAGCTGCTTCACAATTTTTCAGAGATGTCTCAAAGACCTACTTCTCTTGGCCACTGCACCTAAAGCATCATCTCTCCACCATCCGTATTGCCTCCAGTCAATCTTTCCCTTGCCTGTACTGCTTGACTTTGTTCTATAAACCATACTGGAACTGTTTTCAATTCTCTTGAGTAGCTGGGGAAAAAAGACAAGTATTATAAAGGTCAGTGACAGAGATGTTAAATTAATAAACAGAAAAGAGAGTGAACAGAAGGTATCAGATGGGTTTTTTAATGAAATCACTAATTCCTATGCATAACCAGGATACACTTTATATCCTTGAATATATTAATAGTATTGGCTGCAAATATTGTGTATCATTTATATACTGTCTATTTCTTCAATTGGTAAATACACTTTACATTTAAAATCATTTTTATTTATGTTAATTATTTCAGTGACCAGAAATAAGTTGTGCACATATTTATCTATTAAATAAGTAAACAAATACATATTTAAATAGTGAACAACTGCACTTGTATGGAAGAATATCAATGCAAAAACTGTTAGCATAAGTATTTCTTTAAATAAGGCAAATGTGAAAATATTACAGAGATTACTTTAATTTTAGAAACAAAGTGTAATTTTTTTGCGGGGGGGACTTTATTAGGAAGAGGATATCCAAAGTGCCGGTATTTTAGGAAAAATTGAAAAAGAGTTTTTCTCAGAAAAAAGAACAATTATCTTCACATAATTACAGCTTTTGTTTAATCAATTTGGATTTTATAAAGATAAATAAGAGAAAGAATTAGGGCTTAAAGTCATAGGAGGGTCTGAGAGGAAAAAATTCACAAGGCTATCTAGAGACCATCATAGAGATTCATCAAACTTAATTGTCTTCCACATTCCCTTTTCCTTGTCTTTTAGGAGAATGAGGATCATTTTGTGGTGCTCCTGCTTTACTCATTCAGTTCTCTAAAATCTATACTTCTCATAATTATTGACAGGTAATGCCTCACAGGATTTTTCTGCTTCTTCTCACATCTACCATTGAGGCATTGGGTTTATATTTTTTCTAAAATAATCTCCTCAAAGACCTTCTTATGGCAACTAACAGAACAAAGATAATTTGTATCAAAGAGCAAGTACACTTACTGTCCATTTATAAAAGTCTAGGATTCCTTAAATTCATATTTTCTCTCCAAAATAAAACAATTAATTGTGCAAACATTTATCTGATCCATCCAGCTAGAGCTCATGGAACTTTGTACAAGTGGAACTGACACAATATGCTGATATTCTGAGTATAGCTACGGATATGACAAATAAAATATCCCTTTTCCCTGACCCAGTGAATTGTATGTTTTCTGCCATCACCCATGAAACTTTGGCAAACTAATTTTCCATCTTTCAAGCAGCGTAAATCTAACACCCTTCATAATTTTTAAAGGGTTGGTTGCAGTTTTAGATGCTGTAGTGTTAGACACGGTGATGATTGTAATCATAATTTCCTTGAATTTTGTCTCTGTTATTTAATTTACAAGATTTGTCAACTGAGTGGCTATGAAAAAGTGTATAAGATTCTATGTAGAACACAGTTTCAAGATGGCCAGTGTGAAATAAAGAAAATTCCAAAATAAGGATATGATAAAAAAAATGAGGTTTACTTTCCTTTAGAAAGGAAAGAAAAATAGCAGTTTCAAGATTTAATGTTGCATAGAAAGAGAAGTGCAAAGAAGAGTATTCATAGGAGCTAATTTTAGCCTAAAATAAGGTATAAACCAGAAGTAGTTATATAAGATTAAGTAGAAAGCGAAAGAATTATGAAACAGGGATTTCAATTAATTCTGCTATTGCTATGGCTGCTTCTATTACAAGAAAACAAATAGGCTTTTGTTACATAATCAAACAAGAGGCTAATACTCATAGGTATTGGAATAATAATGAGCACTGTATTATTCAGTTAGGTTCCCCACAGTTTGTCCTTGGCTAATCTACTGGAAAATTATGACTACCTTTCCACATTTGAAGGGAAAATAATTTATTTTTTTATGACACAATAGAAAATGCACTTAGGCTTGGCAAAATTAGGTTTGCTTTTAGAGATTATTCCTGTGTGTATATTTTGTCAGAAGACCAAACAAATCATATCTTTAAGATTTTCTTTAATATATACATATATATTCTTTAAGAATATGAAGGAACAGCATACACATATATTATAAGATTATACTTTGAAAGGCAGGGCAACTGTAAGGTTATAGCAGAGTAATTGTAATAAATAAGAGTATTTCTATAAGACATGAGGTGTGTAACTGCTCAAATGATGGTCCCAATTAAATGCAAATAGATAATTTAATCCACATATAAGGGAATACAGAACACATTAATGTACCAGCATAAAGGAAGCAGCTATCTTGAGACAAAACGTATGATAATAATAAGGGTGAAGGAGCACAAGAAATGGGAAAGAACAGTTTTGTAAGTGTTTGTAGTTTTTACACAATGGTAAACCTGACAATTTATGTGATGAGTGCAATATTATTTAGTTAATAGGAGATAATGAATCCATTTTGGAGGTCTTGAGATATGCTGTTCTATGGTGCTTTAAGAACTCTTTTCTTGCATCTGGAATGATTATAGTAAAGACAATAATATAAGTTAGTTCACTCTCCAGTGTGTGCAGTATGTGTAAAATATATCTGGTCTAGGGAGAAAAGGAGCAAGTTCAAATGCTAAAATATTGAGAGGGAGTAATAGTAAATGATTAATCTGAGCCATCATTGAATTATTGGCCAGTGAATCTCTTCTGCGAGTTCTAGAGAGAGGGCATTCTGGTAATGTCACTGCAGTGTCCTATGTACAAAGTAGATTTTGTGTCAGTAGACACACTTGAATGAATAACCAAGCTAAAAGCATTTGTTTATTCAGAGCACTGTCTAGTGACAAGGTGACAGAAAGTAGCTAAGTAAAAGAGATAGGCAGAGCAATGTCTGAGACAAGTACTGTTGTATTATTTGAGATACCCTAAGAAAGGAAGGCTTGTGGAAGGATTTGTGGTAGAAAATGAGGTCCCGATATCAACTAGAAATATTTTTTTTTGTTTTTTCCATTTGTATGAAAATTCATTGTTTTGTGTTAGGAAAATTGTAACAAAACTACAACTTATAGGTGCATTCAGTGGGTTAAACTGTTATATAAAGTTTGTTTTCTCTTTAGATTATATCTCTCTAACTGAGGAAGGATAATTGTTCTCCTAGTGTTTTAATACCATTATAGAAGCTATCTTCATCTAAATATATTATATTTTTTTTGGTCATATATTTATTTAATCTTTTATTTTCTCATTGAGTTTATTGGTACATTTGAGGCATACAGTACAGTTACATTCATCATTGGTATCTTGTACCTTTCCATGACAGGTCTTGGTTCTCATTTTTTCCCCTGGTCCCTGCCCTCCCTTCACCCGCTCCTCCCCTCCCCATTTACAAACATTTTATTTCCATTTTTTCATTTTCTCATATTTGTTTTTCTTTCCCTCATTACCTTTCCCCTACCCTTCCCACTTTTCCCTACACCTTTAGCCCTTTTCTTCCTACTTCACATTGTCAAATATCTCACTAGGATCTTATGTACTATTATAGTTTTTCACAGCAGAGAAACTATTCTGTATTTACACATGTGTGACTTGTGTATTTCACTTAGAGGAGTATATCCTCAATATGTATCCATTTTCCTATGAATGAATCTAATCTCTCATTCTTTATGGCTGAGTAGTATATATATTTATTTAATCTGATGTACTGTTAATTTGGTCTGCATTTTTAGGGTTTTTTCTGAGTTAGAGTAACTTCAACTTGCTCATCGAGTTCTTATAAATCAATCATCACTTTGCAATCCTATATTCTATTTTCTAAAATTGTTACTCCATGTAAGACAAAGGGGAAGAAAAGATTGTGCAATTATGATATTTTTGCCCCTATTGAGAGAAGAATATTCTTGGAAAATGCCTTTTAAATAGTCTCTAAGATCAAGAATTCAATATTTATTCTATTGATAGAATTGGATTATATATTAATAATTCTTAAAGGAACCCCCATTTGGATAGCTATGCAAAATCTGATCTTAACAAAGTTTATTTTTATTATGGTAGAATGATGTCCATATTGCTTTCTCTAATTAATTTGTAAGAATTTAGGAAGGAATATTATCCAGAGAAAAGGATGACTTTAGAAAAGAATGGAGGGGTGAAAGTCTGGCATGGTGGCACACGCCTGTAATCCCAGCACTCAGGAGGCTGAGGCAGGAGGATCACTGTGAGTTCGAGACCAGCTTGGGCTAAATAGTTCCAAAGCAGTCTCAACTACATAGTGAGACTCTGTCTCAAACAAACAAACAAACAAATAAACAAAAAGAATGGAAGGGTAAAAGGAAAGGTGTTC
The DNA here is from genome assembly GCF_012274545.1 of Fukomys damarensis. Lineage (NCBI taxonomy): Eukaryota > Metazoa > Chordata > Mammalia > Rodentia > Bathyergidae > Fukomys > Fukomys damarensis. Next base: position 33,061,747 of record NW_022900932.1, read on the forward strand.
CTAAAAAGTCCATGAAAATAATAAGTGGGGAAAAAGAGAAAATGAAGAACATGGGGCAAAGAGGAGGCCAATTTATTAAGAAAAAGAAAGGGCCTGGATTCTGCTATATGGAGGCAATGAGGACCATGGTTGAATTTATGCACAACTCTGAGTATTTCCTGACAGGAAATTCTTAATCAAATGCAGTGCATTGGAATTCAGTAAAGACAAGACGGCCTACCTGGCTCATCTGAGTTTTTCACATGAAAATTTGAACTGAGTCACCCTGTCAGATAAAGAACATCTCATCAAAATGGTGGAGCAGTAAAAAGGGAACCAAAAACAGGTGGTGTGTCATGTGCAGTAGCAAATGTTTGTATTCCTGGCACTCTGGGTCTTTCATCCGGGAAAATTTCAAGTTCAAAGCCAGCCTGGGTAACTTATCGATTTACTGAGATAGTGCAAAGGTCCAGAGTTCATTTCCACATAGTACTACCAAAAAAAACAAAAATGATAGAAGACAAACGCTGTCTACAAGGTGATGCCTTGTAACTAACTATAGAAGCAAGGATCGTAGCAGGGATGCTTTATTAACTATGGTGACCTCTCCTTTACCTCTTGCTCTTCTCTGTATTTTTTTAATAAAATCTATGATACAGTTTTTAGGAATGTGTGTGTGTATGATCATATTGATACCACGATGACATAGTAACTGACAGCATTTTGTTTCTTTTGTCTTTTAGATGATATATATTATTCATCTACAGAACAAAAGTACTGACAAACAATATGTATCTTGCTTCCTCCTCCAGATAAATTCCAAAATATTCTCTGCCCTCTTTGGGGGACTGAGATGTCCAGATAACACCAACAGCCTCTGTCCTCTGATGTCCACTAATATTAGAAGAAGGTACTACTTTGCAGGAAATTGAGGACCAGGGTTAGCTTTAGCTAGACACGTTTTAATTGAGTAATCTCCCAGGTAATTGCAGGATGAAATGTGTCCTTAAGTTCATGGTCCAACTTTTCTGAACTTTAATTAAAGATTCTGGCAACTATCACCTTCAGTAACTTCTGGTGTAATAATTGTGCTTGGTGGTTTGATTGTCTGTATCAGTACTTGTGGTTTCCCTGAACTTTGTCCAGCACAGATTATTTCAAATGTCCTCAATTTTAAAATTTCATAATTTCATTTCCTCATCTGTTTACTGCTAAGAATTCCTTGACAATATTTTAATAGTTGTTTCTAGGTATACCTAAATCTATTTCTATCAGTCTCACATCTAGAGTCTTTAAAGTATTTGATTCAATAAATCCTTTTATATGTAGTGCATTTCAGTTGGGCATTTATGTCACATTTGATGTATCTGATGGAAAGAAACTCTAATGAGAATATATCTAAGTTGTTTTCGAAGGCTTCTCTACTATATTGTATTATTCTTTTACCTATCACTAAATTTTTTTAGATATTGGTTTCTTCACCCTTAGATCCTGCAACTGAAATATTTTTCTATTTATGAATATACAGAGTTTTATCATAGGTATTTTGTGGCATATATGTTGAGAAAATTTCTCCCAATTTTATTGCCTTGATGTTCTAAGAGGCCTTTACTGCCCCACACAACTATGCCTTAAGTGTGGCGGAGACACACTGGTAAAAAAAAATGAGGTGATATTCTGATTAAAATAATCTGTATATTAAAAACTCAGACAAAATAACGAAAGTTGTTAGAAAAAAATAATAAATAATACTGAAATTAAAAATAGACTTGCAAATTGAGAAATCTACATTCATTTAGACCAAATCAGTGTCCTGTCACAGGAAAGTGAGCTTTGGCTTTTATAACAAGGAGAAGCAGATACATATAGCTTAGCATTTTAAGAAGTGTTGAACCAAGTCCAATAATTGCACATGGATGCAAGTCAGGGTGACTCTAAATTTTATATGTCCACTATAATTTCTACGTCAGGGAGCAGAATCTGGCAATCCCAGTATTTCCCAAATCTTGCAAAGTATTTGGACTCTCAAAAATTATTCCTTCTGGTGAACTCTGTTTTTACTCTGTTATCACTATGGCAATCCACTTCTTGTCAGTAAATCAGCAAGACTCAGAAGTCTCTCCCTTTTCTAACCATTTTATGGCTATGTTAACTATTATCTGATCTTTTAAATGGGTTTACTCTATTGTATTAAATTTCAAACCATCAATACAATTGTTATATGTATTTTTTACATAATTCAAATTTATCTTGAATGAATATGGATCACTAGAACTTTATCTTAACACAACTTGTAAATTGTTGATATGCCTATCCTACCCCCAAAAGGCTCCAAATCATGAAGTGACTTGTGATCAGTGGAGAATTCTGATACCCCATTTCTTTATTAAATCTACCATTGTGAGATGACAGAATTTAAACGTCATTTCAAAATATGTAGCATTATTATAAAATTAGTATATTGAAATATTTGTCAATCATTTTAATATTTGGAAATGGTAATTGATAACTTCCAGATTTGTTTTGTATCAGTGCCATTAAGGACTAAGGAAATGTCTAAGACCATCCAATTAATTTAAGAAGTGTAGGGCCGGGGATTTAGTTCAGTGGTGCCACTGCCTGCCTTGCAAGCACAAGGTCCTGAGTTCAATCCCCAGTACCAAATAAATAAGTGTACCTGTCATGCCTGTCCCGGTACAGACAATACTATGATTGACATTTCTATAATCCCTAGCCTACTTTAGGCTTTATTCCTCTTTTTCTTGCCCAAGAGGTTTTCTGTTGATTACAAGGAGAAAACCTTGTTTGGCAATGCATTATATGTGCAGAAAGCAAGAGGTTTGGAAATGTTAATGTTATATGAAACTGTGACCAATGAAGATAAAGTTGTTAGAAACATTTTGCATAGCTCTTGTGTGTTTCTGTAGAATTTAGCCATCAGTAGCTCTTCTTTTAAACCAGATTAATAGTACATCCTTGATTTAATTCTCTTCTCTACTGAGCTAACCATCTTGCTTTCTCCATCACACTCTCCTAGGTTCAGTTTTCATTCGTTGGACTGCTCTAGGTCACAGTCCTCCATCCCTAGTTTTGCTATTATTTCCCTAGCTCTGGATCACCTTATCTATTTCTAAGTACCCTTGTCTCTGAACTTAACTCCTTGAACTCCAGGCTCATATACACTGCCTAGGTATTATGTACACATGATCTATAATAGCTGCATGTGCTTCTCAGACAAAGTTAATTTTTGTTCCCTTCTTCTCCTACCAAGCTTTTCTTGACTTCCTTTCTTGTCAAGCCAGAAAAATGACTCATTATCCACCCAGAAATATAAACAACAACAACAAAAACACTTTTTCTTTCCAGAATTCATATTTTATCTTTCAAATTTTTTCTCCTTAAGATATATATTAAGAATAACTTTTACCTTTTATTTTATTGCCAGACAAAATTAAGGCACCACCTCTTATTTGAACTATAATCGTTTGATAAGTCAATTGCAAATGTTGTCACATAAAGGCTGAGTTGGTAATATAGTCCTCCCATTTTAGCAGAGGATTCACATTTCATGGTTTCAGTTACAGTTAACTGTGGTCTATAGTGAATGATTCACTGTCCTTCCCAGAATATGACTCATCTCCCTGCTTGTTATATCCACACTGTATAAAGGTGTGATCAAAATATACAGTGAATGTTTAAATTTAAAAATGTATTACAATAAAGGACACATTACCATTAAACCCCCTCAAACTTCTCCCCTTACTTTGGATACATATTCTCATTCTTGCCCCTGCCTGAAACAGTTCTGGAAGTCTTCTTTTGTGAGTATCTTGATCAAAAATATAATGAATGCCACTGAGTGCAATCCAATGAAAAAACAGACTCATAAACCGTAATGGTGTCCTCAGATATCTCATTCACCAGATTTTGCACCATGGGACTTCTGACTCTTCCGCTATGTCACAATGACCATGAAAGGTAAATGTTTTGAATTGATTCAGGACATCAAGGCAGCCACAGCAATGCCACTGATGATGTTCATGAAAGAGGACTTCCAGAAGTGCTTTAGAAAGTGGCAACAAAAATCCAGTAAGTTGTTCTCAAAGACAACACTATGGCGGCCCAGCCGTCACAACACGAACATGCCTGAGTCGGGGAGTGAGGATTGAGAAAGGAAAACACTCAAGCCTGAGTGGAGACCAAGAGAAGTCTGACTTATTTCACAGAAACAGCTCCTTTTATAGGCTCACATCAACAGGAATCTTTTAAAGGCACACAACAGCAGAAAACACCAAGCAACTGTTTTTATCTTATGCAAAGACTGGATTTTCTGGCTCTTTACCAAGAATATCAGATCTGTGGCTGTCTCTTTGAGTTTCTCCCATTGCAGAGTCGAAAAACAAGTTTAACAAGCAGTGTCCTTGAAAGGTAACAAATGTTACATAGATTGCATCAATGCCTTGAGTGTAGAGGAAGAAGTTTCCTTTTAAATGTCAAATGCCTAGAGGGCCATGGCCAGGCTCCCAAACAACACCAGAATATTTTGAAGATGACTAATGACAATACATGCTTTACTGCCACTTTTAAATTTAAACATCATTATGTATTAATCACTTTACAAGCTACCTGTGCTAGTCAATTAGCAGCTGTCCTAATTGTCAGATTACCTGTAGTGTAGTTACCACAGTGTTTATATTCCAGTGTTATTGATATTTTACTTCATGATGGCCCAAAATATGAGTAGTAATAACATCTTAAATATGTCAAAAAGAAGCTAAGCTATAAAATGCTTCTTTTAAATAAAAAGGTAAAAATTCTGAATAAGTTAAGAAAAGACCTTGTATATTATATTGAGATTGCTAAAATTTATGATAAGAAATTTATCCATGGAATTGTGAAAAAAGTAAATGAAATTCAGGTTAGGTCTGCTGTCACATCTGAAACTGCATAGATCATGGCTACAGTGTGATCCATGACTAGGTAAGATGCAAAGGTACCATGGTAAGGGAAGTTAAATCCTGTTTGTTAGTCTTGCTGGAGAGCGAGGATGCAGAATAAAAACCAAATACTGAATCGTAACGGGGAAGCCATCCAGACACCAGCCTTCTCATCTTGGTAATATGCACAGCTTTAGGAATCCACTGTTTACCTCAGAATGTGCCCCCTTGGATGAGGAGGGGGCTGTTGTATAGTATCAGAGTATAGTCTCACCACAGATGCTCCAGTGGTATAGTTTCACAACTGGTCCTAAATAACTTTGCTTCTAAAGCATCCTCTGGGAGCCAGTTAATGTCACAAAATTTTAAGCCATGTCCATATCTACCGAACCAGAGTGTACATTTTCAGAGGATTTTCTAGAGGTTAGAAAATACCTTGAATTTGTCTAGAACTGCTGTGTGTAATTTTTAATCTGCTCTTACAAAGATATCACCTGGAATGCTTTTGCTCTTACAAAGATATCACCTGGAATGCTTTTAAAAATTTGAACAGCTGAGTCTCACATTCAGATTCAAATGCAGCCTAGTCATTGGGAATTTTGTATGTCCCCTTGATTGATTTTAATTTGCAATTCAGGTTAGGAACTGTTATCAGGTGGTCTGTTTCTGAAAGGAGTTTGTCAATTAAATATCACTGGGTTCTGGGTTGATCACCTTTCCCTCAGGATTTAGATCCCATGTTCCTCTCTTCTTTAAAGAATTAGATGAGCCAAACCAACAACAGTGCCAAAAGTTTATTTGAAAAGGTAGGGATGAGTGGGATATGAGAGAAATCAGCTGAGCAGAATGAACTTGGGCAGAACAAGAGAAAAGCAAAAATGAAAGTACACACTATGTCTAGGAAAGGCAACATGTGCTACTGTGAGAAGTTATAATAGGTCTTCTTTGCCATGACCTGCATAGTATAGGATTCAAAGCCATAGAGAGTGGTGGGAGATTGAGAAAAACAATGAAACCAAAACTATTCTTGAAAGCTGAGACCAATTGGAACCATAATTTGTGGTAAGCTGATGGCTGCCTGGGGTCCCACAGCCTCTTTGGAAGGTGTTATGGAAGGAACTGATAAGTGACACGCACAGAGAGGTGCAGAATAGAAGTAAAATAACAAAACTTTATTCCATTGATGAGGGTCAATCACACCTAAAAGCAGTGCCATGATCAACCAACTACTAGGTTACAACTTCCTCTTCTATAGGATTTTACAGCCTTAGCCTCATTCAGGAGGCTACATTTTATTCTCACAATCTCCATTGTTGATATACAAATCATGGTCTCAAGACAGTTGAATTTCAACCCAGTTGTAGCATTCCTTTGTTGTTAGGGAAGTTTGCCTTTAAGATTCATCTAGCTATCTATTCTAGCCCAGGGAAAAAGGCATCCTTGGTCAGGAAAACAAAGTTAACAATGGTTCTTTTCATCTTTACAATCATGTGGTTGATAAAGCTTTTGAGCTGTACCCTGTTGAGATAACAAGGATGAGACTAGATGTCTCTTGATTCTGAACTAAACAAAGCAAACTGTTGTTAAGGATGGCAGAAGTCGTTTTATATTGTGACATTTCATAGGTTTTGTTATCTATAAGTTTTCTCTATCAGAAGGCAAACAGAAAGAGAATGCATGGCAAATAATGCTACATGGCCTATATAGTCTAGGTGCAATGTAGCATGATTGGGGCATGCACAGGATGGGAACAGGGAAGAATATATAATGTAACTACTCCTGGGGCTGTGCCAGGGAAGAGAGAGGGAGTAGAGTAGAGAGGAGAACAGGATAGGGAAGATGCTAAGGACCATCTTCAGGCTCAGCTCAAGGCACTTTTTGATATCTGTGTCCTCTACACTGCCTAAATCTGGAGGAAACCTGAAAGAACTTTTATATATAGGTTATAAGAGTTGGTGCTAGAATCCTATGTCACATTCCGATGTCATCTAGGCTATCCTATTGAAAACCTAGAGAACTTCAGATCATGGCTTTAGGAGATGTTCTGCACTTCTGTTCCAGGATTTTACAATTAACAGGTCATGCCTACTTCTCCAGTCAGCTTTGCCAGACCCCATCTCCTATCTCAGAGCCACTGTAAGGGAAGTTAAATTCTGTTGTCTGGTTTTATTGGAGAGCAAGGACTCAGACTAAATCTCAAATACTGAGTCCTAACAGGGAAACCATCTAGACACCAGCCATCTCAATTTACATTTATCCTTAAATTAAAGAACAAGATAAGGAAACAGCATTATATAACTAAATAAACCAGAATTTTGACCTGAACTAAGAATTTCATTCCTGACTCAGCACAAAGGCACATTTTGGTCTAGTTACCTTGTACTCTGTGTCTTGGTTCAAACCGTTGCCTGACGGCATTATCTTAACTCTTATTCTCTGAAAACAGGAATTGAGGCATTGATTTCTTCTTTTCAGAAAGTTGTAATCTTCAATTCTCCTATTAACTATCACCTTTTAGAAAAAGCCACTTGAGCATAAAGCTTCTTATTATGGCTTTTTCTCAGGAAACAACTCCACAAGCCCTGCATTTACATAATTGAAGGGGACTCCTGGGACATTTTTTAAGTACTTTGACTCACAGCATAGTCTTATACAAGGTGATTTACTGTTCTTGCTTAGAGTAGATTCTACTGAATACTCATCCTACCAAATGAGAGAAAAAACAAAACAAAAAAGCAAATTGATCTCTACAGAATAACTAATGTATATTATCCTCCTATAGTATTTTTTTTTTCTTCTTTTCATGCTGAATCTCTTCTGGTTTGATTTCCTCTGTTAAATTCTATGGCCTAGAAGAGCCTTTACAAATTACCTCCTTTATCTCACTGGAAGCTCTTTTTTGGTGTCAGATACTGATGCTTGTTCCAAAGTGATTCTTGAGTTTGAATAGTTGGAATGGTTGTTTTTGTTCCCTCAGGAAATCAAGGTTCAAATGAGGACACTACCAGAATGCAACTGAGCAGGCTATTCATACCTCCTAGGAAATGAGAGGATTTTGCTTTCTTCAAAGCCTAGGAAATGATGCTCTAGGCCACAGTGTCTAGTCTATGATTGCAAGGACCCTTGATTTTCTTTCACTTATATATCATAGCATTGTGCATTTCTATTGAAAAATAGAAGATAAATACTCTTTATCTTTTAAAAAGACCTCAGATATTGCTAAAACTTTGTATGACTTAAAGGCAGATCCTACTGCTTATAATAACAACTTGTAGAATATATCACAGTATGAATTAGGGTTTTACATTAGCAATGAGATAGTCTGCATTCCATTGTACAGGTCAAATATTTTGTTCATTTGTCAGGTTTATTACTGAGGCACATGTGACCAAAAATATATTTAAAAATAAAACATAAAAATTTAATATACATTTTACATAACTTCAGAATTAAAGAACCAAATAGTAAATAGTATATCTGTCTGTCATACTTTCCAAAAGCCTTTCAAAGAAATACAGAAACCTAAAGATTTTCTGCTAAGTTTGATGAACAAATATTTGTAAAGTGTCATAATGGAACATAAAAGGAGTATCATGTAACATAATAAGGGAAGACATGTTTTTCCAATTCTTCTTTCAGTCTCTGTCTCTTAAAATATAAAGTCATCCTTTTCTTGTAGATGTAGGGGAATCTTCTACAATGAGGATCTTCGGCCCTACTTTCAAGATAAGAGGAAGAAAAAATTTGTTTATCTTTAGAGGAGAAGAGGAAAAGAACAGAGAGCTTTCTGTTTCTGTTCATTCTTCAAATAGCAAGCAAGGTGCCATATTTTGGAGTAGCATGTCCAACCCCATTACTGTTGCTATGGTTTAAATAGTGTGAAAGTGTCCTCTAAAAGTTCCTGTGCTCCCTTGTGTAGCAATATTGAGAGCTGAAGGCAGTTTTAAGTGTTTAAACCTAAGGGGAATTAATTTGGTCATCGGGGGTACCTTTAGATGGGATTAAGGAAGTTCTTACAGAACCCTGAGTTAATTTTTGGGAAATAATTACCACACAAAGGCTTAACTTCCTCATACCACTTAAGGTCTTAATATATTAATTTGAGAGAAATATAAACATTCACTCCATTGTATACACTAATGTAAGATCTTAGTAATAGAAAAAATAAAGTGTGTAGAAATACAGTGAATTTCTTTACTATCACCAGATTATTCTAAATACCTAAAATATTCTAAAATAGTTTATTACTAAAAAATGTGTACTAGTATGTGTATTATAACTTTCATTATATTCTTGTGTGCTATTAATACAGAAAATGATATAGAAGCTACAAATGATATGGGGAAAATATTATAACTCTCAGCTATAATGAACAGAGTGGTGAGAGTTGGCATCCTTATCTTATTCCTGATTTTAATATGAAAGATTACAGTTTTGACTGTTTAGTGATGTTGGCTCTTGGTTTTTCAAACAAGGCTTTTATTAACTTGTAAAAAAGACCATCTATTCCAATTTTCTGTGGTGCATTTATCATGAATGGGTATTGAATTTTGTAAAACACTTTTTCTACTTCTATTCAGGTGATCTTATGAATTTGTCTTTGACTCTGTTAATATAGTATGTTACGTATATGTTTCATATATTGAAACCGTCTTTGCATCCCTTAGATGAATTCTACTTGGTCAAAGTGTGTGATCTTCTTGATGATATTCTGCATTCAGTTTGCCAGTATCTTACTGAGGATTTTGATACCAATATTCATCAGGGAATTTGGCTTGTAGATCTCTTTTTAGTTTCTTTCTCTCCTTTCAGAATCAAAGTAATACTTGCTTACAGGAATGAATTTGGGAGTATTGTTTCCCTTTCAATTTCATGAAACAGTTTGAAAAGTAGTGGTATTAGGTCTTATCTAAATTTCTTTAAGAATTCAGTTATAAAGACATTAGGACCTGGTCTTTTCTTTATTTGTAAGTTTTTAAATTACATTTCCAATTTCATTGATTGACATTTGTATTGTTAGAATTTTATAATTTTTGGTTCGACCTTCGTAATTCATATGTATCTAGGTACCTGTCCCTTCTGTGTTTTCTATCTTATTGGAGCACAGATTCTCAGAGGAAAAATGGATGATTTTCTGGATTTGTGCTGGATCTGTTGTGATTTCACTCTTTTTATTCCTAATTGCATGGAGTTGGGCCTTTTCTTTCCTTTTTTTGACAAAGTTGGCAAATAGTTTGTCAATTTTATTTATTCTTACAAAGAGCCATTGATTTCTTTTTTGTATTGTTCTCTTACTCTCCATTGCATTGATTTCTGTTCTGATCTTTATAATTTCCACCCTTATATGAGCTTTGGGTTTGTCTGTTCTTTTTTTAGGAACTTGAGGTTCAAAATTAGGTTGTTTATTTGAACTCACTCTGTTTTTCTTATATGAATTTCCCTCATAAGATTGTTTTCATTGTGTTTCATAAATTCTGGTATGGTGCAAATGTATTATCATTTCATTATAGCAACTGTCTAATTTCTTCTTTAATTTCCTTTGTGAACTGTTGGTTGTTCAGGAGGGTATTATTTAATTTCCTTATGTTTATGAAGTTTTTGTGATTTCCGTTGCTATTGATCTCCAATTTCTTTGGGCTATGCTCTGACAATATGCAGGAGATGACTTGAATTCCTTTGCATATACCTAAGGATGTTTATGAGCTAGCATGTGATCTATTTTGGAGAATGACCTGAGTGCAGCTGAGAAGAATGTTTGTTCTGAATACTGTGGAGGGTTCTAGTCTGTAGACATCTATTAAGTACATTTGTTCAAAAGTTTGGTTCACTTCTAATATTTCATCATTGATTTTTTTTTCTAGTTGATCTATCAATTTGAAGCAGTGAGGTATTGAGGTTTCCCACTGCAATTTTATTAGTGCTTATGTGATTTTTCATGTCCGTTAATATTTGTTTTATATAGTTGGGTGTGGTAGTATTTGATACATATATATTTATGATTTTCATTTCTTCCTCTTGGATTGTTTCCTTTACAATTATGTAGTATCCTTCTTTGTCTCTCTTAATTAGTTTTGAATGTCCATTTATCTGCAAATAGGATAGCTACCCTTGCTTTTTTTCAGGTTCTTATCATGGGGTATTGTTTTCCTTCCTTTGATTTTCAGTCTATGAATTATTTTTGAATTAAGAATGTTTCCTGAATATAGCACATTGTTGGATCTTGCTCCTTGATCCATTTTATTTCTTTTGATTGGTACATTGAGGTCATTGATATTGATGGTTATAACTTATATGTATTGAGTTATTCTTGTCATGATATTTTCCTTTTGTTGGCTTTTTTAATTTTATTTTTTTATTTTTCCCTTTCCATTTAATTTCCTTGCCCGATGGCTTTGTTTTCTTGAACTTCATGGAGTTGTGACCCTCATTGTCCCTTTCTAGGATATTGTTTAGATTTTTTTTTTTTTTTTGAGTGCTGGTTTGGTATTCATGAAGTTCCTAAGGTGTTCTTTTTCATGGAAGTATCTTATTTCTCTACCAATTTTGAAAGACACTTTTGCAGGATACATCAATCTGGATTGGAAGTTGTTTTGCTTTAGGGATTGATATACTTCAGGCTCTTCAAAACTTAAGGGTTTATGTTAAGGAGTCTGCTATGATTCTAATGTGTTTTCCTTTGTATGTAATTTTTTTCCTTTTCTCTAACTGCTTTTAATATTTTGTTCTTCTGTTGGGATTCTGGAATCTTAACTAGTATATGCCTAAGTGTAGACTTTATTTTTTATCACAGTTGGTATTCTATATGCCTCACTTATCTGTATATCAAATTCTTTTCCCATGCTTGGGAAATTTTCTGCCATTACTTTTATAAATATTTTTTTGTGTTGTTCACAGTATTTCTTGCTTTTTCATTGACTCTGATCAGTCTTATGCCATTCTTCTTTGTATCAGTTAGCAGCTGCTGAAATGATTTCTTGTGGTTCTTGCTATTTTTAAGAAAAATAGTTGTTGTACTTGATGTTTTTGGTTTAATTCCTGGATTACTGCTTATATATTGCCATTGTGAGTATACTTATTACTTGTATTTCAAATTATTAAGGGATGGCTACTTCTCAGATTGTCTCCCAGGTATAGTTGAAATTTGGGTTTTGAGTCTGTAATGGCACTTAGGCAATTTCAGTCTTGGTATACCAGCAAGGACAACTGACTAGAACAATCATGTCACCTAGGGCCAAAGTAATGCAATCAGTATCCACAATAACATCAAACACAGCTTAGCAAATGACAAATTTTGGTAACTATTAATCTGACACCTTTAACTTTGTTAACTAGATTTGTGGTTATATATCATAATCAAGGACCAATCAGAAATGTATTTGCAGTAAATAAGCCCTTCAGTATTGCAAATTTACCCTCAAAGAAGACTTAGAAGAAGAGGAGAAGACAAGAAGAAGGAGTTGGGGGGTGCATGAAGAGTTACAGGTTAGAATTAGGGCTCGAGAACACAGAAAGATTATGCAAACTTTGGAAAAATGGTGAAGACAGAAGGAAAAGAGAGAAAGAAGGAGCAAAAACATCAGCATAACAAATTAACTGTAACAGGAAAATTAGAAACTATTCACTCTCCTACAAAAATAAGAATAATTAAGAAAAGGAAAAAAAAGGATAAAAACAGAAATAGAAAGGAAAGAGATGATGAAGAAGAGGAGGAAGAGAAAGTAGAGGAGGAGAAAGGGGAGCAAGAAGAAAGTTCCCGTCAAGGCATATCTCTGCCATCACCAGGAGACAATGTGGGCAGTAGTGTGCAGATCCTAGTGATTAATCTCAGAGAGCCAGCTGTAGTCCACTGAGACTCAGGCTGTTTTCTGGCTTTGAGGCCAGAATTGAGCTCACTGATCTCCTGCAGGTTTGACCTTTGCCCAGTTCCACTGCAGATTTAAACTGCCCTTCCCTACAGTGAGTCCCTGTTCTAGCAGAAGGTGCTGATTCCACCAAGTCACCAACTGCTCTCGTCTGGTGCATCTGCACTACAGTGACTTTCGTTGCTCTCCCTGTGGGCTTTACCTTTCAACAATAAGCTTTGCAGAGGCCGTCTCTCTGTTGCTCACCACTGTGCAATCTTCTTGAGCTCATATCAATGGCCTTTCTGGCCCTGGGTACATCTCCCACATGGATCTGGATCCTCACATGGCAGTCTGGGGAGGGGCAGGCCCTCTGTCAGTATCTTGGCCTGGTCTGGGGCCAGGAAATATTTTGAAGTGAAAGATAAAGCTCCTAAGAAGAAGGAGAAGGCTCAAAATTGGGTTTCCAAGGACCTACTTCTCAGGGGAAGTTTTATAGGGTAAAACTGTGCGGGCACAGCATGAGTTATAACTATGATCAACCAATAAGATTATAAACATAGATGCTTAGGTAACAGTGATCCAATGTGGGAGCAAGTCATGTAGCAAATGTACATGGAAAGAATAAAGAACTTTTCAGAAAGGAAGGAGTCCGAGGTTCTTGGTCACTCCCTGAGGTGTCTGTTTTTTGTTTAGACTTTATTATACCAAGTATTACCAATGATCTTGGGCCTGGTCATTGTGTCTTATGGGCCTCTGACCACAGTTGTAATGTGTTTTTACCTTTGTTCTGACTCTCTGGAGTGCCTAGCACTGTCTGATTGCATGTTATTTAGTTTCTGCCTATAATAGTATGGGCATTTGCATACTAATCAGTTTAATGACACAATCTTGTTATGAAATTAAAAAATGACTTCCTATCATTCTGACAAAGGAAATATTAAATGTTTTGTATTACAAAAGTTTAAATTTCAGGCAGTACATTGTAAAA
>NW_022900932.1:33075713-33151887 GCF_012274545.1 Fukomys damarensis
TTTTTTTTTTTTTTTTTTTTGGTACCAGGGATTGAACTTGGGTCCTTGCACTTGCAAGGCAGGCCACTGAACCACTGAGCTAAATCCCCGGCCCAAAATTTGTCTTTTTTAACTTATAGATAGTATCTTTTCTCATAGTGTTTGTGTTTGATTTAAAGTAGTTCTATATAGAATGGTAGCAATATGATCATTTAGTAAATGGTGCATTTTCTGTGCATCACCAAATTCCTTTTTCTCCATTGCACTTTTGGCTTTACTCAAATAGCTATGCACAGGCACATTAACTGACATCTCAAGCCTATCTTTGAAATCTGGTTGGGGGCCTCCATGACACTTCAACTTGTGGATCCTGCATGCCTGAAAACAAGTACTATGTGGCTGATGTTAAGGCCTACTCCCAGCTCCAACAAAACCTGGACCCCAATAGATGGTGGCTGCAGATTGGTGGGCTGCTTTAAAATTTCTTCCATCAGATTGCTTCATGACCTTTAACATCAGTCTCCAGACATGAGCAAAAGACAGACAAATTTTCTTCCTGAGTGTATCACACATCCTCTAGTCCTAATGACTTTGAAGTCTTTTCCTCAACTGAAACTCATGATCCTGGCTTTATTTGTATTCCTATCAACATTCAATTCTTCTGAGCTCAAACAAGAAACAGCCCACATATCCAACATTTCAAAGTTCCTCCCACAAATCAGCTCCAAAGTCTTCTAAACAAACTCATCAGATACAATAAAAGCAAAAACTTCACACTTGGCACCAATTTTCTGAATTAATGAACTTTTCCATCTCAGAAAAAGTACTTGATAGTGAAAATTTAAAGAGTTTTATCTTAGGTAATGGGTTTCAGTATGTTCAGTCCAAGGTTGGCTGACTCCAAAGGAGAAATGGCATGGTACATGGCGTGACAGAGGACATTGTTCATCACGTGCTGTCCAGGACTCAGAGAGACAGAAAAGGGAAGCTATCGGGGCCAGGGATTTCGCTCAGAGGTTCTGACGCCTGCCTCGCAAGTGCAAGGTCCTGAGTGTTTTGTTTTTCCCACTTTTTTCTTTAATTAATTCTATTGGTATATTTAATGTATAAAATATAACGATATTCACTGATGGAAATTTGGACCTTTACATAATCAATCTTGGTTCTTATTTTTTCCCCATTTGACTGCCCACCTTTTTCACTCACTGCCTCTGACGTGCACCGATGGCGCCCTCTAATGATGATCTAAATTGTTCATGGCACATTTCTCAACTAACAAATTTTGGAAGAATTTGAATCACAGAGGGTTAATAATCAAATTATATATTTAAATGAGAATTTGAAACAAGAATTAAAAATTTACTTGTTTTGGTGTGTATCCCTAGGAAAAATTTAATAAAAGTAATTAATAAAAATATTAAATGAATTGGGTCTTTATATTTGTGGGGGCTGATTTTTTTTTTAGTTCTTTATATATTATAGATAATAATCCTTTGTCTGAGGAGCAGCTGGTAAAAATTTTTTCCCACATTGAAGGTTGTCTCAGCTCTGTTGATGGTTTCTTTTGCAGTGCAGAAGCTTTTTAATAAGATGAGATCCCAGTTGTTGATTCCTTCTGCTAGTTCCCGTGCTACTGAGGATTTGTTCATAAACTCTTTTCCCATGCCAATGTCTTCCAGAGTTCTGCCTAACTTATCCTCCAACAAGTTTAGTGTTTCTGTTTTCAAGTTTAGATCTTTAATCTGCTTGGATTTTAATTAGTGCATGTAGAGAGATAAGGGTCTAGTTTTAATCTTTGGCAGGTTGAGATCCAGTTTTTCCAACACCATGTATTGAAGAGGCTATCTTTCCTCCAGTCGGGATGGTCAGTTCCTTTGTCAAAGATGAGGTAGATGAGTACATCTGGAGTTGTTTTTGTGTCTTCCAGTCTGCTCCACTGATTCTCAGGTCTGTTTCTTTGCCAGTACCATGCTGTTTTTATCAAAGTAATGGCTGCTATCAAGAAATCACACAATAACAAATGTTGGCAGGGTTGTGGGGAGAAAGGAGCCCTTCTCCATTGTTGGTGGGAGTGCAGACTGGTGCAACTACTATGGAAATAAATATGGAGATAACTCAAAGAGCTGGGACTAGAGATTCCATTTGACCCAGCCATTGCTCTGCTGGGTATCTTTCCAAAAGAATTAAAAGAATCGTAGCACAATGACATATGCACACCCAAGTTTATAGCGGCACAGTTTGTAATAGCTAAAACATGGAAACAGCCCATTTGCCCATCAGTTGGAAACTGGATAAAGAAGATGTGGTTTTTCTATAAAATGGAATACTACTCAGCCATAAAGAATGAGAAATTAGAGTCATTCATAGGAAAATGGATACATTTTGAGGATATACTCCTAAGTGAAATAAATAAGCCACACATGTGTAAATACTGAATAATTTCTCTGGTGTGAAAAACTATAATAGTACACAAGATCCTAATGGGATAATTAACAACGTGAAATAGGAAGAAAAGAGCTAACAGTGTAGGGAAAGTGGGAAGGGTAGGAGAAAGGGAATAAGGGAAAAGAAACAAATATGAGAAAATTAAAAGATGGAAATAAAGTGTTTGTAAATGAGGAAGAGGGGGTGAAGGGAGGGCAGGGACAAGGGGAAAACATGAGAACCCAGACCTGTCATGTAGAGGTACCAGATCCCAGTAATGAATGTAACTGTACTGTGTTCCTAGAATGTACCAATAAACTCAATAAAAAGAAAAAAAATTTAAATGAGTGAAATAGTTTGCCTGGAAAATATATTAAAATTGGGGCCAGGAATTTAGCTCAATGGCATTGTGCCTGCCTCTCAAGCACAAGGTCCTGAATTTGATTCTCATTACTGGAAAGATGATAAAATATATTAAACTAGAATAATTAATTCTTATATTGAAATTATGCTCATCTTTCATGTAAATATGGTTGTCATTTAAAATGAAGTTGTATTTGCTTAAGTAATTTTAACCTTTCTAGTTTAACACTTACATTTATTCATCACTAAGTATATCATTAAATATATTAATGTTAATATACTTAAATTGTTACAGAAAAGGATTAATTCAACTTACACCTCCACTATAGCATTACCATTTTCAAAGAGTGCATTGTAAAAATATTGTTATGGAAATCTTCAAGAAATAGAATGAAATATTATTAACACTGTGTAGTGTACAAACTTTACCATAATTTTTCTTCCCCCCTCTGTATTTTTTCCTTTAACCTCCAATAGTTTCATTAGAATTGTGCTAGGCGAAGATTTTTTCATTGTCCTATACATTCAAACTAATCATCTAAATGCAACATAAGAGTTCGTATAAGCTGTTTCATCCATCTGAAGTACCGCTGAGTCATTATGTTTCAAACAATTTTATTATAAACTGATTTACTATAACTTTTTTTTCAAGAACTGTCATAATACTGTTTTAAGAACTGGCTACTTCATTTAGCAGCTTTGAAATGATAATAGAATAGCAACATGTGTTATAAAGGAAATAGTACCTCTGGTGTCAGACATTATTCCATAAAGTGTAGTGCTGCAGAAAACTAAAGATAATCTATGGTAGCTAGGCGTGGTGGTGCACGCCTGTAATCCCAGCATTTGGGAGGCTGAGGCAGGAAGACTGCTGTGAGTTCCAGACAAGCATGGGCTACATAGTGAGCTTCAGGTCAGTCTCAACTACACAGTGAGACCTGTCTCAAAAACCAAATAAAAACAAACAAATAAAGATAATATCTGGTTAAAAAAACCACTATAGACAAAAAGATAAAATATAGGGTTTAAGTGGTTGTAACTGGACAGGTTTAGAATGTCTTACCAGCCAACCGTGGTAGTGCATGCCTGTAATCCCAGCACTCGGGAGGCTGAGGCAGGAGAATCGCTGATTTCAAGACCAGCCTGGGCTACATAGTGAGTTTCAGGTCAGTCTCAACTACAGAGTGAGACCCTGTCTCAAAAAAAAAAAAAAAAATCCAAACAATTCAATGTCTCACCATTTTAGTATTCTCATGTCTGAAACTCACACATATGTATATGTGTGTGTGTGTGTGTGTATATTTATGTATATATATATATATATACACACATATATCAAATGTTCAATGTTTTTTATTTGTTGCAGCACTTTTTGCTTTCCATCTGGTTTACAATATGTATATATGATAACTAACTTTATAAGCTTTTATAACTAAATTAATGAATCTGATGCTGAAAAATGAAAGGGGTTGGAAGGAAGTGGAAAAAAAAAGAATTGAAATGCGTCATGTACATGTACCAGCTCCCTACCGTGAATTTAATCATTACATACTGCAAACATGTACTGATAAAAGTAAAAAAAAATACAGCAGAAGTAATAGGGAAATGTTATATCCATGTTTCTTCAAATCTTTGTTCTGATTCTCACATGTTCACACCTTTTTTGTTGATACATGTGTAGAAATAGTTAATGTCAAGGAACTGCACGTGCTGATGGAATATGGCATTTTTTCCTCCAGAAAAATATGAAGCATGAGGCTCTTCTCTTGAGGGTGAATTGTTCTATTTTCCTACAGTTTGTGAAAGGACGTCTATATCACTTTAATGTGCACCTGTAAGCTGCTATCTACAGCCACAACAATTTTACCCTGATATTAAATACATATTTTGCTCCAGGGTAAGATTTGAGAGTAAGATCCCAGACCTTTTCTCTGCTAGATCATGAACAAGCTCGAGCATTAAGATATCATCCTTTCTGATTAAATAGCACCCAAAGATATGCCTTTATTTTTGCAGGACAACTTAAACCTCTACCTTCTATTGAAATGCATATTAAACCTCTTTCTTTTCAGTGGATACCCCAAACAAAAATAACTGATAATACATTTAATAGCTCATTGCTTTTTTACAATTAGTAAATAATTCATTTTTCTATAAATTTATTTTTCTTACTAAAATATTTTTCAAATGAACAAATCACATCACTGTTCGGAATATTCTTCTTTAGTATTATTTGTAAAACTTGGTTACAGATAATGTTATTTTCTCAAAGTAAATTCTTTTAAATATTTGCACTAGCAATTTAATGTAACCTTCACATTTTAACCCCTAATGAAGTTAATAGTCTTCACTAATCAATATGGATTGTCAATGCCCTCCCACATTGATGAGTTTAAAAACCAGTTATATTCAGCCTAATGTTGTGAGAAAGGAAGTGCTTTTTATGTTTTGATAACCAACAATAATAAGATCATTAATGTTGTGATTAAATACCCTTTCAGGGAACTGGTCTGGAAGGGCCTGCAGACTAAAGACTTTGCTGTGGATGTGTATACAGGCCTTAACCTAGCTTCATTCTGCAGAAACTACAGACAACTGTTTTCCAGAGAAACCCCACAGATATTCTCTTTTTTATTTTCACAAAAATGTAGAAAGGAGAATCCTGTTCCATTTAAATTGGAAATATACAAACCCTCTTGTTTCTATTTAAGGAGTAGAATTTGTTTATTTTAACAAAAATCCTTAAACTTTAGGTTTAGTTTTAAACCATAGACCATGAAATGGTTTTCCTTCTGTTTTTAATTAATCTAATTTTTAATCTTTGTAGAAAATTATAAAAAACAATGTAGTAACATTACATCAGGCAGATATCAAGAAAAAGTGATCATTTTTCAATTAATTAAAGTCATTTAACTATTACTATTATAAACTATTAAAAAGAATCAAATTTAAATCTCGTGTGACTGTATATTTCCCTTTCACAAGTGATTTTTAACTAGTTTCAAGGTATTGTTCAATAATTTTAGTGGCAAAACATTATTTTATAACCCAATCTTATGAAATTATAAGATCCTTTGAGTTTGTGAAAGATTAAACTAGTGAACTGTAAGAAAATACTTGTGAATAATTAATTTCTTGTTATATTACCTAAATCAAGGCTCTTAACCTCTTCATTCATATTTTCCCAGGATAAATATCTCATTCAAGTATAATAATATTTTTTGCCTGAAAAGTTCTCAATTCCCCTGACATATTGTATTTCCTCAAATCAAAAACTACAGAAATATTTTGATGCATTCATATAAATTCAAAAATATTTGTTTTTAGCTTCTAAATACTTGAAATTCAATTTGATATGAATTCAATGGTACATTGGTTCATGAACACTTTTTTTCAAAAAACAGTTTGATTTGGAAACAAGTGTTTGTTAATTTTTTTGTTTGTTTTTAAACTCACTGGATGACAAAAATGACTCTGGGCATATTTCTCACATGAACATGAATATGGCCATATTTTGCAGAACTGTGGAACCAATTAAGTTCATGAACTGAGGCACCACTGTATTGACTTGACTTCTAGTTGCAAAATGACCTTACCTAGAATATTAGACATAGGAATCATTATACATATTTCTTTAGTCAATATATAGCATATTTATGACTATGGCCTGCATGCATTTGTTTTCTTATGCATAGAATACAATGTATATGTAAGTACATACATATATGTACAAATTCCAATTTTATATTACTGTTGTTTTGTGAAAACTTTACAATCTGTACAAAAATATTATTTTTTATTTTTGCTTCCATAGTAGTTTTATCAATTGTCAAATAATTTAATGTCACATAATTAAATAATTACTACTAATACAATATGTTACCTCTGGGAGCCAAAATATCCTGTAAGACAGACACTTTTAAAATTGAATTAATTACTACAGGAATTCACTGATATTCCAAGCTAACACAAGATTGCTTTGTTTTTTACAATTAAGAAAGCCAGTCTGTCATAATCCCATCCTGAACATGTTCAATCTCTTCTTATCTTACAATTAGGAAAACCAGCCAAGTTATATTCAGTTTCTTAATGTAGAATAAAATACTTGAGCATCTTTAAAGTTTTATTAATCTAACCACCTGTAAAAATACTCTCAAACCAGAAGTAGAGTGAAAAAACATTTTTTTTCTGAAACTTTGGAAAACAAGTTACTAACACAATGTCACTGCACCCTAAGGCATTGTGTAGGTTATTTAATATAAACAGGTGCAGTATTATTATATAGACCTATGAGAAAACTACAAATTCAGGAAATGAATGTTGATGTACTGCAACAATCTAAATGTCAAACAAACCCACTGGAGTCTTCAGTTGATCATTACAGATCATGCTTGTTTCCATTGCTCTTTTCTCTGGCATCAGCTTTTGAGAGCTACCTACTTTAAAATACAATGTGTTTGGAACTGGCACACATTGAATTACATGTATGTCTATTGAGATGTATTTGCATATTTATGTAAGGATGTGTAAGCTTAGGAGTAAGAAAGAAAATCTAATTTTTGGAAGGTGATACTTTTGACTCTGGTGAATTAACTTGATATCCTGATTTCCCTATTAATTTTTCCTCAATATGTAGTTATGAAAACACAAAGAACTGGATATATTTTCCTATATACTTATTTTCATACGTTTTGTGCAAATAATTTAAAGAATACATTTTGAAAACTTTTTCACTCCAAAAGAGAATTAAAGGCATTTTGAAGTACTTGTGAAAAACTGTGATGGAGATGACAATGATGCAGCTAGAGTGGAATAAAAATGCTTCTTCGGAGAATTTAGCCTATGATATCTTCCAGTTTCCTCTTCAAAAAGAAAAAGCAAGGTAATACATATTAAAACTATCCACTTCCAATTATGACTTTGATGGATTATATATATACATAAGTTCAGGATTTTTAAATACTAATAGAAAAGGATACACAACAGTTGGATCTCTTAAGAGATAATGTAAGAATATTTATACAAATACATATAAAACCAGTTAAAGTATATGTTATTATAAGACATATATTTACTCATATATATAATTATGCAATATGAAACAATGTTGCTTAATTACTATGATTGGTACAATTTAAAGATATTATCCACTAACAATTCGGTGTCCTATGTAAGAAAATGATTGATTCTTTCATCTATAACTGCTTTCAAACTTGCTCTGACCAATTATTCTTCTACATAATTTGATAATAGATGAGATCTGATAGATATCTGATAGCTTTCATCTGTAGGAACAGTTTTATTTTAATAATTAAAACTGACTTTTAGGTAGCCACTAATCAAAGTCAAGCTAAATTTGAAATTCAGGCTTGTATTAATTTATTCCTTTTCTTCTTCCAGCACTGAATACATGACCTAGATTCAGGAAACTTAGGCGTGATATAGGAATTCGGCCATGATGTCTTATTTCCTATTTTTGTGAAGCCATTAGCCTATTTTTGACTCCTAATACTCACAGCTGGAGAAGGTAGGGTGAGAGGGAAGGAAACATACTGCTTTAGTTGAGCTTTTGGTGCCTCTGTCACAGCCATGTAAGTGCTGCAACTTTTTATTTTATTTTGTCTGAGTTTTAGGTAATACACAAAATTGTACACATTTATACAGAATGAAGTTTTGATGCATGTTCACATTGTGTAATCAGCTTAGGCATAAATATTTCTTCCAATATTTATCATTGTTTCATGAAGAAGTCTTCAAAAGCTTTTCATTTAGCCTTTTGAGATATATGGCATTCAGTATCTATAGTCACCCTACTCTACAATAGCACACCAACGTTTCTTACTCCAGTCTAACTGGAACACAATGCAGTTTGATCTTAACCAATTTTTCTTCATCCCTTCCTACCCACATTCATTCTGGCTCAGGTAACTTCCATTCTACTCTCAACTTCTATCCAAACATTGCTAACTCTGAGTGCAACTATGCAATACTTTATTTCTGTGCTTGGATTATTTCTCTTAGACTAATAATCTCAATTTCATCCATGTTTTCCTATGTGACAGTATTTCAACACTTTTTGTAATTGAATAATATTCCATTGTATAAGAACCACATTTACTGTACTCATTCATCACTATGTGGATGCTTAAATTATTTTCATTTTGTGGCTGTTTTAAATAGTGCTACAGTGAGAATGGGAGTGCAGATGTCACACACACACACACACACACACACACACATCCAAAAGTGAGATTGTTAGATCATGTGATAGCTCTATTTTTAATTTTGAGAAACTTAGCATACTATTTTCCATAATGACTGTAATGATTTGCATTCCCAATATCAGGGTGAAAGATTTGCCTTTTCTTTAAATTCTTAGCAGCACGTGTTATCTCTTGTCATTTTGAAAACATGCTTTCTAACTGAAGAGAAGGGATATCTTCTTAAGTTTTTTTTTGTTTGTTTGTTTGGTTTTTTTTTTTTTTTTTTTTTTTTGGTACCGGGGATTGAACTCGGGTCCTTGTGCTTGCAAGGCAGGCCACCGAACTGCTGAGCTAAATCCCCGGCCCTTTTCCTATGGTTTTGACCTGTATTTGCCTGATGATTAGGGGTGTTGAGCATTGTTTTATAGTATCTGTCGACCATTTGTATGTTTTCTTTTCAGAAATGTCTGTTTGGATCTATTTACTATGTTTTCAAAAAGATTACTTTTGGATTTTTCCCTATTAAGTTGTTTGGGATCTTCCTATTTTCTGGTTATCATCCCCTTGTCCAGGGCATAGTTTTCAAATCTATTCAATCCTGTACAAGGGATTACTTGGTTGATTGTTTCCTTTGCTGTGCAAAAGCAAATTATAGATAGATGCAATCCCATTTAACTATGTTTCTTTTATGTTGTTGTTATTATTGTGCTGTGGATAAAAAACAAGTCCTTGAATATGCAGGACAAATGTTCTAACACTGATCTAGACTCTAAACTCCCGGACTATTTTAATATGTTGATAATTTCATATAGCACAACTGAGAAATATCTGAGTATTCATTAGCCACAAGTCTCTGCGCTCATCAGTCTGTTCATTTTTGGCATAGCCTCTCCCTCCTATCTTCTTACACTGTGCAACTAGATCTACGGTATACTAGTTCTGTATCCTAAAATCCACACTTTAGTGTAGAAATAAGATGTTTCATATTTGCATGCATTTTATAATGTCCAAAAAACCAAAGGTAACATACATCCTTGAATAGCCACACAATGCAATGAATTTTCCCTACTCCCTTCCCTGCCATCATGGTGTATTTCAGTCACCTTCCCCTCCTTTAACTTTCTCTCTGTGGGAATCAGGGACTTCCATGTCTATGTTTACTCCAGACTCAGAGGGCCATGCTTCAGTTGTCCCAAGAGCTCACACTAAGTTTACATTTTCAGGGCCAACATGAAATAGACTACCTGGATCAGTGAATTATTGAGAAAGTGAAGACCATCTATTTCTTATAGACATCACTGATGTAATAGAAATACTAGCAACTTTCCAGACTCATCTGTCTCATCTGAAACCTCTGAATATGTAACCTACATAGCAAACGAAACTTTAGTAATGTTAATAATAACAGATATATTAAGAAGATTATTCTGGACTGAATGATTAATTCCCCCTGTTTTAGTCTATACCAGCTTTTAGCTTTATGCCAGCCTGGGCTACACAGTGGGTTCAGGGCCAGCCTGAACTATATAGTGAGACACTGCCTCAAAAACCCAAAACAAAACAACAAAAAGACAGAAGGGTGTGTCATTCATTGGTTATGATGTTTGAAAGAGAGAGAAGAGACCTAAGTTGTTCACATCTATCCAGTTTTGGAAAATATTGACCCTTTAACTGAATTATTTTGCAAAACTACTGTATGTCTGCCCCTACCTTTTAAGGTTTGTTTGTATTTGTGCATGTATTCAAAGATTTTAGTGTCTTTGCAGACAAGGTCTAGCAGAACTGGGAGGGATCCTTTGTGTTCTCATGCTTTGGCCTTGACTTTCAGCTGTCCTGGGACCACTGGCCAATCACTTCACCTCTCTGCCTCAGTTTCCCCATCTGTAAAATGGGAGAATAATACTTGCCTACCTACCTCACAGGGGTGTTGTGAGGAACCATTCATGATTTTTTTGTATAGAGCTTTTGAACATTAAAAGCAGCTTAAATGTGAAAAAAAAATACTATAATTTTAAAATACTATAATTTTGTAATAATGCTATTTATAAGTAGCTTAAAAACAACATAAATATGTGTCAGAATCTCTAGCCTTGGAGGTCCAAGATCAGGGTGTCAGATTGGGTATCTGATGAGGACGTCTCTCTCAAGACAACAATCTCCTTACCAGGCTCACCAGGTGATAGAGACCAAGATCTCCTAGGACTTATTTTATGAGGGCACTAATCCTTCTCATGGATATTTTACCATCATAATATCATAATCTCCCTCACAACTTGATAAGACCACTACATTGGGTTGTTAGTATTTCAAACTATGAAATTTTGGACAAGGAAGTTAGGACCAAAGTATTCCTAAAATCCATACATTAACATCCTAAACTGCAGAGTTATGATAGCAGAAGATAATTATGTCAGGAGGGCAGAGCATGCATGAATGGGTCTTGTTCCCTCGTAAAAAGTAGAAGGAGAGAGGCGGTTTCTATGATTTCAATGCTGGCCAGGGGAGGAAACAATGAAAAAATAGCAGCTTGCAAATTAGGAAAAGCGAGCTCACTAAACAATGACCTACCTGTGCCTTATCTTGGGCTTTTCAGTTTCCAAAATTACAGAAAAAAGTTACTACTTAAGCCATCCATTCCATAATTCACTATTACGTTAGAACAACCTAAATCTGCTAAGAAAAGCCCAGTAATAGTGTGTAAAGTCCTTAAAAGCAGAACACCTGTACTGACTTTAACGAGCGAAACATAGGCAATAGAAAATGCGGTAGGAGAAATTCGATGTGTAAACATGTTTTGATCCATCCCTACTAGCTTCGATAGAGGCAGTGGATCAAGGGCCAAGGAATGTGAGTGGTCTCTAGAACCCGAGATCAGCAAGATTACTCCCCTCTGCACTCTTTGTTAAGGAAAGCAATCCTTACCACACTTAGGTTCTCGCCCAGTGAGGACTATGCCAGGTTTTTAATGAAATTTAACATTAAAGTTTTGTTGTTTTAAGTTGAAATATACCTGGTAATTTATTGAAAATAATTGAAAACTATTGTCAGTCTCTGAGGGATTCTTTTTGGAGACATTTTCACTTGACCAAAAATCATGGCAGTGGCTCACTAGTTCTCTATCTTCAAATGTGTTCCACTTATTTGTTTGGCACATTTAGATGTGTAAGTGATGTCCTCGGATGTGAGGCTTTTATTCAAATGCTAGGACAACAGGAAATACATCATTTAACATGTTGTTCACATACACATACAGACTCAAACATACATACATGCATATATTTTTCTATTTTATAGAGATTATACCTTCTTATTTGATATTTATCATGTTTTAAAAACATCAGAATGAGGGCCGGGGATTTGGCTCAGTGGTTCTGGTGCCTGCCTCACAAGCACAAGGACCTGAGTTCGATCCCCGATAACAAAAACAAAACAAAACAAAACAAAAAAAACATCAGAATGAAAGCATCACAAGACTAAAAATTTATAAATTGATAAATGAGTAGCAAATTTTAAAAACTCACATAATCTATGGTAATTTTTTAAAAATTTAATTTGAAAATAAACAGAAAAATCTAAGAATATCAGAATATTTATAAGATTTGGTACAGAGAACATTGCATGTTAAATTTATGAACAGTTATCTATACAGTTATCTATCTGTAGATGTAAGTAAATAAAATTTATCATTACTTATAAAATAAAATAATAGAAAAAGTCAAAAGATATAAAGTAAGATACATAAATAATACATAAATCATAAATAGCAAATAGAATATTTGTTAAAGCATCGATGCTATTTTTAAAAATTAAAATAAAAAATAAAAATAAATGATATGCCTCTAATGTATTCAAAATATTAAAATGACAAGAAAGAATGAATAAAATTATTGTATGTTGTATACATTAATTCACTTATTATTTAGTAAGCTGGTGTTTTTTGCAATAAGTAAATAGCATAAAAACAAAAATTGTTCCAGATATAAATGAAAATTGATAAATTATAAAAAATATTGTGCTTTGGGGCAGGAGGACTCATGCATAAAGCAACATTATTTCCAAAGCAATAACAATAACAAGGCTAACATTTTTTATGAATCAGAAAGAAGAGGTAAATAATTAATAGAATGTTTACTAAGTAGTGTAGATAGTAAAGAAATTTATCTACATGTCCTAACTAAGCTTTAGTTTTTAGTAGTAGCAGCCTAAGAATCCAGTTTTATTTTACTTACTTAACAAGTATTTTTGAGTCTTACAAGTATCAGGAACTCTCATCAATTCTGGGCACAGAGACACTGTTAGAGAAACAAGATCAGTGTTCTTGGGAACAGTAGAATGACAAAACAGTAAAATGTTAGACACATTAACAAGATCATTTAACGTGCTGGTAGGTATTCTGAAGCATTCATAGAGATAGATGGAGAGTGGTTGCATAACTCTGGGGCCATCTTCGTATTAACTCATCCAACATGACCTTTCTGAGATGGTGATCTTTGGGATGGAACCTGGATGACAGGGAATCAACTTTAACAAGGTGTGAAAGGAGATGAGCATTAAGATTCTTCCTCAGAGAAATGAGGGAGAAGGCACTTTACAGTTTGAGGAACAAATCAGGCCAGTGTTGCACAAGGTTAATATATTAAAGATGGCGGTGGATGAGAGGAGACAGAGTCAAAGCTGTGTGCGTGGAAATTTGTTCCCACTACGGGTTTCAGGTTTATTTCAAATGCAATAAGAAATCAGAAGGTTGACACACTGTGACATATTTTAAATTTAAGATTTTTATTTGTTAATGTATCATATGTATATCTGTAGATATATCCAAATGGTTACT
Source organism: Fukomys damarensis (assembly GCF_012274545.1). Taxonomy (NCBI): domain Eukaryota; kingdom Metazoa; phylum Chordata; class Mammalia; order Rodentia; family Bathyergidae; genus Fukomys; species Fukomys damarensis. Next base: position 33,089,514 of record NW_022900932.1, read on the forward strand.
TCCTGTGCAAGGGCCTTCCAAATTAGTTTGGTGAATATATTAACTTTTCATCCAGATGTTCTGCTATTGGCATGCAGGGAGAAGACTGGTGATAAAGGAAAATACATTTCCTTGAGATATTTTGAAGTTTTCTGTTTATCCTGCCAGTGATTTGGGACCCTGGTAAAAATAAGCATTTGATTGTGATGCTTCAAATGAGAACTATTTAGCATCTTTGTTATTTTCACTCACAGTTAGAATGACTGTTTTCACTGTTTCATAGTCAAAGATTGACACTATGAACATTATTGTAAACCTTTGTTGATGAAAATAATCAGAAATAAATGAAAGCTTATGAGTACATCTTGCTTGATTTGCTTTTTGACATCGCAGGTCTTTGGGATTAAAAGTATCAGTCAGAGAAAATCATGCTCCTAAAAGTTTTATGTTTTAATATTGCCAGCTCTCTATGCTATAGAACATATTCTATTTTAAGAATTGTCACAGACTCAGAAACTGAACACTTGTTAGTTAAATCACACTGAATTTAACTTTTTGAGATGTTTAATAGTGATTATATACTTCAGGTTTGTGTGTGACATGTGCATATGGGCATGATTTTTAAATGCACATAAATGCTTGCAAAAGTGGTGCTTATATGCCACCACCTGTCAGGTTTGTGTCTAGATGTCCCCCAAAGCCTCATGTGGTCATAGGCTTGATCTAATGTGTATGCAGGAATTGATTAATGATGCAATGCTAGCCTCAAGGCCACTAGGATTAAGGGTGTGAGTGCTGCCCGCCCTAAGTAGCATGAATAAGATAAAAGGGGGAAAAATCGCCGGTAACCCCCTCATTACCTTTGCTACCTTGTGTGTGCCATGTTTCTCCTCTGTGATGCTTGTTTGCCATCCCAGCCTTGGAGCCAGCTGATTGTGGACTGAAACCTCTACAAAGTGTAAGTGAAATGTATCCCTTCCCCTCTGACGTGGGTGTCAGATATTTTGTCTCAGCAACAAGAACAGTAACTGACACACCATCATAGATGAAGAGATAAAAGAGGATGAATTTTCTGTAGGGTGTCAGATGTGCTACTAACCCCACCAAAATATCAGTCAATGAAGATTTTTAGATGACATCCAACCATTTAAACATATATTGGTGTTTAAAGCAGCGTTAGTAGTAGTAACCTCTAGATGATTAAGTTACTCCAGTACAAAGACTAGAGTCTACAATGGAATTCTTGCTATTATATATGTAGCATATAGTTACATAGACATACTGATTATATATTGATATATATATTCTGATATATATGGTATGTCATATACTGTACATACAGTGTATATATATATATATACATATATATATATACACACACACACACACACACATATGTAATATGTGTGTGTGTGTGTTTAGGGATTTTAGTAACCTCTAGATGATTAAGTTACTCCAGTACAAAGACTAGAGTCTACAATGGAATTCTTGCTATTATATATGTAGCATATAGTTACATAGACATACTGATTATATATTGATATATATATTCTGATATATATGGTATGTCATATACTGTACATACAGTGTATATATATATATATACATATATATATATACACACACACACACACACACATATGTAATATGTGTGTGTGTGTGTATTTAGGGATTTCTGAAAGTGTTTCTTTACCTGGATCCTCATAATTTCATAAAGTTGGGAAAGCCAGAATTGTTGCTTGTACGTGATATGCTGGTATAGCATCACTTAATTCTAGGTTGCGTCATTTAAAGGTTATGAAATCGAGAATAAAAATATCACAAATTGGACATGGTAAAATGCAAAATCTTCAAGTCAAGAGCTTTTTGTGAAAAATAGCATGCTTTTTATAAGCTGTTTTCTGTATAATATCTTTGAAGTCTCAGAAACGTGATCCTTTCTATTCAAGTGCTGTATTATGAAGTCTGTATGAACGTAGAACTAATTTGGACAGCTTTATTGGGAGCCTGACATATAATGTTATAAAATGAAATAAGCAGTTTCATTTGAACACTTTTAGTATGATTCATAATGTTTATGAACATCCATTTGTTCTACTCTTCAGGAAACCTTGCCAATCAGTTTTAGTAATACAAGAAATATGCCCTCTACAAAAGAAACACACACACACACACACACACATACATTTTACAGGAAAAAATAATTCTCCCCATCTTTTCTTTTTTTCTCATTGAACTTATTGCTACTTTTTAGGTATACAGTACAGTTACATTCATCATTGGAATCTTGTACCTTGACCTGACAGGTCTTGATTCTCATTTTTTCCTCATACACCATCTTCTTTCTTTAGTGCCTTGTTTCTAATACCATGGAAATAATGGTCCAATAAAAACTCTATTGGTTATTTTCTACCTAATTTGTATATTCCCTATACCTCTTGGGCATACTTTGTTTATAGAAAAATATTTTGACCTTTAGGTACATTTTGGGCCAGTAGTCAAATAATCCTTGAGCCGACATAAAACTCTTAGAACAATTTAAGTTTTGCCTTTTATATCTGTTTTGAAATTCTTTACATTTTGTCAGGTAATTTTCCCCAAGCCATGGGTACAATCTATTCAAACGTGTTTATGCTGTCCATTCTGTTTTTAAATTGAAAAAAAAATGTTAAAATATTTCTGAAGAAAAGTTTAAATAAAATATTTTTAATCTTTAAAAAAGATTCTATTGGGCAAAATTTTTCAATGCTGAAATGAAATCATATTCTCACTATCAATGTGAGATGTATGTGATAAATGTATTGTTTCAGAACTAAAATGTGTAATAAGACTTAAAGATGTAAAGATATACTATGCCACCACTTAGAATAATAAAAACATTTACTGGCTAGGAAAAAGAACTGCTTATATAGCACACCCAGATTTCCTGAGTTACAAGAATTATTACATAGAAAATTATAAGGGGAACATAAGGATATACATTTTAACTTAGCAAAAAATGCATAAAGACATGATAAGACATAAAGATTAGAAATATGGGCTTAAAAGGTCCCACCCTCAGTTCAAGTGGACAATATTTCAAGTGTACTTCGAGTAGTTGGCATAAAAACTCTGTATGTGGGTTATTATAGAGCTAAAACAATTTTTTAGGATAAATGAGATAATGAACATAAATGTGTATGAGTGTCACATTTATGATTGTCCACAAATATTAGTCCTACCATTTTAAAAGAAATTTTTGTTTAGGGACGATTTAGATGCAGAGAAAGACTGAGAAGATGGCTCAGGGATGTCCCATATACTCCTGTCCCTCCAGCATACACAATGTCTAGCATTATGAACATCCCACACCATCATGAAATACTTGTTACAAGTGGGGAATTTACACTAGTAAATACTGCAACATTGACCAAAATCTGTAATTTACTTTTGGGTTGTTGGTGTTGTGCACTCTCTTGGTCCAGACAGATTTATATTAGGGTGTATCCATCATTATAATATCATATAGAATAGTTTCACTGTCCTAAAATTCTTCTGGATACATTCACTTTATCTCCATGTTCCCCAAGCCCAGGAAATTACTGATCTTTTTAGTGTTCCTGTGTTTTTTTTTTCATTTCCAGAACATCATATATTTGGAATTATAGATATGATTGTAATTCGGTTTTGATTTACTAATATGAAAGAAATTTCATGAATACTTTTCGTGGTCTGTGTGTTACAGTTGTTTCTGCTAGCTCTAATAAAATACTATATACACTAGAGAGCTTAGAAAAAACAAACACTCATTTGTCTCAGACTTTGAGCCTACAAATTTGAAGAACAAAAAAAGAGTATATTTGTTGTCTACAGGGGCAGCTCTTTGGTTTATAGTTCACACGTCCTCATTGTGTTTTAATGCAGTGAGAGTTACAACATAATTCCCTTGAATTATAAGAATTATTGAATTATAAGAATACCATTCCCATTCATGATTTAATCACCATCTAAAAGAGCCAGCTGCTAACACCTTGGAGTTAGCATTGGGACAAAAGAATTTTACATGGTTTAAATTTAACTCCACCCTTGTTTGATTGCTCATTTTGCTTTAATGCTAGTGTTCCATTGTCTGGCTATATAGAAGTTTATCCAGTCACTTACTGAAAGATGTCTTTAGTGCTTCCAAGTTTTGATAATTATGAATGAAGCTGCTATACATGTGTACAAACACATTTTGCTGAATATGCTTTCACCTCTTTGGAGTAAATACCAAAGAGCCTAATTACTGGATCATATAGTAAGAGATGTTTAGTTTATTAAAAAAAAAATTGCAAAACTGTATTTCAAAGTGGCCATACTATTTTGCATTCCTGCCAGCATTAAATGCATGTTATTACTGTTACATCCTTTATAGAACTTAATATTTTCAGTACTTTGAATATTGGCCATTTTAACAGCTGTGTAATACTATCTTTTGTTGTATTTTGCATCTATGTGACAATATGATATAAAGCATCCTTTCATATACTTGTTTGACATCTGTATATCTTTTCAGTGAATTGTCAAGATCCTTGGCTTATTTTTAAATTAGGTATTTGATTTTATAGTGCTCACTTTCTTTTTATCATTATATGTGTGTAATATAATCTTTGCATTCCTTCTGGGGAGTTGGTACAGGTATATAATATATCTTTATTTTTTCCATCCCCTTCACCTTACCTCCATACCCAGCGTCTTGATTCTCTTCTTTGTAAAACATGTTTGTGATGTGCGTCCGCACTCCTTGTGAGGAATTGGTACATGCACATAACACATAGTAATTTGTTTCTCATCTTCTTTTCCTCCCCCTTTTCCCCTCTTCCTCCATCCCCTGAACTATCCCCCTTTTAGAAAGATCCACCACTCTACTTCCTATCATGTCTATTATTTTGCTCTTTATTTATTACTGTCGTGTCTCCTATAAGAGAAACCTTGCAATATTTCAGCTTCTGCGTCTGATTTATTGCACATAGCATTGTGGTCTCATCATGAATCCACTTTCTTATATGTGACCTAAGTTTGTCTTTTTTCATTTTAATATCATTGGTACAATTTAGTTTATATAGAGATCACATTTATCGTAGAGAATTTGTATCTTTACATGATGTATCTTGATTCCCTTTTCACCCCATTCCATTTCCCTCCCTTCAACCTCTCTTCACCTTCCTTATTTACAAAAGCCCTGTTTCCATTTTTCCTTCTGTCTTATTTTTTCCTTCCTTCCTTTCCTCCTTCCCTCTGTCTAGGACCCCCTTCTTTCTGAACATTTTTTTCTTATCTCACATTATCTGTTATACATTTTGGTTCATATTTGTGCTTTCAGTTTCTTATACCAGAGAGACATGATATTCCACACATGTGTCCTATTTATTTCACTTTAGAGTCTAGCTTCCAGGTACGTCATTCAGCTCTAAATATTTCAAGTGTATCCTTCTTTATGACTGAGTAGTACTCCATTGTATTAAAAATGCATCTTCTTTATCTATTCATAGGTCAATGGGCATTTGTGTTGTTTCCAACATTTAGATATTATAAACTTTGTGGTTATAAACATAGGTAATCATATATCATTGTAGTATGGTGATTTTAATTCTTTTGGGAAGATACCAAAACAGGAACAGCTACATAAAAAGGAACCTCAGTTCCTAGGTTTTTGAAGAATCCCCACACTGATTTCCACACTGGCTGCGCTAGTCTGCACTCCCACCAACAGGGGAAAAGGGTTCCCCCCCCACCCCACTGTTCCCTCCAGCATGCATTGTTGGCTGATTTCTTCATATTAGCCCTTTTGTGGGTGGATGAGATGGAATCTCAGCATTCTTTTAATTTGCATCTCTCACATGACCATTGATGTTCAACATTTTTTCATATATTTATTTGCCATTTGTACTTCTTTATCTGAGTAGTGTCAATTAATTTCATATACATCCTTTTGGATTGGGTCCTTAATTTGGGGGAGGTCTTTTGTTTTTCCAATTCTTTGTATGTTCTAGATATTAGTCCTTCATCTGAGAGATTACTGGCTAGAATATTTTCCCCACTCTGTGGGTTGTCTCTTCACTCTGCAAGTCATTTATTTTTCTGTGCAATACATTTTTAAGAGGGAGAGATACAAGTTGTTGATTCTTTGTGTTATTTTTTGCACAGTCTCGGTTTTGTTCATGAAGTCTTTGATGACACCTTTCTGCTCAAGAGCTCTCTCTTCCAGCAGATTTAATAATTCTGTTTTAATATTTAAATTTTTGAGCCATTTTTATTTTAGTTTATTTCATGGTGAAGGATATGGGCCTAGTTTTAATGTTCATCAGGTCAAAAGCCAAATTTTCTCAGTACCAATTATTAAAGAGGCTATCTTTCTTCCAATGGAGGTGTTTGGCCCTTTCGTAAAAGATGAGGTGGCTAAGTGTGTTCAGGGTTGTTCCTGTATCTTCTAGTCTGTTCCACTGGTCTTCAGGTCTGTTTTTGTACCAGTACCAATCTGTTTTTAATCACAGTACCTCTGCAGTACAATTTCGGGTCAGAAACTGTGCTGCCCTCTGTCTTGCCTTTGTGGTCCAGAAATAGCTTTTTTGTTCTAGGTCTCTTCTCTACCCAAATGCAGTTTAGAATTGTTTCTTCTAATTCTGTGAGGTATGCTGCTGTGATTTTAATAGGGATTTCAATACATCTGTATAATAATTTTAGAAGTATGGTCATTTTCATTAAATTGGTTCTTCCCATTCAAGAACAAGAGATAGCTCTCCATTTTTCTAATATCCTCTTTGGTCCTCTTTTCAGAGTACTGTAATTTTCAGTGTAGAGGTCTTTTACTTCCTTTGTTACTGATTCACAGGTGTTTCATTTTTTTCTATCTTATTGTGAAACACGTTGCTTCCCTAATTTCTCTCTCAGTGAGTTTGTTATTCATGTAGAAGAAGGCTATTGATTTTTTAGTGTTTCCTTTATTTCTAGGTATGCTACTGAATTTAGTTATTAAATGTACAAGTCTTTTAGTGGAGTATGGGATCTTCTAGGTAAAGTATCATGTTATCTGCAAATAGTGATAGTTTAACTTCTTCCTCTCCTCTCCTTACTCCTTTTATTTCTTTCTTTTGTCTAATTGCTCTAGTTAATGTTTCCAGCACGATGCTGAATAAGAGTTGTGACAGTGGACAATTGTGTCTTGTTCCTGAGTTCAGAATGAAAGCTTTCAGTTTTTGTTCATTTAGTATGATTTTGGCTGTTGGCTGTTGTCATAGATGATTTTTATCAGGCTGACATAAGGTCCATCTATTCCTATTTTCTGTAGTTTTTTTTTTAATCATAAATGAGCATTGGACTTTGTCAAAAGCTTTCTCTGCATCAATTGAGATGGTCATGTGTTTTTTGTCTTTGGTTCTGTTTATATGGTGTATTACATTTATTGATTCCATGTATGTTGAATCATCCCTGGGATGAACCCTATTTTATCATGGTGTATAAGCCTCTTATTTGCTACATTCTGTTTGCCAATATCCTATTGAGGATTTTTACATCTGTGTTCATTAGGGAGATTGGCCTATAGTTCTCTGTTTTGGGTGGAGGGGTCCTTCTCTGGTTCGGGTATCAGGATAATACTTGCTATCAGGAATGACTGCAAGAGTGTTCCTTCTCTTTTTATTTCATTAAAGAGTTTTAGGAGAACTGGCAATAGTATTTTTCTAAATTTTTTTGTAGAATTCAGCATGGAATCCATTGGGATCTGGACTTTTCTTTGTTGAACAGATTTTAGCTGTATTTGCAGTTTAAATGGCTGATATTGGTTTTCATGTCTATCCCAAGATTCTACCTTCCCAATTTGTTAAGGGGACGACGTTGCTACCTATTTAGCTCAGCACCTAGTTCTTTGGTGCTGGACTACGGTGATAGTTGTGACCCAGACAATCACAGTGTTGTCATATAAGGAAGAACTACTGGTTACAAAAGGTATGACACCCTAAGTCACACAGTTAGCAGCATTAAAAAAAAGAAAGAAAGAATAATTCCAGCACAGCCTAGCAATTGACAAACTGCTATCTGTTAGTTTAGTCCCTATAACCATACAGGCAAGCTCTATCTTTTTGTGACACAATCCAACATAAACCTGGCACTTGTATGCAATGAGTTTCCCCTTAGTAGAGAGGTTATAGCTGGGGAATTTAAGAGTGATAGGGAACAATACAGAAAGATAAGTGAAAAGAAATATAACAGCAGCATGGCTGGAGGGCACAGGATAAGAACCCAGGATTTGGAAGACTGGAGAAAGGGAGGAGAAGAAAACAAAAGAATAGCCAGGCAAGCCAGAACGACAAGAGACACTGTTTGCTCACATGAAAATATCACATCATCAGGAGAGATAGTGGAGAAAGAGAAAGAGGATGAGTAGCACCGAACAAAAATTAAGGTTAAAAAACCTAAACAACCACATACACTCACACAAACAAAAAACAAACAACCCCTTCCCCAAACCAGACACATAATGGAAAGCATATTCAGCAGTCAAAGAAAAAGGAAAATAAGAAAATTGCTCTGGCAGCTGGCAAACGGCTCCCCACTGAGGCCATTTCCACACCTCTCCCTGGGCTGTTCTGGCGCCCTCCAGTGCAACCAGCTCAGGATGCTTCCAGGTCACTGTCCGCACCGCCCCCCAAACACCCCACCCCGTTCCACACCCCTCATAGCTCCACAGTTGTACTGGGAAATGGGGGAGCGCCTTTTCAAGGGTGGCTAAGGTTGCCTGCCTGCTGCTTATCTAGGGTGGGGCGGGAGAGTCCCCTTCCTATCCTGGCCAAAGCCTTCGCCACCCTGCACCCACACTGTACAGCAGGGCGGGGCCTCTAGTCCTTCCCAATGAATGCTGTGTCTTGGCTTCGCAGCAGTTTCTGTTTGCTGTCCAGCTGCCTGCAGTCTACTGTGAGGAACCTTTTCCCTCTTCCACTCAGGGACGTTGGGAGTGAGGCAGCCCTGGGGCTATTTGGAGCACAAGCCCTGAGGCTTTTGAAATAAGATAGTGACCCTGGCATGCTCTGCTCCACACGTCTGTGTAGGGCTCACTCTCCAGTTGTTGGCCCTGGGAGGGGCCACACAGGAAGCAGTTCTCACTGCTGTCTCTGAGTATATAAAATTCCTTCTTTCCAAATCTGGCCTTCTTTCATAGCCTCCTAAGAAATTGCTTTCGCTTCCTACCCCCGGAATGTTGCTGCACTGCACCGCGCAGTCTCCCTCTGCATCGGTGAAGGACTTCTTCCATAGTAATGGGTTTTATTTTCTTCTTCTCCTTGTCTGTTTCCTCGTGGTTTATTGAACCATTCTCTCAGTCAGTTGGCTCTATGAGCTGTTAATTTCCAGATTCTGGGTACTTTGTAACTGGGGAAGATGCGTTGTTGGCACTCACTGCTCTGACATTTTCCCACAAATATTACTTTATGACAGAGTAATACTCCATTGTTTAAAAAAAATTATCCATTCACACTGTTGTATCTTTTCATTAACAAATCCTTATCAGATGTGAAATTTTAAAACATTTTCTGACGTTTATGCTTTCATTCTCTTGGTATTATCTTATTTCAAAGTAGAAAATTTTAATATTAATTAAATATAACTTAGCAATATTTATGATTCATATCTTTTGTGTGAAGTGCAAAATTCATTGCCAAAACAAAGTCATCTTAATTTTCTCCCATGCTTTTGTAGGAACATTATATTTTAAATGTAGGTCTGTTAATCATTTTGAGTTAATTTTTTTGAAGAATATAAGGAAGGACCATCTACACTTGGTGGGGGTGTGGGAGCGTATGAATGCCCAGTTGTTCTAAAACTCTTTGCTAAAAAGACTATTTTTCTTCCCTTCCTTTTTTTGTATAGATGGCATAAAGATACAGATGATATAAACATAGATACAGAGACAGATAAGATACAGAGACAGAGATATAAATGAGTTTTATAAAGACCACTCTGACTGGCCATGGAGGCACAAGCCTATAATTTCAACACTCTGCTTGACTAGGGTAGGAGGATAACAAATTTGAACTCATCCTAGGCACCAGAGTCACTTACTGAAAATTTGTCTCAAATCAAAATCTTAAAAGAGGGTTGGGAATATAGTTCAGTGCAAAAGATCTAAGTTTAAATCCCCGAATGGAAAAACAGACAAACAAACAAACAAAAAACCCAAATAAACAAAAACACCGACTAAGCTCTCATATATTCTTAGTCAATCAAAGTTTTTGGTCTGGAATATCATACTTCTAAAAATAATTGTTGATCTTTTATTTTATTTTCATTTCGTTACTCTCTTTTTCCTCATGAATATAGTCATTAAACCCAATGTGCTCATACTCACAAATGTATCTGTGTCATCCAGTAAAATATTAATTATCTTTCTTGGATATATCTAATATATCTAATTTCAATTTACAGTGTGGGAGCTCCTAGATTATACAGATAATGAGGGGAATGCTCTAAGTAGAGACCTTCAGAATTCAAACAGAAAACTTCCTAAAAATTACAAAATGAGTCAATAGAAAATAAATGCTATTTGAGTAATTATGTCACTAAATAGTTACATCACCTTAAATAGAGTAATGATTCATACAGAGTGGTGCTTGTGTTACTCCTCCTTGCATAATCGAGAACAGTTGATACAGTAATAGCTGAGAAAATTGAAAAGGAAATTGCAGAAAAGTTGATATCTCTCCTGACCAGATGGAACTATTAGCTTTACCTCATGTGTATTCTATTATTTTTATTATTTTGTTAAACTCTATGGTGATACAATGTACAGTAGAGCTGAAGATGAAATATGGAATCAGAAATAAATTGTTCAATTTCAACCAATTCTTTTTTCCTTTTATTATATTACTCAGCATGCAAAACATTTAATTTACAAAATGAAAGCTGAACAATAACTTTATGATTAGCATAAGTTTTCTATTCTTTCCTTTTAGTATAGATATCATTTAAAAATACAAATTTACTTTAAATGCACTTGCAGTATTATCATTATTGCAGTAGGAAAAAATATTAACATTTTTGAGGTGCTAATGTGTGAATGGCTAAGCATTTTATGAGCATTACCTTCTCAATCTTTCTTGTAGCTTTATTTGATTAGTGTCATAGTGCAAGAATTACAAGCAAAGTAAAAATTGTGACATTAAATAGGGATATGTAGCTTTCTCAAAGTCCTCACACAGGTGAGAGAAGCATGCCACAGACAAAACTTTTCTCTCCCTTTAATTGTGACAAGTTAGATTTTGAACAAATCTAATCCTTATTTTATTATATGCTGATGGGTAAATTTATATATTTATAAATTTATATATATAATGTTATATAAATTAATTTTTATAAACTATATATATTTATAATTTATATATTATAAATATGAGCTATCCCTTTCTACCTCTTGTCATTTATTTCAGTTAGCACAACTGCTATCATGTAGGCAATTATAATGAATTGAAATTAAAATATTAAAATGCTATCATTCATTTGTTAGATAATAATGAAGTGTCTATTACTTTCTTTGAATAGAATCAGCTACAAGAGTTTTGCAGATACAAAAATGAAATGTGCAAATGTGAACTATGTGAATTTTTAGTATTAAAGTGGATATAAAAGAATATATCAAATATGTTCATACAAAGTTTATGGTAGTGCACTTTTCTCAAATTGCATGGATTATTAAGAGGATTTTAAAAATACTGTGGCCTGCTTTTATCAATGTGGCCACCTGGCTTCTAGTTAAATCTTAAAGAATGCCCCTATGTTAATTATGTGTTAGGATTCTCTAGAGGAGCAGAATTCATACAAAATATATGTATAGATTCACATGTTGATTCATTAGGTAGGATTGCAAAATCAGAGGTGGAAGAGTTCCCAAGGGCTCCAGTCATACCACAGACAGAAGATTCCATAATAACCATCTGTTTGCTAGAAATCAGGGAGATCCTGTAGTAGTCAAAGATCCAAGGGCGGGCATCTCATTGTTGAGTTGCCAGTGCAAGTCCACAGTGGAAGACTGAACAGACTGGAGACTGATATCCAAAGCCAATGGTAAAGATTGGGGCTCTTCCAAGACAGGAACATTTCCTTTGCCTATTTCTTTTTGTTTTGTTCAGGTTACAAGCCTATTGATTGGTGCAGCCAATATCTGAGGTGGGTCTACACCCTTAATTACCTGGCCTATTATTGTTTATCCACAGACATACTCAGAACTTTACTAATATGTTAGGCAGTTCTTACTCAAGTTGGCATATTATAATTAAAGATCACAAGCCATCCCTTGTCAACTAGACAAGCAGTTCCATTTCCTTAAACTTTACTTGATCTCCAAATGCAGTTGTAAGTACATAGTTACCTAACTCAATACAACTACTTTGCATACAAATGAAAACACACTAATTCTCTTGCCAGAATAGAAGGCAAAGATATTTTGAGGGTGATGTTTACATTTATCCTGATGGTCTATAATTTCAACACTATCATGTAAATTTTATAATACTTAAGAACCAATAATAAGTTGATCAAAATTATGTTACTAAGAAAATAAAAAAAAATCCCTGCTTAATATATGTATATTGGCACAAGCTTAATAACAGATTTATTAAGAAAATACTCATGATAGTTACAGTCCTCATTTCTGTAACTGGTCATGTAATTATAGCTTTATTCTGAGTCATTTGTAGGAAAATTGACTCAACTTGAGACCATAATGTTAAGTGAAATAAATGAGACACAGAAGTTTAAACACCACATACTTTATCTCATATGCCTAAAGTATAAATAAAGAGTGGAATAAAAAATAGATACCAGGAAATAGGGAGACAGATCTTCTGCAAATGAGAAGGAAACAAAGATATTGAGAGAGGGAAAATAGAAATGATGAAAGAAAAAAGAAAGGATGAAAAAGAATTAAGTTGTGGTATTCACATGTACCAAACCCCACGAAGAATGTAATCATTGTGTACTGCAAATATCTACTAATGAAAGCAAGTTTTTTAATTACAAACGTATATGTCAGACTAATTCTGTATACTGAACATTTTGCATTTGTTTTGTCAATTAGCTTTCAACAATTTTGTGAGGCACTTGTATCATTATCATCTGTCTATGCACATAAACTGAGGCTCAGGGTAATTAAAAATCTGTCAAATGATGAAACAGCTAATAAAAATCAGAACCCAAATTCAAATTCAAACAATGCCATGCCAGGGGAACTGATTCAGTGCCTGACAGTGAGTTGGAATTCAGCGGTTGCAATATATATAATGTAGTTCCTATGAATATACATGCATGGGATTGCAGCATTTCTTTTTTCTTAACAGAGACATTTTTGTCCCTTGCCTTATGTTAATGTGGAAGTCAAATGCCTTCCACAAATACTTTGAAGCAGACAGTGACTTTTTTTTCTGTCAAGGGGTTTATTTGAATCCTACTCATGTACTGTCTTGATGTAGCTCTACTTCTGTCAGTGCTGGGTTAGCATGCTTTTATACAAGAGGAATTGGAAATGAAATGCTATGAAATTGAGACTTGCACCCCTTCTAGACCTTCAGAGCACTGCTTTGTACTGAGATATCTATCAGTTGAACTCCTATAGTACCATCTAATTAGGCTGACTGTCAAATGTGAGCTCTTGAATAAAATATCATGTTGAAAAGAATTTTCTTCCTGTAGGTTGTCTGCCTCTGAAAGCTTTATAATTTCTTAGCCACTTATTATAGGATAATAAAGACCTTTGGTGAGTGTTGAGCAGGTGTTAAATCCTCATCATGTACCTTTTCAGATGAAGCTCCTTGTATCTTTCACCAGCTTGGTAGTTTATATTTAAACAATGTGTGAAAATTTATATACAGCCTCTACCTAAGTTATTCAACTTATACCTTTGCTCTTGCATGACAAATTGCATCATTTGTCAGTGAAAAATAGCCTGAGAACACTTCACTCTTTATTTTAAGGTGAATAATCCACAATCACTTTTATCTGACAGCATTAAAAGAGTTATCCTACTTTTTACCATTTATCAAAGTGCTATAAATAATTAATCTAAATATTATTTGATATAAGCCATTAAAACTTTACATTTTGATATGCTGTTAAATGTTTCTTCAATAATTTATTTTATCCCATTAATTATTTTGATAATATCATTTTATCTGGTCAGTGATTTTCTTAGTTTTCCTTTACGCCACATATTCTTTTTAACACACACATTCACTTTTTCCTTTGATTATCTCTACTTAGTTGGTAGTAATCGCTAAATCAGGCAGAATAGGACAAAACTATATTTCCCCATGGCCGAAAAGGTAATAATACAAATAAGCACTAGAAATTAAGAATTCTGACCATATGTTCATGAGTGAATCCCTCTGTTTTCTAACACAATGGTCACAGGCACATAAAAGAGAAAAATTATTTCCATCAAAATCCAGAGCTCCATCACTAGCTGACTTTGGACAAATTATTTAATGTTTTTATAACACTTCTCTTTCAGGAGACAGGGAAGGGAGTCAGCAATGCTTACAGCTCCAGTATGTTCTAAAATCTATGAGTTTTGAAATCAGTAACCCTTGTGTTCATCCTAGGACCATAGCATTAGGTGAAATAAATCACACAAAAGCTTAAATAGTGTATGATTTCTCTTATATAAGAAACTCAAAATAGAAAAGAAAAGCCAAATAAAAGATGGATACTACGAAGGAGCGAAGAGGAAGGAAAAGAAAAGGGGATGAGAAAAGTGTGAAGGAAAAAAAATGGCAATAGAGCTTTGATAAATGGAAAGGGACCAAATGTTGAAAGGAACAGGAAGGGATGTAAGGTGTTGGGAACGGAAAATGAGCTAAGATGTGCTATGTACATGTACCAGATTCCCGCAGTAAATGTCAGCATTATGTACAAAGATGCATGAATAAAAATAAATAAAATCTATGATTTTCTTTTCTTTTACAGTGTAAATTAGACCGTAGGCCCATACTTTTGAAAATGAAAGTAGAAACTGACAAGATCAGTTACATCTGGAGAAGGAAAAAGTACAACTGCCAATTAAAGAAAAGACAGATTTAATTTTATACACTTTTCATATAATTTGTTAACTTGTACAAATGAATTCATTGAATTACTTAAGTAATAATTGTTTTTCAGCGAAGAAGCTAATAGAAACAAATAATGAATCACTCCTGTTTACCATATTATAAATACTTTAATTCATTGAAACAAAATTTTCACAAATATAAATGTGACTTATTTTGATGTTTCTATATTAAACAATATATGTTTTCTTTCTTTTATATAGAAACATTTTTGTTTAATATTACTTGTCTTGATAATGTGACAGAGGTATAAGGAAGACAGTTATTCTTAAACTTTTATTTATGATATTTAATATATCAAAATAATTATTGCATTATATGATATATGTAAAGTGACTATAAATTTATTGTCTAAGCTAGAATATATTGGGACATGAGATTATGGCAATACTAAAAGCTATAAAGCCAGTTTTTTAAAAGAAAACCAGAATATGTGATCCTTGTCAAAGGAACATTATACACAATAGCAATACAGAATTTTTTACCATGAAGTTTGAGTGGTTCAACCTTTCTTGGAGTGAAAATTATAGAACAAATTTATTGACTGAAATATTTCATTCTACTAGTGGAAAAACGGCTGATAATTCATTAAATGTTAGCAGTAATAAAAATATTGTTGACTTCCAGGGAAAAAGTAGTAATTATTTCCTCATAAATAGTTGACAATATGAAAAATTCTTGAAAACTTGAATTTATTTTGGTACATGCAGAATCTTCAAACTTCCTGTATAAGAACTATTTTTTTTCCTTTTTAGCAATATTTAAAGAAGGAAGGATAGAAGGTTCAAAAGAGAAATCAAGTAAAGCAAAAGGCCATTTAAATATAGAGACCATGACAATATATCTTTAAGAGAAATATAGTTCCAAGGAAAGAATTTTATTTTGTTTGATCATGTGTACATAAATTGATTTGAAAAAATGCCAATAATTACTGAAATATTTTGGAAATTTAAGAGATAAGATATTCTACTATCATACTAAGATTCTAATTACATGACTATAATTCTCATTTTATAGTTTAGGTAACTAAAATCCGTAATAGTTAAGGAAGTTGGATACAGCATATTTTGTAAAAGTGGCTATGTTGAGTTGAAACTCAGTAAGTGTGACACTGAAATTTCCTTGGTAACGTCAATGCCATATTGCTTTTAAATGTTTAAACTATTTATTCAAGGCATTCAATAATAGTTTAGATAATTATCAATTAATCTATGTATTCCTCAATTATGCAAAATTAAACAGTTTAAATAAAGTCACCCAGCTATTTTCTCACCCCTATAAATAGCTATATCTAAAACTACATTGGAAAGAAGTCAGCAATTATAAGATACATAGTCATAACATCATTTGTGTAACTTATCTGTGAGAACATATTACCATTTTTCATTTTTTTAAAAGTAACTTTGCTTTCACTTTATTGCAAACAAATTTTCAAATCAAAAGAACACGGTGCCTAGTTGAATAAACTTACTATACAGATACCATGTCTGTTTCAGCTAAGATTTTGTCTCCTTACCTGGCATCATCCCTACCACACAACTGACAGCCCAAACTTCTGTATTGTATTCAGTGGCAAAAGAAAGAAGTGAACAACAGAGTTCTCTATTCATCTTCTTTCCCAAGCCTTTATTTTTCTCAGGAGTTATTGTATAATAGAAGGAGTAGCTATAATCTTAAATTTATCCTGAACACAATTCATAATCATGAATAACTATATTTTCTTTGTATTTTCCTGATATGAAATACCATTCTACTATAATTTTTCACACTATATTTTTTTCTCATTGAGTTCATTTGTACCTTTTAGGTATGCATTACAGTTGCATTCATGATTGGGATCTTGTGCCTTTACATGACAGGTCTTGGTTCTCATTTTTTTTCCCCTTGCCCCTGCTCTCCCATCACATCACACTTCCCTTCCCTATTTACAAAAACTTTTTTCCACATTTTTTTCATTTTCTCATATTTTTTCTTTTCCCTTATTTCCTTTTCCCTATCCTTCCCACTTCCCCTGCATCTTTAGCCCTTTTCTTCCTATTTCACATTGTCAGTTCACACTATATCTTTGAAAAAAAAATAGTTAAGCTTTCAGGTGGTCTAAAGATACTGACTTTGTGACAATAGAGTAATTTATGTGCTGTTTGCAGGAAAGTGACATAGGCAAAGCCAATAGATCCATGCTATTTTAGAGTAAAATTTTGCAATACATAATAAGAACAAAAGTTTGGGTCATTTGAAGATTTAAATAAGCATAAAAAATGTCAGACTTTGTGACCACGACACAAAATTTCATTCTAGTCATTTATACTTGATCTCAAAATTAATTCTCTTAAAGAATGAGGAATTAGTGCCTAAAAGAAAGGAAGGCCTCTGTCTTACTCTGTTTCAACAATCGGGGTAGCTTGATTTACCCCGTTACCAACAAAATTCATTCGCATGTGAACTAGCACAAAGAATCAAGTGGGATCTCTTCATATTAAAAAGCTTCTGCACAGCAAGAGCAATTGCCAGCACCATGAAGAGACAACCCACAATGTGGGAAAAAAGTTGTACCAGCTGTTCCTCAGACAAAGGTCTACTACCTAAAATATACAAAGAATTTAAAATTCAGACCTCCCAAATTTAAATACCCTATCCAACAATGGGAATCTGAAATGAATAGATATTTCTCAGACAAATAAGTAGAAATAGCAAATAAACATATGACAAAATGTTCCACATCTCTGGTCATTGAGATGCAAATGAAAACAACACTGAGATTCCATCTCACTCCAGAAAGAAAGGCTGCTATCAAAAAGTCAACCAATAACAGATGCTGGCAGGGCTGTAGGGGAAAATGAACCCTTCTCCACTGTTGGTGGGAGTGTAGACTGGTGCAACTCCATACTATGGAAATCAAAATGGAGATACCTCAAAAACTAGGATTAGAGGTCCCATTTGATGAAGCTATTGCCCTGCCGAGCATCTTCTGAAAAGAATTAAAAGAGTCACACCAGAGGGATGCACACCCTTGTTCACAGCGGCATAGTTTGTAATAGCTAAAATTTGGAAACAGTCCAATTTCCCATCAACTGGAGAATGGATAGAAATGTGGCTTTTTTTGTTTTGTTTTGTTTTGTTTTTTTGTTTGTTTTTGTAAATAGGATGAAGTACTACTCAGCCATAAGGAATGAGATGCTAGAGACATTTATAGCTAAGTGGATGCACATTGAGGCCATAATTTTAATTGAAATAAGTAGGACACATGTTTAAATACCAAATAGTTTCTCTGGTGTGAGAAACTGAAAGTGCAAATGATTTACC
This sequence comes from Fukomys damarensis, assembly GCF_012274545.1. Classification (NCBI taxonomy): domain Eukaryota; kingdom Metazoa; phylum Chordata; class Mammalia; order Rodentia; family Bathyergidae; genus Fukomys; species Fukomys damarensis. The sequence continues at coordinate 33,107,900 of NW_022900932.1, forward strand.
CCCTAGCACAATACGACTAATATTACTTGTTAAATTAACTACTAAATAGCATGATAGAATCACAATGAATGAAAGTAATATACAAAAATAAAAGCATCTAATTATAACTTCCTAAATATTTACAAAGTAAATTTCCTTTTATTGAACTTAGTAAAAAATAAGCTGTGGCAAAATTGAAATAATAAAAATTCTACAAAGTAAAATAAATATCAGCTTCAAGTTTAGAGGAATCTACTTATTATACTATTATCAAATAATGATAAATAAACAAAATGATAAATTTCCAAATATTTTTAATGATAAATTAACAAATATGCTGAAAAATACAAAGAGTGAGTCTTATAGTATATTTAATAAATATCATTAGTTAAATCTTTTCAGATTGCAGATCTTTGCTTTTCAATCAGTTTCTCAAACTTTATCTTACATAAGAAATACTTGGAGAACTTTTTGAAGCACATATTCCTTGCTGTACCTCATAAGTTCTCCAGGCAATGGGTTTGAGACCAAGAGAGTGTTTACATTTTCCACAGTTGCCATTAACCTTAGTAGTTTCAGGACAACAGCATGAATGATGCAATTTTAGATCATTTGATAATTTTCACATATTTATTTTGTTTCAAACTAAATGGAGAATGACACATCTTATTTCCCCCCATAGAGAACACTTGTTTTTGTTGTAGTTTTTTTTTCTTTTTCTGTCATAGTTTTTGCTATTAATAGTATAACTTCCCCCTTAGAATTATTTTAAAGCATACATTGTGCATATGACACAATGGCACGTCTTTGATTTTTTTAATTTGGGGCTTAGTTTTGGCAGGAAGTCTTTGCTCATATCTTAAACATCAACTAAGGTAACCCTATACAATAAATGCTTCCCAAAGTGACTATACAGCATATAACAAAAATACAATTACAGTGTACCCATATTTCATGCCTGTTGTGGGTCAGAAGTGGTTGGGATCTATTTTCAGATCCTGTTACCTAGAGGAATAGCCTCTCCCTATAAGGTGTGATAAAAATAAAATGAATTCTTACTTATGTTTCGTACATGTATTATGGTAAAATACACATTGTCATTAACCCCCTTCAGAATTCTTACCTTCACTTCAAACATCACACATATGCATCATTCTTGGTAATCTGTCCTTTCTTGTACTATTTTTTTTTTAATTTAAGCATTCACAGCATCTTTCAATTACCCTTTGTATCTGGGATAAAGTGTATCTCATGCAGAAGGAGAAAACATCATTGATAAATACCCTCCAGTTCTTAATTGTCTCTAAAGTGATATAAATTTTATTCACCAAAGCAAATCACATCATTATTCCTGATTAATTAGTAAAAATATCTAGCTTCCCCAGAGGAAAGCATCAGAAGTCTCATAGCTCAGCAAGCCTGACATCCACTGGGCCTAGATGTATTATCTTCTGCTGGGGAGCAACCGCCGATATTTCTGATGCTTCTGTTGGATAATATTTTGAACAATTACTTAGCATGTGGTCTTTTAATCTCACAATTCATAATTTAATTCATAAATACATATTTACCTTACAAAAAAAGAATCATTTTAATTTGATATACTTTCAAATAATACTCATGAAAAATAAGATATTCATATATTTTTTAAAAAACATTCTGGATTTGCTTAAAAATACCATAACTTTATTTTCTTGGATTTATTAGGAAGAAGAGACTGCTAAGCTTAGACACAAGGTCTTAAGTTTGATTTTGTTCTAATATTAAATGTCACTGTGGACCCTAAGGGAGCTAATTAACTTCTGTTAGTATCAATTTTATCTTTGTTTAATGTGGTAAGTAATATAGTCTTCAGAGTTTGGAGAAACCAGAAGAGAATTAGACAGAATGATGTGAAAAAATAGAAGCATATCACATTAATGATACACAAGTTCTAGATCTGATTAAAATGGTTGCCTTTAAGACATCTGGTGATTTCCATAAATCTCTGTTTATTAAAATTTCAACTTAGATATCTTGAGTTTTAATGAATTGTGACCATTATAAATGTAAATTGTAATATCAACTGATTTATGATAATGCTTAAGAATATTTAATTCATTTAAGATGTTTGAGGTTATGATTTCTATATCTGAGAAATTACAAATAGGAAAGATTTGACTTAAAAAGATAATTTTTATTCTATTTGATTGAGATTTCACAATATACAATGAATTTTTTTAGGTTTTGATGTAACTAGTTTTTATGAAATTAATATATAAGAAGCATGTATATTGCAATAAAATGTTATTTGTTCTGTTAATTACTTTATCATATTTTCTCAGTAATTTATTATTGTTTTATTACATTTATTTCTTAAAGTATTTATTGAAATGGAATGATTATTTCTACACAATAGAACTTGTTATACTGCATATTACATATTAATGTTCTTTTGAACATTTAGTGCATTGGACCACATGTTTTCCTACATACTTATGTTTCTATAGCTGTGAAAGTCTGTCTTTTGAAAGAGTAATTTGTTTTATCATTACTCTTCTTTTCTTAAATATGAAACACGTGTAAGAACAATCAAAAGGCTAGTGATAATAAATAACTGTTGTTTTATGATATATATCTAAGTAATGTATAAAACATTTTTATCTATATATAAATCCTACTTAAGACTAATAAGCCATTATTCTGAGATGAAGATTATACTATCGTTTATTACTTTTCAATTTAACAACATAATAAGTACTTATATATAATGCATAAGAATGCATCACATATATTATAGAGGTCCTATAAGAAAATATTGCTTAGTATAACTAGTATTGCTTAATATGAAGAGGTCATAGTCATTTTAATTTTAAAAAGTATATACTATCATGTTCACACAAAGAAAAAATTGTCAAAGGATGCATTTCTCAAATATTCCCCAAACTTATGAAAATCTTTTTTATATCCAAAGAAATTTTGTTCCTTACTAGGTTTCTCTGACAACTGAAGTTATGATAGAATCTTAGTGTGGAATTTTAGACTCTCAGGCTAAAGAAAAGTGCACATTTATAAAAGACATCATAAAGATGGGAAGAAAACATTTCTTTGCTTAGAATGTGGGCATAATTATGTGCTTAAAATCATGACTTCCACTTTAGTTTACCCAGTCTCAAATCCTAGTAAAACTTCCCTACCCAAACCTTCAAAATCATCATTGTATCTGTAAATCTTGATGCTAGACACTATTTCCTCCTTTATTCCCTACAGACACTGGTTTTGCAATTATTATATTTTAGACTGAATTTAATTAGAGATTTATTTGTCCTTATGTTTCTTCACACAAAAAATATTATATGAGAAAATATCTAATACAGAACATAATATATAAGTTTAATAATAATCTCATATGGTTAACTATTCAGATTGAAGTCTTTACACTTAAGCAAATATAAATCATAAAATATTACTTAAAATTAATGCAATGAATGTGTTTGCTATATTGTACTTGTGATCATTTTACTTAATTATATTAATGCTCAGTAACCCAGTTTTCTTAAATGTCTGGCCATTTTCTTTTATAATATCAAGAAATCTTATAAGAAACTAGTATTTATTCGGTGGCCTACCTTGCAAGCGGAAGGACCTGAGTTCAATCCCCGGTACCAAAAAAAAACAAAAAAACAAAAACCAAAAAACAAAAAAACCAAAAACAAAAAAACTAGTATTTTAAGTATTTCAATTGTACTAATAATGAACTAGGTAAATAAAATGAAGCATGACACTTTTAATGAATATTTATCATATAATATTTTGTTCCTTCATGTAATTTACTAAATCAATTCTAATTAATCTCACATATTCAACTGAAACATGCGGCTTTCTGGAAAGTAAAAGAGAGAAAAAACAATGTCATGTTTTCAATAATGAGCAACACTGACTGTGGATGAATTTTCAATGGTAGGAGTCATTTCTCTTTGGATACAGCCTCATTACACTAAATTAATAATATCGTGAGATGTGGTCTACATTGTCCTATGCAGAAGATATTGGAAACCTAGAGTGATGTGGTGTTTTAGGAAGGTGATGAGGCCATGAGATAAAACTGTAAAAAAAGAGATGACTTTATGCACTGCTGCTTCAAATTATCTTCAGTTGTATAACTTTTTCAATTAAATTTCAACAAAAATGTCAAATCCAAAGTGGTTGCAAATTCCTCATCTGCCTTTTGTAAAGTGATACAGTTTGTGTGCTATAGAAGCTACTTACAAAATGTTGCTGAGCCTGCAACTTCAGAGAAGTCAGCAGTCTGGAAATTTTCTGGGAACTAGATCATTTCATGTAAATTATTTTCTGCTCTTTTATAACATTATTTTTAATTATGTGCTTTCCAAAATTGGGGTTGACTTTCCTCTTTGGATTAGGCCCCATATCAGTTCTTATAAAATTCATAATAAAATTAAAATGCTTATGATCCAAAGACTTAGAATCCAGTTAAAATGTACTTTTATTAACAATTCAGCTCTATTTAAAATACACAATTCAGATATCATCATGTGGGGTTTGTGAAAGTTCTTTCTCACATGCTTGAGTAGATTAGAATGTTCATTTTTGAGATTGTTATGACAATTCCTCCTAAACATGTGTCTCCTCCAAAGGAAAACAGACTGTATTTTGTAACCATCTTAAAGCATGAATAAAATGATTACTTATATACGGTGAACAATCAAAACTCCTTTGCTTAATTTGAGCCAAATATAATGAACAAATCACTCTGATTAAACAGAGTCTAGCAGAATTTGTTGAAAAAGATTTTTTTAAACTATTTTGTAACTATTTAGTAAAGATACTCCTCAACTTATGATTGGCTTGCATTTCAATAGACACATTATAAACTGAAAATATTTTAAGTCACAGACTTGTACTAATAAAAGGGAACCATTCATTTAATAAGCCAAGTTTAATGAACAGCTTTTCAGATCCTAATATTAGGCTATTGTTATGCAAAATCATCTGACACCGAACCTGTGTTAAAATAAATTATTTACTATTTCAATTAACTTATGAAATGCACACTGAAGGTGAAAAACAGGATAAATGGATCTTGTTCATTATGAACATGAATAAGAGGAGACATAGATAGATGTATTATAGACATGATGGGATACAAAAACACAAAACAAAAATATCCAAGATATGCTGGCAATGCTGCTACCTCCCAGCACCCCATGAATTTCCTGCCTTACATTGCTTGCCTTGGAATTCAAAGTACAGTTTCTACTGAGTATTTGTCATTATTGTACCACTACAAGTTGCACAATTTTATCTTGAATTATTTTAAGTCAGGGCCTCTCAGTATAGCACTTTATACAAATATAGAAGTACAATTTAAGGTGAAATATATATATGGGTTACCTAAGTTCTGTAAGATAAGAGGCTGGGTACAAAGAAAATGTGAAGATTTGTAGAATACAAAACACTGATTTTGGAACACTGTCACACTGGAAAGGGGACTGAATCATTTTATGCAAAAATTGAGTAAGATAATATGTCATGGTTTTACAGTTCAGTGGGACTACGTTCAGTAGGGAGGTTTCAAAATAGTTGTTGTGAAAATGTATTCCAAGAGATGTCTTTTAATGAATGAAGTTTTATTTGTAAGATTTGATGTGGGAAAGATAATAGCAGCAATAGAAAAAGGCAATGCTTTCTGTATTTCTTTAGTAACTTTCAGCAGCTTTACACTGGAAATTCTGGGGGAAGAGACAGGTAGACAGTGTTACCACTAGGGGATATATCCAGTGAGGACTATCTTGTTCCCTACATTGTGACTTGTGTCCTAGATTTCTAGGTTACTGACACCCTACACAGAAGAACCCCTAAGAATGTTTGTTTAATTGTTAAATAGATAAAATCAGTTCCATTACTTATGGGAGAGTGTATATTTTGAATCTATTGCACTCTTTTCCATTCTTCACATCCAGTGACCCTTCATACTCTTTGCTCTTTAATATATCTTGACTCTACATTTTCCTAAAGCATTACAGTATCCTCTTTACTTCCTTTCTTTTTTGCTTTTCTCCCCATTACTACTGATTCTTCAATAGCAGAAAAACTGGCTATGTAAGATATGAGAAACCACCAAGGTATTCTTTGACTTGTATTAAGAAAAAAGCTTTCTATGTAGGTAAAGGGTATCTTCAAAGGAAAAAGTGAGAGACAGAGAAATGAAACAGTTAGAAAACAAAGTAATAATCTCATATAATCTTGTAATTCATCTATAAATAACTCAGAGGACTCCAAAATATAGAAATTATGGAAATTTTAAAAATATATTTTGATGAAGAGAGCCATTTACAAGGAAAGTCGAAGAAAATATATAGACATTCAAGCAATATTCTACTTAGAAGAAAATCTCAGCTTCAAAATCATTTGAACAATAATACATCAGAATAACATATCAGATAGTTCAGACAATCACCAAGAAACTGATGAATAAAGTCATGAAAATAAATGAACTCTCCAAAGGGAAAGTAGACAAGATAAAGAGAAGGTCAACTACTGGCATGTAATGCAAAAGAAAAGACGTCAAGTTGTCTTTAGCTTTCACATATAGGTCAACCACAAATTTGATTTTCATGTAAATTATATACACTTTCTTGAAGTCCTCGGAGATCAAAGTGCATTAAGCAAATACATAGACTCACTGGGAAACAGATCTCACCTAGAGTATGCACAATTATGTCAAAACACAATTGGCCTCAGTAGTGTCATTTCCTTGACCTAGCACTTCATTTTGTCATCCAACTACAGCTTGTGTGAATTCACCAAGTCTTTACTTTGAATGACTTTTAACGCAATAAAATATCTTCTTTGACTTGTTTGGGTCAAAACAACTACCATTAGCTCTAATGTGATTTGAAATATTATGTGACAGTGTTGGAAGGCTAAAATCATGCCTTGATACATAAGTAATATTCTACTCCTTTTAGTCATTGTTTCTAAAAATACACACCTTGAAGTTAAATATCACTGACTTTTCCTTTCTTCTAAACGACACCTCAAGTTTGACTACAAACATCTCTCTGCCAACACCACTTGATTAATTCTTAAGGCATCATTTTTGTCATATTTCATAAAAATTTTCCTATGGAATAGTTTCTATTGCTTCGAGCCCTAATTCTGGTTTTAAAGCACTCTCCAAGAAAACCACTCTCTACCTTTACAATATAATTTTTCTCTCTTTTAGTGAAACAAAGTTGTAATCATCTCACAAACTCAGCATGCCCATTTCTGCCTTCTGAGAGTTATAAACATATAAAAATTGCTGGGAATTTCCTGAAGTCCCACCACCATATTTATGAATCTTAATATTTTTTAAATTTTATTCAAATCATATCTCAAATACTCAATGGTCATTTGTTTCCTCACATTATGTATAATATCTTTTTGTTTCCTCTGTCTCTGAGTATGACTTATGGCTTAACAAAGGGCAAATCAAATAATGAATGGTCATATAATGTGCAAAATTATTTTGGGTATTTTAGTTTCTCATGTTTAATTAAATGTGACATCCTCAAATAAGGATGAAAATTTGCATATTTGTTTTCTCCTAGGCCCCAAGCAATCATTGTTCACTATCTATTATCCTCTATCTGTTTCTTTCCAGAACTTATATACAAGTTAAAAAAAAAAGGAATAAAATCTTATTTCCTGAAAGAATTTTCTCCTTCTGAATTCCCACGTAAGCAAAATTTTATTGGTGAAAGACAAAATTAATTCCAATCTATTTATATTTTCATACAGGAAGATTAGAAACTGTTACACAAATAATTCTGTTAGCCAAAACACCAGGATGAAATTAACAGTAGCCAAAATTTATGTTGCTATTATGTTGAAAATAAATTTGCCTACTGCCACTCTCATTCATGATTTCCAAAGTGTGAAAAAAATTTGCAGGACACTTCCTAGGATTGTAGTGCAACTAATTTGAGGAAGTACTCAGAGATTGTTTTTAATTTTTAACTTTAATTTTGGATATAGAATGGTTGAATACTTAACTAGTGCACTTTCGGTTGTAGTTGGAGTGAAAGCTATTTGGATTAACTGTCAATATTTTATTTACTGGGAGTCGGGATTTAGCTCAGTCTTTCCACCACCTGCTTCACAAGCACAAAGTCTAGAGTTAGATCCCTGGTACAAAAAAAGAAAAAAGAAAATAGAAAAAAAATATTTTGCTTACTGATTCACATATGTATGTTAATTTTTCCCCAAACTAAGCAGAAACTTCCTTGAAAGAGCTACATATATTTTTCTATCATAAAACTTTCAGTAATCTTTTTGATAAGTAATTTAGTATATTTTCAGCATAAATTGAAATGACTATACTTTTCTTCTTTTTGTTAGGTTCCAGGTGGGAATATATAAATGTTAACATGTTAAATATGTAAACATGAAAACATAATGGTTAACCTGTTAAATAAAAACACAGTTAACTGTATTGACTTCTATAGCACAGTGGACATGGGGTTGTGGTTAAACATTAATAAAGCATTGTTATATTTTATACTTTTGTATTCAAAACAAAATCAGTGTTTAAATTTGGGTTTAATAATGTGACTGCAATAGTCATCAACTAGATTACTAATTAATATAATCAAATAATCTACTGGCATTTTTCCTGGGAATATTATTTTAAATTTCTTCTTTCAAATTTCAAATTGTTCATGCAAATCTTTCTTCATTTTCTCTTTGGTCAGATAAAAATGGGGTGGAAAGAGAAACACAGAGAACAATTTTTCATGTAAATAAAATATATGGAGAAATAAATGTACTTTTGCTTCATTCCTACAGAATATAAAATTAAAATTCATCTGTATGTTGAACTTTGGCAACACTTTTTTCGCCTCAAAATTTTTGCATCTAAATGAGTTATTTTAATGTTAAAGAAATCATATATTGTTTAAGATGATAGAAGACATGTGAATACACATGCATATACATAAACTACAATTTTCAAATATGAATAGTATGATCAGAATCCTATCCTACAGAAAAGTAATAAGAAAAATAAATGCTAATTTCTCTTCACATTCTTCCTCTTTTTTTTTTTTTCATTAGTATTATCCAGCTGCTTCTTTAGTATCTGCATTGGGAATTCTAACTGCTCTGGGTATTTAAAAATAAAGGTTGGACCTGTGATTCGCTTTCGACTTCCTCATTAGAACTACCAAGAGAGTATGGCCAACATTCTTTCAATCTTGGGCTGTCCTGTCTTGATAGTTGGACATAATTTGGTCATGTGTATTTTTAAATTATATATTAAATTTTTGTTGCTGCTTGGATGAACTACTAGCAATGTGATAGCTTTAATGAGTACAAAATTATGGTATTGCAGTTCTGAAAATCAGACATTAAAGGTTTGGCAATGCAAGAAATAACGCTATTGGATGGCAGGACTGCATTCCTTTCCATTTTCTGTTCATTTTGTTATTGACAGAATACAGTTCCCTTGAAGCAGTTGGATTAGGGCTTCTTCCTGTTTTCTTATTGTCTGAAGATGGGTTCACCCTTTGCTCCTACTGATTTGTCTCTGCTCCTTGCACATAGCCCTCTACTTCACAGAACAAACAACAGTGAATCTTTCTCCTATTGCCATTTCTGTGAGTCATCCTTATTATCTTCCTCATACACTCCTAAAAATTCATGTGATTAGAATCTGGCCTGTTCAGATAATCTGGGATAGTGTCCTTCTCTCAAAATCCTTACTTTAAATCCATCTACAAAGTCCTTTTTGCTTTGCAAAGTACCATGTTCGCAGTTTCTAGGGATTAGTGAATGGATATCTTTGAATGGCTGTACTTCTATTACAGTCGTATTTTTAATTCTATAAAACATTCAAGGCATTACTCCAAAATTTTATGTTATAGAATATTGCCGTAGAGATTTTAAAATAGCCTGAATCTCACTCTTGAAAACTTTATTCTTCAAATATGTATACAAGAAGAATCTTTCCTTATAATTGAATTTTCCTAAATTTAAAATTAAAACCTATTTGAACCCCTTTATATAAAAGTCTGGTGGCCCATCAACTACTTGTCAAATATTTAGACATTACACAAAATCTTCTAGTATTTCAAATAATATTACATATTTGCTTTTGTTTTGTCTCATTTATTGAACTTTCTCATTTCAGAATATTATTTCTGTTTGTATTATTATCCTTAAGGTTTGTCTCCACATAATTTTCATTTTCTTGCAGTGTTCAGATGAAATCCAAAACTTTGTGCCTTGCTAACTGCTTTTCAGTTTACTATGATTATACAATTTTTTTTCTTCAGTTACATAATTTGTATTTCTAGCTTAAACATTCTATTTGTAATTTATTTATTCTTCCTTTTGTGTTGCCATTTTTGTCATGGAGTATATGTCTTCATCATTATTTTAATATTATATTGGGATTATATTTTGGAATAAGTATTATGCGTGTGTTACATGTAAAGTTATCTAAAGAAATTCCCATTTTTCTGACAAAGCACAATTCAAGAAATGTAAATAGGCCAAGTTGTTTAATTTGTTTTTAGACTTACCTCAACTTCTAAACATTTCAAATATTAATGAGCATACTAACCTTGTATATTACCAGCACTTACTTTTAGCTTGAAACTAATGAGAAATAATTATTTTCCTAATGATTAGCACATAGTGAAGATCCAATAAATATCTGTTCACTGAATATAAATAAAAATGCCAAAGTAATGTAAGGAGATACATGTTTCTCAAATTTTTTACTTTGCTTTGACATATCAGTAATTGGTAACTTTAATGCTGCAAGACAGAGAAAATATATTTTCCCTATTTTCTGAAGCAGCATTTAATTTGCTAGTAGAAATAATTTTTTTTATTCAGCAAAAATAAATCTATCAGGAAGACGGATAATTTTTATTTACAATGCAAGACTTCTTCTAGGCAAGGCCCTGTATGCCTGTTTTGAGCAGTATATGTGTCTAAAAGAAGTCTACAATTTTTTAATAGAGATGCTTTAAAATAGAGTTTTTGTTGATTCTCATTTGTCATGTCCTAAAATGTTACATTTACATTATTTTGGAAATCCAAACTTGTAATATATCTCTTGTCCGTATACTTGTTTCCCACGTTGTAGTAATTTTATCTTTACCATTTTGAGTCTTTTTTCAACATTGTCCTATTACATCTAATAGTTATTCTCTCCCTGTGAAATATCAGCATAAATTTTCTGTACCAACTATTAATTTATGGCTCACTTCAAACATTATTTATATATTGTATAAATATATAAACAGATACAAATACAATATAACTAAATATAAACATATGTAACATTTATATGCCATATGTATTTACAGGTATAAAAATGTGCATTTCTCATTGGTGGCTTATTTGGTAATATAAATTTGACAATTGTAGTATTTTTCTTTATTTGACCAATCTACTTTTCCTTAAAAATTGTTTTATCCAAATGAACTTTTTTCTTTGTTTCCTAGTTTCTTCTGACCTCAAAATACAAATTGTTTCTTTTAAGCCATGACTCAATTCTCCATGCCCTGTATTACTTAGGTATCCTCAGTGTTTTATTTTCAATCACTGAGACATTTTAAATTCTGGCCCTGTTCCACAATACATCCCTCAACTTTACTACTGTAAGAACTTCTCAAAAATGAAATGAAAGAAATATGATCAGAGGAAACTGAAGAGGCATGCTGTCTATCTAGTTCTCAGCCCTCTGGCATGGTTTGCAATCATGCACATATGAGAATCTCTGATCTGTGATCCTTCTGTGCATTAAACACAACAATGCAAAATAAAGAGGCACACATGAGTGGGATCTTCCAATTTGCACCAGCTGCCTATATATGTATTTAGATTTCCTAAGCAGACAACCTCTGTGTGGCCAAAATATGAATTTTTACTTAGCTCACTGGCTAAACTTTGGTAACATAAAATATTTTAAATCACAATTTCTCAAGTTTTTAAAGAGCAATTGAACAAAATAAAATGAAATTATATTTAGAATGTGAACTTTCATTCATGTGTTTGAAATTTCATCTTTAGTTAAGTTATGTCTATCCCAATTTAGGATTAATAAAATTCAATTCCTTTAAGGTACAGATTACTGTTAACTGTCATTCTTTCTCCAAAGTCAAGTTCTTTAGTACACATGGGATAATTAACTGCTTCAATGGTTATTTCTCTCTGGTTAATTCCTTCTCTCCTTAACCACATATTTCTAACCTTCATTGCCTCCTAAGAACTGACAAGATCAGAAGAAAGAGTTGTCAGAGCACTTACTTGAATCACAAATACACAAAAAGAATAGCAATGAAATAGGAGTAAGAGATGATGATTGCCATTTATTGAATAATGACACACGGGCGCTTTCTAAGTATTGCATTTTTTGGTGCGATTGCTAATATTTTTGCTGATATTCTGACTGACATTGTCCCTATGCCTTTATTATTCTTAGTCCTTCCACTTCTGTTTAGCACAGACATATTTCAATATCTACTACACGTACCGAAGAGTACTTCACATATATTTGTCTTGGGAAAAAAATAAGTGGTGCATCATTTCTTAGAATGGGATTTGCAGTACCACCACCCTACATACGCCTATGCAGAACAGCCACTGCATGCAATATCTCAATAGCTGTACACATGAATGTTCGAACATCCTTGTCCTGTGGACTTCTTTCCAGGAATAGAAGCAAATAAACTTGAAATAAACAAGAAATAAACTTGAAAATTCTATTTGAAAAACTCCCCTACAAAGTAAAAATAATGACTAAGAAAAAATTTTTTTAATTAATTCTAAATTGCAGCTCTGAATTGTCACAAACAGGGCAACTCATAGAAATTTATTCAAACTCTGTAAGTCTCAAGATTTTTGTTATATAAACTTAATAATACCTTAATTATTTCCCACTATCTCATAATGACTAAAATGAGTACTTATTAAATTTTAATGATAATTCATTATGACCACACAAAAAAGAGCATGCATCTCAAAAGATAATTTGGATATATATTTAATAATCTAGTCAAAGTTGCGTATGAAAGTAGTTGAAATGTAATTGTGTGTCACTAGAAGCATATCAACAGGTCTCTTGTGGCAGAGAATATCAAAGAAGGGTAACAATATCTTTCCAGAAGATTTTAAATATTTCCTTTTGGGTTTGAAATATCTCACTCCATGGTCTTCTTGCCTTGTGGGTTTGTGTTGAGAAGTCTGCTGTGATTCTGATAGGCTTTCCTTTGTATGTGATTTGTTTCTTTTCTCTAAATGCTTGTAGAATTTTGTTCTTCTGTTGGGTTTCTGGAATCTTAACTATTATATGCCTATGTGTAGACTTTTTTTTTAATCACAGCTGGATGTAGTCCTATAAGCCTCATTTATTTTATTCTTTACGTATTGGCATATTTTAGATATACAGAATGACAACGCTCAGGGAGTTTGATAACCACAGGGAATGTTTACCTGTGCATGATATATCTCGATCCTTGTTTTTTCCCCATTCTTCTCCTCTCTTCAACTCTTCTTCCCCTCCCTCTTTCAAAAGCTTTGTTTGCAATTTTTCCTTCCATCCTCTCTCATTTTTCAGGAAAATGTGTATTTTGTTACTTTTAAAAATACATGTCACATTAATCTATGATTTGTATTTTTATCTCAATCAATATTACTCATAGAGTGTTACATGTATTTATAAAAAATAAGAATCTGGAGTTTATACAAGTAACTTACTGTAGTAATGTACAAAGGAATTTGAAAAGTTCATTTTTCACATGGTTTTATAAAAGCTATCAAAATGAATTTTATAGTGAAACTATGTTTTTAAAATATTTGGTTGAGCTATGTGAAATGCAATGTCTTTTGTTTTAATGGCAAAGCAAACATGATCTTTGAAAAATTTTGAATAATACAGGGAAACATAAAAATTACTTGAAATGTCATAAAAGCCACATAAAAGCAGGGACAATTTGTTTCTCTGATTCATCATCTCTTTTTTTCCCTCCCTGTGCTTTAATTCCTTGTCTTTATCTGTTGGAGGGATTTTTCTCTAAACACACATGTGGAATCTGACACCACAGGGGGCCCCTAATATTAGGTTATGGCTGTAGCAATGTGCATGAAGTTAGAGATACAGAGAGAAAGGCGAATTTAGATTTTATCCCGTGAGCATTTGAGATAGAGGATTACTGTAACCTGATTCAATTGTCAAGGAGATGTTTAAAAGCTCTACCTTGATTTAAAAGAAAAAAAAAATGTTTTAACACTGCTTGGAGAATGAATTGAGAAGGAACAGCACTGAGTGCTGGCAGGCAGCCAAGTGAAGAGGTTGGCACTGCCATAGAGAAGAGAAATAAGGAACACTAGGATACAGCACAAGCAGCAGCCCTGGGCCGGCAGGAGGGAATCACATCCATAAGGTGTAAGGTCACAAACATAAAATGGAGAGATTAACGGTGAATTACCTGTGGCCTCCACAAACTGTAAGGAAGAAAAGGTCACTTTCAGATTTCTGAATCCGTTGACCACACGGATGATCGTGAGTTCTGTTGGAATGAAAAGAGGAGGAAAATAAGTTGGTGAGTTTGTTACTACATCTGTGGATTATGATGTGTCTGGACATATATACCATGTAGTGGAAATTAAGAAATGTGGGTCTATAGTTTATGTCTGAATCATAGAGTGCACCTTTGAGGGTGCCTCAGTGCTCAGATAGATTACATACATAAGCACAAACATGTACACAATACATAGAGGACATTGGAAACTATGTGCATGGAGGCAACTACTCAAAGATTGTGTTCCATGTAATAATAACTAAATAGCCTTCCAGAAGGCACAAAATAAATTGGTCTTCTAGTTCAAGTAATGAAATAGAAGTAGCGACATTTTCTTTAAATTTAGCAAATGATTGTGTGTAGGGCGAGAGACACAGTATAAAGAGGGTTTTTATCCTAGATAAACTCTCTCCATATAGTCATATATAAAACTATATAGAAATATATAAAATAATATATAGAGAACCATGTATGTAGAACTGTAAATATACCAATATATACTTTTTATTGTTATGAAGTTTATCTAGACTTTATATCGAAACATGCAGTGTTTTAAAAGTGCTTTGTGGGATTCAACCATCCTCAGTGGAAGAAAGATAGCCTCTTTAATAAGTGGTGTTAGAAAAACTGGATTTCAACCTACCAAAGATTAAAACTAGACTCTTATCTTTCATCATGCATTAAACTAAAATCCAAGTGTATTAAAGATCTAAATATTAAAAAAAGGAACACTAAACTTGCTGGAAGATACGTTAGACAAAACTCTGGAAGACACTGACATAGGAAAAGACTTTATGAACAAATCCTCAGTAGCACAGGAACTAGCACAAAGAATCAACAACTGGGATCTCATTTATTAAAAACCTTCTTCATTGCAAAAGAAACCATCAACAGAACTAAAAGACAACTGTAGCACAGGAACTAGCACAAAGAATCAACAACTGGGATCTCATCTTATTAAAAAGCTTCTTCATTGCAAAAGAAACCATCAACAGAACTAAAAGACAATCTGCAATGTGGGAAAGAATTTTTACCAGCTGCTCTTCAGACAAAGGACTATGATCTAGAATATATAAAGAACTAAAAAAATTAGCCCCCCCACAAATATAAAGACCTGATTCAAGAATGGGCATCTGAAATGAACAGACATTGTTCAGACAAAGAAGTAAAAGTATCAGGTAAATATATGAAAAAATGTTCCACATCACTGGTCATTCAAGAGATGCAGATGAAAACAACACTGAGATTTCACCTCACCCCACAAAGAATGACTGCTATCAAGAAATCAATCAATAACATGTTGGCAGGGTTGTGGACAGAAAGGAACCCTTCTCCCTTGATGGTGGGAGTGTATACTGGTGCAACCACTATGGAAAGCAATATGGAGATACCTCAAAGAGCTGGGATTAGAATTTCTATTTGACCCAGCCATCCCTCTGCTGGGTATCTTTCCAAAAGAATTAAAAGAACATACCACAGTGATATATGCACACCCATGTTTATAGCAGCACAGTTTGTAGTAGCTGAAACTTGGAAACAGCCCATTTGCCCATCAGTTGGAGACTGGATAAAGAAGATGTGGTTTTTCTATAAAATGGAATACGTCTCAGCCATAAAGAATGAGAAATTAGTCACTCATAGAAAAATGGATGCATGTTTAGGTTGTACTCTTAAGTGAAATAAATATATCGCACGTGTATAAATACGTAATAGTTTCTCTAGTGTGAAATACTATAATTGTAAATAAGATCCTAATAGTATAATTAACAATGTGAAATAGATGAAAAGGGCTAAAGGTGTGGGGGAAGTGGGAAGAGTAGGGGAGGGGAAATAAGCGAAAAGAAAAATATATGAGAAAATGAAAAAATGGAAATAAAGTATTTGTAAATAGGGAAGAGAGGAGGGAGTGAAGGGAGGGCAGGGATATGAGGAAAACATGAGAACCAAGACCTGTCATGTAAAGGTACAAGATCCCAATGATGAATGTAACTGTACTGTGTACCTAAAATGTACCGATAAACTTAATGAGGAAAAAAAGTGCTTTGTATTAAAATAAATTCTTAAAATATCTTTTCTATTCACAATATTTTACATTTTCATTATTTTTCTACCATGAAATTTTTCCTTGATTTGACAGTTATGTCCCTTTGTAGAACAAGTAGCAGATACTTCAGTTATGTTTTATAATTTGATTGCATCTATAACTATTAACACATTAACCCATACAATCTATAATATATATATTTTTTTCTTTTAACCAGTCCCCACCTGCTAACATTCTATGAACTCATCAACATATCAGTCTACTCATGAGTACAGGATACACATGTAATCGTCTTCCCCTACCACTGAACACAGGAGATATGTGTGACAGATTTTAGACACAAACCATAGCACTTGTCCATTGTTACAGACTGAACCACAAATTCTTTCAATATGTTTGCTATGCAAATCTTCTTGAAAAAAAAAAGTTAGAAATAAAGGTAGTCAGTACCTCCTTTGGAAGTTAGTCATAATTAAAAAAAGTCATAGAGAATCATCTATTAGAAGATAAAAGTGTTTTGCAACAAACCTATTAGTTCAAATTTTATGCTGTATTTCAAGAAAGAGTTAAACATATACAAGTGTCAATAAATGATTTGCATGCAAGAATTAGAATTTATTGGAATATATTATATGCTTTAAGCAGATTATATTAAGTGGGAATCAGTGTATTTGCAGTAAGAAAAAAATTGGCCCTTAGGTCATATATAACTTTAAAATTTTATGATTTTGAAAGAAAATTTGAGCTATTTATTTAAACAAGCTATTTAAACATGATGACCTTTTAAAACAGACTGCCCTATGCATCATTCAGGATCTAGTTCCATTTGGGAAGATGTTATTTCAACCAGTTGATTCTTGTGAATTTGTGTGATGAAATTGTTATTTTTATAATTTCTGTTATATTCTTATAAAAATTAATAAAAATATGCAATCTCTGTTCAGCCTATATTTAAAAATTTGGATTGGTAAGTGCTTAAGAGAGCTTATTTCAATTAGAGTAATAAAATTACTTATGTGATTATATCAATTGATAACATTGTAGTTTTGTTATGATATTGGGTAATGGGCATTTTCTGTTGAGTAAAGAAAACTATATCAAATTATGTCATGCATTATATTGCAAAATAAGCTTGCAAAAATCCGTAGTGGTTTATTCAATATGAGATCTATATTTGTCACTGAAATAAAACAATTTGGGAATTCAAAAGTCTAACATAATTGTAAACAGTATTCTTAGAGCTCTTATAAAACAATGATATTTTTAATTTTAGTAGATATTATAAAAAGTATTTAACTTCCCATGATAAAATATTTAGAGATAACAGTTGAAGAATGTCTTCAAAGACATTCTTGAGTGACTACTCCCTGCACTTTTCCTCCACTTTGTTCTCTTTCAGGCACATTGATTTCTTTATCCACAGACTACTATAGTACTTCTCTGTTTATCACAGATCAAATATTTCACATCGGATTTCCTGATTGACAGTGCACTGCTAAAGCCATCCTAAAATACCACTGGCCCCTTCAATTCAATTACTTTAATAGACAGCTACAAGATTCTAGTTTTCCAGTGTTTTTCCAGAGTGTTCTATTCCATAAATTTTCCTTGACTATTGTCTCTCCTGGGGTGCCCTTGGAACTCTGTAACTAAAGATGTAATCCTTTACTATTCAAAATATTCTTAAATGACTTCAACTTCAGTGTACCTTACCAGCTTTTCACTTTCCACATTATGCTGCTGTTCTGTGGTGTAAATAGAAATCTTATATTGTTTACTTTGAATTTTATGCACGCTATTTTGGCATTAAAAGCTACATTAAACATAAAAATAAATATCAGCAAATTCAGAGGGACAAGTGTCAGCTATCAAATGATGTACAGCAAAATTGATAATTGTGGTACTGTATTATTAGCATATAGATTACTGAGTTTTGGTTTGCCTCTGTAGGTCTTTGCAGTATATCAGTCTAACGCTGTATTTAAAGATTACTATGTGTTATATTTTTACACTCTTAAAAAGCCACAGCTTACATATTGTAGTCACTGAATCATTATTTATTCACTGTTTAGTTTTCCAGATATGTATTAGGTAATTTAAGCTCATCATAATAAAGAGTGTTTTATTATGACATAAACTTTCTGAAATGCATATGCCTTGCATGTATGTATTCAAACTCCCACATAGCACATCATCAGGCAGCACAGTGTATTATTTCATGGGAGAAAAGTTTCTGGTTTTTAATATAATGAAAAATATTCTTCTTTGTAGAAAATATCATATTTTAGTCCACTAGTAAAGCAGGAAAATGATGCACAATATGCATAGTAGTGAGGATCTTTGTGCTACTTTTCCAGATTGTATTTAACGCATCTCTTATAGTCCATTTGTATCGCCGCTGCTAAATTTTAATTGGGAAAGACAAACTGGACTTACCGAGAATAGGTTAAACTGATCAGTGCTTGACTTTGGTCTGAAATGTCAAGTTTGTCCTTTGTGTGAAGTTGTTCTGTCTACCCCTTTGCTCCTTGAGTACTTGCGAGAACTGTACACATGCACGAACTCTTCATTTGGAGTTGTGTGATTCAGACAAAAGGGAATGCCAAGTCTTGACAGAAAGAAGAAAATGAAGTTGAGTATTACCCTCTTTTATTATATTTTAATTTATCTGTTTGCCTATTTATTTATTTATTTTAAACACAGCACACCCCTCCATTAACTCAACGTCTAGGCTATCGGCTAAGTTTTTGCAAACCAGTCTTCTGTGTAGTTTTCATACCTTCTCTCTATTCTTATTCCTTCTGACCAAGAAGCAAGCTAAAGTTTGTTTTCCCCATGACGAGCTGAGATAAAGACTTGAATATTGATATTTTGGGAACTTAGAATGAGCTCAAAATTTTCAGGAAAAAAGAGTGGAAAAATCAATAAGATACATGCTACCGAATTGTTAGAATTTTGAGTAACGAAAATTCAAGTTTGTCAGTACCCCTGAAGGACCTGGGCAGAAAAGTTTTGACACTTACACATAACTTCCTACCCCACCTTATTGGTCCTAGAATATTAACTCCTCTACATTCCCCTGTAGTTTTGATTCCCATAGATTTCCTGGGCCTTCAGAGAAATTATTGAAGAATAAAAATAAAATGGCTGGCAGTGTGCTCAACACTTGCCAGTATAGCTGAGATGAAATTAAAGGTGAGCTGAAGAGATATAATACAAGGCACCAAACCCACCTCCTGTGAGATAATGATTGAACCCCTCTTACTAGCTGCAGGGCACATGACCTTCCCTGTGGTCCTGTGGTTTCCTTTGTCTCTGCTTAAATAGTTCCCTTATTAAACTGTTATCAAATTATCCAATTTGAATGTATTATGTGTTTCTGCCAGGGTTCTGACAGGTACTTCCTTTGTCAGTAATGGCTGACAAGGTGATACAACATCCAGCAGCTAGCACTATCTGTCTGCATCTTTGACGGGATTCTTTTAGTCTATTGAATGATACTCAGTACTTCAGCCTACCTTTTAAATACACTACTAGGAGAAGTAGGTTGACCATATTTTATTAAAATATGTCTATGTGAAGTTCTGTGATTTTATAATGCATAAAGAATATTATTTTAAATGTGTTCAATGGAGCATTGAGGTGGAATAAATCTCTTCAGTAGAAGGAAGGCAACAAACACATGCTCTGCAGAGCCCATTGTCCTTGTGGTGAACGACAAAAGTCTGAGAAAATTCCTCTCTGATGCTGTAGAGCTGAGTACATGAAGGTGTAAGACTTTCAAGTACTACTTTTAGTAGGAAACTCTTATGTAATGAAACCCTAAGAGGCCAAGTTTCAATTACAAAACTAATTCTAAAGTTATAGGTTTATTACACATAGCAAGTACCATATGTTCTGTTTGGTAAGGTACCTAAACAAATATTAAGGAAATATTTTATATTGATTTTTATCAACATAAGGATGCCTTTACTATTCAGAGTTACATAAACGGTACATATTCTGTGCTATAATTTGCAACAAAGAGAATAACAGTACGAATGAATTCTTTACCTGACATTTTCAATTCTGTCACAGTAATTATTTATTGCTTACTTATGCAGCTGTTTCATAACGAATAGATCTTTGGTTTGGTTTATAAACTCAGGTGATTTCTTTTTTACATATTTTGCAAATAAGATCAGAAGTTACCATTTTCAATACGATCCAGAGTTTTCTTATGGAAAGAAAAATGACAAGCTTGTAGATAATAATGAAAAATGTAAAACTAGGGGAGCAGGTAGCAAAGCCGAGTAAAGAAGGTTAAATTCTGCATTCTATTTATTTTTCCTATTATACAAGAGTATTTATTTTATTTTAAACAAGTTGTATTATAAGTTGTTGCTGTTAACTTTATATTTCATAATACTCAGAAATACTGTGTCAAATTGCTTTCTCATTTTAGGAAGGCTAGTATTATCCAATCAAATTTTAACAAATTCAATGACTTTTTCATTTTAACAAATTCAGTAAATATATTTTAATTGAGGTGTTCAAATTTGATTAAGCAATTTTGTGTTATAAATGCAATTTATTTCCATATCATAATATTTAAATGAATACCAGAATCTGAAAAGCATTTTATTAATGAGAATTGGATTAATTGATGATAGATTTCATGAGAATGAAGCAGCCTAAATTTTAGAAATATAAATAATAAGTCTAAAACTATTGTAGCATCAAGCATACTGAATCTGATATCATGAATATTTCAGTTTAATGAGGAAAACTTAATCAAATAGGAAGACAAATTATACATCACTAATTCCCCTAAATATAAACTAAGGCTATATAAGACAGTATATTATAAAAAGTTGAAATTATATAGAGGATTACTAACTTGAGCAACTGTGGTAGTTATGACTAAGCATAAGGAGTTGGGAAAAGTTGCTGCAACATTTTGAGTTCAGAAAAAGATAATGGTTTGATGTGTAATGCGTCACAATCAAGTTAAGAATAATGCAGAAATTAAGAAAAAGAGATACAAAATGTCTAGAATGCTAATCAGCTACCCAGAGTTATAACCATGTGCTAATTCTTGGAGAAACTTTAAATTCTGTTAAGATTTATGTCCTTCAGAAGGGGAAGACCCTGTCTCAAAGACAATTTTAAAAATAACCAGCAATGTGGCTCAGTATTAGAGTTTTCATCTAGCATAAGCAAGGCTTGGGTTCAATCCCTGGTACTGTAAAACAATCAAAAACAAACATCAACCCCAAATAAACCAAAAGAACAAATTGTGGCCTTAGTTTAAGAAAATTGGCATGATATATCCAAATTTGCACTTTTAAAATATAGGTACTATATTTAGAGATAGGGGAGATGTCAATAAAGAATAAATAATATTACCTAAAGGAGCAGTTTCATAGTGTATATGAAAGATTACATCCAAAAGGAATATATAGACACAAAGTCCATGAAGGATGTTGTGATATATAGTTTGAAAGTAAAGCCATGGGGATTTACTGATAATATAAGGCAGATGTCATAAAATATAATTTCCATATTCTCAGCTTAAGGGAAATAAATGCATAGATAGTATTCCTAAACATTAAGTTAGAAAGCACTATAGAGGATTAAGTTCCTCAAGTGAATAAATTATGTTTAGTTTAGAATATATTGAACTTGAAGTAATTGTAACATATACGAAGAGAAAGGCAGTTGGTTATATTAGCTCTAAGATTAAAAGTCTAATCATGGGCCATACATTAAAAGTTATCCATATAAATATTAGAATTGAGGATATATTTCTCTGTGGAGAGAGTTCGGAGAGGAAGAATAAGTAGTCTTCCACTATTTTTTTAGATATGTCAATATTGAATGACTAGTAGAGGTTAATGAGTCTTCAAAGGACACAGAAATTTTGGAAGAATAAACTAAAAGATATAATTTAATGGGATCAAAGAGAGAACAGATGCTTTTTCTGACAGTGAATGATGCTAAAGATGACAAGTTAAACTACTACTAAGTTTAAAATATAAGAGGTCATCTGATGATGTTGATAAAACAAAAACTATTTTAATAGGCTGTCAAGTACCTTGGAACTGAGAAAATCAAATCACTAAGTAGAAATAAATTTTGAAACATTATTCACTACATAATAGTGAAATATGATAGTAGATATTAAACAGATAAACTACCTTTTAACAGTAATATCTATAAATAAATGTAATCATATAAAATATACAATTTTAAAATTAAGATAACTAATTTTGAACAATTTAAACCTATTTAAATATATATTATTAAAATACATATATCTAATATTGTATTGCAAAAAAATGTACAACTGAGTTCTTAAATGACCATAAAAGATTTTTATATTTCATAACTTTTTTCACCATAAACCAAAGTTACAGCTGTAAATAGTAAGGGACTAAATAGAGTGGATAACAAGAATCAATTTGATTAACTTTCAAATAAGAGGAACTAGTGTAGCGCAAAGTAATTTTCATGAGAACTAACAGTTCTAAGGAAGATGGCAATGTTCCAAAACCAGTTGCAGAAATATCCTTCACTTCCAGAAAGAAATGGTTTTACAAGAGGGAACTTGTAATTGACTTTTGCTATAGTCAGCAATCAACAACAACAACAAAAAAACGGCATCGTTTGGATGTTGTGGAAACATTAATTTCCCACTTTAGTTTTGAGTGCCGCATCTGCTTTAGTGTGCTTTTCATACACAATGGCTCAAGCCTTCATTTCAGTTCACTTATAATGTGATGCTTTATTCTATACTGAGTAAAGACATATCATTTTTTTTACTTTCTTTTTGTTCCATTTTCCATAAAATAGCATTCATTCCTACCTACCCCACATATTTCCTTCAGACTAAGAATACAAAACTCTAATTCATTTGCATTACTTTTCAAGCATTGTGTTTATTTTGCTTTAAACAAAAGTAGAAAAATTGAAACAAAAGAAAGAATACCTTTTAATAAATTCTTAAATTTTAAGGACTTTTCAGTTTTAAATCATGCATTATTTAAAATACTTGGAATTCATATACGAACTTTAAACTCCTTTATATATACCCCAGATTTAGGGTAACATAAGCATCACAATTAAAAAAAAAAGAGGTAATATTATTTTTGTCAAGAAAGATTTTCCAGGGCTGGGGATTGAGATCAGTGTGTCACTGCCTGCCTTGCAAGCTCAAGGGCCCAAGTTTGATGCCTGGTAACAACAACAACAGAATTTCCACAGCGCTACATTTTAACCAATTTTCTTTTAAAAATATTTGCAATTGGGAAATTTGAATTCAATAGTTTCAACACCCTCGTTTTAGATTATATTCCTTCATTTTAAGAAATCAAAATGTTAGTAATTTATATAATGTCTATTAATTTCTAAATAATAAATATATGTATTTTTAGCAAGTGCTCTTCTTTTTGTATTTCTAACAAATTAACATTTGTTTCAGTACTTCTGGTATCACGTCTAATTCTCTCGCATTAAATAATTATATCTTAATACTCTAAAATATATGTGTGTGCATGCTTATGCGTGCGTGTGTGTGTGCATGTGTGTAGCAAGGAAATCTTTTGAAATATTTGAATTTGCTTTTATAATGTATTTTCCCTCTGTTACTCCTCTTTCAAAAATCACGTGGGGTTTTGTTACATTCTTGCTTTAAGAAATTACTATCCTTTAGTGTTGAAGGCATTAACCTTACATTTCGGTTGTTTTGTGTTGTCTTTAGGGCTGAAAGTGTTGTATAGTTTGGGCTATGGATTTTACATGGAACAAGGCAGACACTAGTGGCACTGCAATAAACAGAATCCCAAAGTTAAAGAGGATATGAAAATCTCATTCAATGTAGAGCATGGTGTCAGGTGTTTTTGTGTTTGTTTTGGTTTTGTTTTGTTTCAATGCTCCATAAAGACTAAGGAATCTATGGCTGTGGAACATCAACCTTCTAACCTTGGCCCTGAGTGTTCTGATTGCCAAGGTCATTCATTTTCTGTATATACAGAGATACTATGCGAGTCGCCAGCTCTCTAGGGACCAAGTGCAATTGTGACAATACGCAACTCAATGGAGCCTCTGAGAAGTGAACTTTAGAAACTTCACTAAATATGTTAAATAGCTCAGTACTGAAAAATTGCATTTTGCACCAGCCAACCATACTTTGACGACATGGAGCCGTACCTAATTTCTTTTCTTTAAAAATTTAAATTCTTGCTGTTATGATATTTTTAAAGGGAAATAATAGATGGTTACGTATAATATTGATAGAGTAAATGCAAACCATTTTCTGGCTCATTTGTCATGAATCCTCAAGACTCTCCTCTGTCTCTTGTTTGTACCGAGATTGTTTCTGTGATGGCCTTGGTATTTGTTGTTGTTGAATGTGAATGGCACAGCTGACTCTGGCTGTGATTATTAACACACCACCTTCTCAGTGAGACCTTCACTCGTCCCATGCAATCACCTTTGTTACCTTTGCTTTACATGAATTTCTCATTAGTTTGATATACTTCTATATAATTTAAATCACACATTAGAAAATAATTCCCAGGAGCTCAGGGATTTGGCTATCTTTGCTGCTTATATAAGGCAGTCACACACTCTGGTCTCAGTATTTTTTAAATGAATATGTTACTTGCTATCTATTTGTGTACTGGCAGATTTCATAACAATATTCATTTGTTGTTTCTTCTTTTATGATGCTTTACCTCAGGTTATACAATCTTTTTAGATATCACGAGTGATGAATTTCTACAATCATGGAGTGATCCATTCCATTAATGCTTTTCTAAGGACTTCAAATATCACGTCTTCTTAATATTTACTGAGATTATTTATATAAGCTATATCAAGCAACTTGAATTTTGTTAATACAGACTGAATGAAAAACTGATGATCACCAGAGAAGAAAACAGAAAATTTATCAAGATGTTAAAAGAAACATCTATTGTTTTGCGCAGTTTTCCAAGGCAGGTTGCTATTTAAAAGAGTTAATGAACTAGAAGTATGTAATTCTGAGAAACAGATACAATTAAGCATACTATCGATTTATCCATTATGGACAATTAATCATTTTTGCTGTAAGCAAAATGAGAAACTTTGGTTGTTAATAAAAAATTTTGTTTCACTCTAGTTTTAATTTGCAACGTTAAACTAGATTTGTTTTTTCTGTTTGCTAATTTATGTATATTATATTTGGTCCTGGAAAAATAATACATAGCAATGATTCATGTAAATAACATGAAAAATGGTGTGACATGAAATACCTATTAACACAAATAGAAATTATATCTCAGAAGAAATAGTCTTGATAATAATTACTATTAATTTTTTTATGGCTGTGATAAATGAGAGATATTGTACTTTGTAAGGATTATTTTCTAATTTCAGAACCACTGAAATTAAAAGCTTTAATAAACATAAACTATTGTTGATAGATACCATACTTAAAACTGAGTTCTTCATAGGACCAAAAAGTAGAAAATGTATCTGGTTTAGTATCTGGGTTTAAACCCTTGTTTAGTATTATAAATTGTAAACTTTTCTAACTCCATTTAATATAGTTAATAATTGTCCACAGTCATTCAGCATATATATTTGTATACACACATGTACAATTTTGTCTGTGCAATTCAAAGAAAATTTCAGAAAATAGGATGTGTCTTCACACCATGAAACAGTGAAGCTCTATGCCGTATTTTAAAATGTTAGATTGACAAAGAAGTTTGAAAAAAATTCGTTATAGATTTAGGAATAAATTTGTTGCTCTATGTCTGTGTGACCAATCATATAGTTTATGTAATGTCGGATGGCACAGCATTCGCTTGATATTACAGAAGGCTTTGTTCTTTACAAGTGGACTTGTACATCTTTATAAGTGGTGAAGCTGTTCAGCACTCTTGAGTGTTGCCCTTTCTACCATTATAAATTATGATAGGCTTTTTTTCTATGATGAAGGAAAGGGTATCAGTAAACATCATAACGGATGATATTTAGCAATTGCACAACTCATTAATTCCAACTATTTGTGCTTTTTCAGAAATTGCTTCATTACAAATGGCAAGAGGAGGGGTGTTTCCTTTTAATAGTTGGAAGGGTGCTTTGGAGGCTACCCTACTATGCTTCCACTTGCTTCTCAGAAGGGCTATTATGCTCCAAATTATTTAGATACCTGATGATATTTTGTAACAATTTGGGGATTTTAAATAGTTCCTTTGTCACACTACGGTTGCTGCAGCTACAAGGGCAGAATCACAACTTATTTGATAAAAACCCCTTTTAATCTTTCTTTAGGTAAGAGTAGGAGAATAAAGGAGACAGTTGAATAAATATTCAAATTATCCAAAAGTTTATCAAGTCAATACTTTGTCTTCAACAAAAGTTGAAGGACGAGTGACATATCCCTGTGACTGTTCATAGTATATGATCAAATTAAGGCAGATCAGATTCTGCCTACAATCCTACCTTTTTTTTTTTTTTTTCTGATACTAGGATTATTATTGGCTCTGTCAATAGAGCTAAATATAAAGAACAGACTGTGAAACTTTTTAACTATTTTGTAACTGGATTTAAATCCACTGTTTTTGAAGATAATTATTATGTATTTCAATTAAATACACTTTTAGACTTAAATTTATGGAAAATATTCCTTCAAGTGTATTAATATGAAAGAATCACAAAAAGCAATTATTTCTTTAAATACAAAACCTTTGGTATCCTTTTTTTTTAACTACTTTTTTTTTTTTTTTAATGATACTGAGGATCTAACTTGGGACCTTACTTTGGCAAAGTGGGTGGTGGAACCACTGAACTAAATCCCCGGCTCAGTACACACACTTGGAAATAAAGAATATTTACTTTGGAATAATTAGGCATGTCATTTTACACGTTATAAAAGTCTTCTACACTTTATATAAAAAATGTTTTGAATCCAGACCTTGTTTCATATGTATAATCCCAAATGACTTTTAGTTTTATCTCTTTAGCCCTGTTTATGGTTGATTGTCCCTATGCCTTTATTTATATTTTTATAACATTTACCTTTAAAGAGAAAACACCTGATGGTTTCAATTTGTTCCAATCCATTTTTGTATTTTCTTTTTAGCTTGTTCCTTCAAACTATGTTAATAAAGAAGAACCTATGGACCAAATCCAGTCTATGATCCTATTTAAAAGCACTAATCAAAATGAGCTTGAGTTTAATATTATGCATAAACAAACAGATTAACATAAAGGCAATGGAGATTTCATTTGGCCTATAAAGCCTAAAATTTTTATGTCTATCTTTTAGATGGAAACAATGTTGCCAACCTCACTTTATACCATTAAGATTTATGTTCAACATTTTGACAAGTTGTATTTTCCAGTTCAATGGGCTTTGCATATTATATTACCTCAGGAAGTAAAGTTGTTCTATGAAATATGCCATTTTTAAAGAATTTGATTAAGATAATAAAAGTCAAGCCAGTCGTTTCTAAAACTACACTTAGTAAACAATACACCGGCAATGCTTTATTTATTTATTTATGGTACCAGGGATCGAACTCGGGTCCTTGCATTTGCAAGGCAGTCACCGGAACCACTGAGCTAAATCTCCAGCCCTTATACTTTATTTTGACACCTTTAAGATATCTTATTCTTGGGCCATGAATTTAGCTCAGTGGTTCCACTGCCTGTCTCTAAAAGTGCAAGGTCCCGCGTTTGATCCCCAGTACACACACAAAAAAAAAAAAGTCTTATTTTTCTTATATCTTTCACAAATTACTTTCAATATTCACAAATGATTCTTGCTCGAGTGAAATATTTAACTAGAGACTTCTGATATTCTGATTCTCCTTTTAGTGAATCACCTTCTTCTATAGTCAATTAGTTTCTTCTGAAGAAAAATGGTTGGAATTGCTATGACTTTGATAGAATTGTTAATTTCCAGAATAAAGAATTAATGTGACATTTTATAACTATAATACTTAATGGGTTTTCATCTGGTAATAAAGCATACTTTTGAATTAATATACAGTCATGCTACCATTTTGCTTAAAAATATACCTTGATTTTCATGAATATATCCAAGTTAAAGGCTACCTAACAGCTGTAAGTATGAAAAAATTAAATTTTGTTCTTCTTTATATTACAAAGTATTATGGTGGTTGGTTTATTTATTTATTTTGGTACCGGGGATCAAACTCAGGTCCTTGCACTTGCGAGGCAGCCAGTGGAATCATAAGCTAAATCCCTGTCTCTTGTGGTGGTTGATTCAGACAGCTTAAATATGGATGTAGGAAATTCTAGATTAATATAGTTCTTCTTGATAAAATCCCTACTTAAAAAGTGGAGACTCATACCTGAATTTTCAACATACCCGTTGCAAAATCATATTAAAAAGAAGATTGAAATTTATTTTCAATGAGGTGCTATTCTAAACAGTTTTATGACATTTAACACATCACTAATGGCTATAAATTCAATGTGTTATGAGCATTAAATTAAAATAGCTGTAGATAAACAACTCTGCATAGGGCAGCCCATTAGTTGTGAAAGAACAAACTGGTTCTGCTCTATTGCTAATGTTCTTTTCTTTAACTCCATGAGTAATTATGCAGATTTTAAAGTTGTAGTAAATTTTTATTTGTTCCTGATTTAATTATTTATTATTATGTTTAATGTGGTCTTAAAAAGTTGTTATTATATCGCCTGGGATTTACTCTGTGTTCCGTGGCCTGCCTTGAAAGTAAGCGAAAAGTCCTAGTTTGATCCCTGGTACCTAAGAAAAGTTCTTATTACTGTACAGTAGGGCAGAAAAGAATGACATCAACATTAATGACACTGAGTATTCATAATAAATGAACTAAAAGAAAAATGGAAGGTCAGAGATAAAGGAAAAGTGAAAGAATTGCAGTCAGAACAGAGAATTGAAACCCACTTGTCATAACTGGACTACTGAGATAAAAGATATCCATGAAAATATTAGAGCTGTGCTCCTTACACGCTAGATTGACTCTAGGATCAATTGGTGAACAATGTGTCTAAGTCTATGTCTGCATAAATATCAGAATGAGCATTTTCGTTATGATTCAAAGATGTTATCATCTGCTAAAGCAATTAAATTTACCTTAGCTTGAATTAAAATTATTGCCCGATTTTGGATCTGTAAAATATACAATGGAAGAGAATTTCGATCAAAGTATGATTACTTATAACAAGAGGAATATTTTGCAAAAGAGAATGGGAAAAGGACAGAGGAGGAAAGAGAGAGGCGGGGGATGCTAAAAGATGTTATATACGTGTATCAACTCTCGACATAGAATGTAATCATTATGTACTGCAGACGTGTACCAATAAAATTTAAAATAGGAAGAGGGAAAAATGTGGAATTCCTGCTAAATCAGAAATTGGTTACCATATTATAAAGAACACTGGACTGTCTCATAAACATACAGTTCTTTTAGGAAGCTCCTTTCATTAGTGTTGGTGCACCCTAAAAGCGATCTCGGCGCTTGTGCTTCTCGCTGCATTACTTTGAATCCTGACGACAAAAGGGTTTCTAATGTTGGAAAACCAATATGTACTTTGTGAAGGGCAGCACACACTCACCATTCATTTCAAACATAAATATTTTGCTTCATTTTTGTAGATAATCTTAGACTTATCCTCAAACTCCAACTTCAAATACATTGTCCCTAAAATATAGACAATTTAAGTGATGGCTGATGATATTTAGCTAACACAATATTACAAAGATAAGGGGGCTAATTGTCTTCTATTAAAACATGAGTTTCATGGATATATGAGGCCAAAACATCTTTAAATATTTATAGAGATATTTTCATATCCTAAATTAAGATAATTTCTAAACCCCCACCACAAAATAACTTTAAATCAGAAAGCAAACTATAATGCTCTTCCCCATTACAATCACCCAATCATATGTGTTCTTTATATAGAAAAGATATGAGTCTGAACATAATGTATACAATTTCTTGTTATTTTTTGAAATAATTTATAGTGTATTATCAAATTATCAGTAATCACAAATATGGAAATTTATTTATTTTTCTTAGTGTGTATTTGAGATATGTAATATTAAAATTTATTCCTAGAAAATATATGTGAAAGGCAAATAAGATAGGATCAACTAGCAAAAGGCTGCCTAATGGGCTTAACTTCAATTATTTTTCATATAAAACATATAACAAATAAAAGGATATGGTATATATATTTTAGTTTGTATATGTATTACATACACATAGATGTATATATACATGCATTTTATAAATCTCTAGATTTATAATATAATTTCAGATAAACACAATCTTTTAGATTCCAGTTCTTATAATAATTGAGTACAAATTCTATTTTCCACAGCTTGAAAATAGAGAAGTCATTAAATCTCTCAAGCCGCAGGGATTGCTAAGATTGCCATATTTATAAACCATAAGTTGGGAAGTATTTTTTATTCTTTGCTAGTATTGTTATAATATATTAGTCTCTTTAAGTATTCTTTGTATCAAGCAAATTCTTAGTAGCTAGAAGGATGCTATTTTTGATATCTGAATTAAATACTTCAAAAAGTTTAGAGAACTACACCTGTTTTTGTTGATTTACTTTTAGAAATATGAAATTTGTCATGCATATCTCCACATCTATTGGGATGATAAAGAATAAGATTGTAACCAGGTTAAGTAATTAGATAGTCTTATGAGTAAAGAGAAAACAGATTTTTTTTAAGCCACACATTTTTAAATTCTAAAGAGATTCAATACAGGTGGATTCTCTTTGGTGTTTGCTGTCATGTTTTTTACATCTGGTTTTAATTAATTTTTTTTCAGCTTTAATTGAGTTTATTGGTACATTTTAGGGATACAGTACAGTTACATTCATTGTTGGGATCTTGTACCTCTACATGACAGATCTTGTTTCTCATTTTTTCCCCTTACCCCTGCCCTCCCTTCACCCCCTCCTTCCCTCCCCATCTACAAACACTTTATTTCCATCTTTTCATTATCTTGCATTTTTTTCTTTTCCCTTACTACCCTTCCCCCACCCATCCCACGTTTCCTACACCTTTAGCTCCTTTCTTCCCATTTCTAAATGTCAGTAATCTTATTAGAATCTTATATATTGTTGCAGATTATTCACACCAGGGAAACTATTCGGTATTTACACATGTGTGACTTATTTATTTCACTTAGGAGTATATCTTCAATTTTTAAAATGTTGCTTTTTTGAGTGTATGAGAAACTTAATAGCAACAAAATTATGTGCAAAATTCCGGTTTTGATTTCAAATAGAAAAATATTTGAAAAGAACTTCCAATTTCAAAATAAATATAAATGAGTTATTTTATTGCTAAAGTTACAAGTTCTAATTTTGTAACTTTTTTTGGATGCTGTATGTTTGAACATTGCATGACATGAAAATAAAATTCATCTTTGCTTGTAACAAGAAGTCAATGTAGATTCTCTCATTTCTGTTTTTGTAATTTCTCTTTCTTTCCCAATCTCCTTTCATCTTTTACATTCCAAGACACCTTCCAGCCCATTCTTGGATCTAGCATCTTGAGATGCTCCTGCATCAATTTTCATTTTTCTCTGCAGCCAAAGTCCCAACTTTTTCACATGGTTGTGAATATTACCAATAATCACTTCCTAACCTTTAGTCGATTCATCAGCCACTCAAATCTGAGAATGAAATAACCAATGCTATTATTACAGCTGTGATCATATTTTCAAATATAAGAGACACTCTGTGAATGTACTCTAAATCTTCAGGAAGGAAAAATGTTTCTATCCCCACAAGAATTCCCGAAGCTTTTCTGAGATAGTGGAAAGAATGTTTCATGACCTGACTTCTTTGAGAATACGGAACAATAGCAACTCATCATTTGCGACTTAATGTTAATTTTTTTGCTTTTAACTTTATATTTCATATCACATACAACCTACCCAAACTCACAAGATTTAAACTCTATATCTGATCAAATTTGCCTGTAAGTAACTAAGCATCAATTTTTTTTTTCCTCGCTTCTCCAAATATTAGGTCTCACCTTGTTTATTTAATCTGAAAATTTCTGTAAACTCTTCTATTTCTTTCTAGGACTTTATTCACCTGGTCTCCCATATCATTTCAGTTCTATCTAGGAAACAATGGTATTCTCATCTACTTTATTTCTTGCTCAATGTCTCCACACTCTGCTAAACCATCATAATTTATCTCTTAGAATCAATGATAATAGTGTCGTTGGTATAATTTCTGTTTTCCTACTTCTTTTCATGACTCTTTGCAAACAATTCTGTAAAGAGAAACAGACATCTGTTTTTGCTTTTAACTTTGAAAATATTTTATGATTTATCTGCCTAATTTCTTCCATTCTCTTTAGTGTTTTAGAATAAATTCAAAATGGTTCACTGTAGTCCACAAACTGTTATGAAATTTAGCTCTTGTTGCCTGGAATTTAGCTGAGTGTTGCCACCAACTGTCTTACAAGCATAACATCCTGAGGTCAATCCCAGGTACAAAAAATAAAAATTCTTGTTTTTGTTTTTCCAACTTATTTTCCTTATTTATTTGATACATGCCACATTAAAACTTGTTTTTGAAACACTCAAGCACTTTTTCATTAGTCATGACTACTTGTTAGGGTCTCCTTCCTGAGGAGGGCTCTCAGGGAGATGCCCGTGAACACTATGAATGACCAAAAGCTGATGGCTAATGGTAAAGTTTATTTCTTACCCAGGGTCTTTGTATCTAGTTTCAGGGCCACACACAGAAGCACATTCACAGTGGTTTGATGATTAACAGCAGTCAGAAAGAGGCAGGAGCAGATATACATTGTTCAAACTAAAGACAAAACATCTAGATAAGACAACATCTGTTTATGACTAAAAGAGAGTATAAACTGGAAACAGGAACAAAGAAGAGATCAGGGGGTTGTTTATGATGAGTGACTTGGCTCCAGCACATCACCTTCAGGACACTTGTGCCCCGGTGAGAAGCAGCATTCCAGGACTCGGGATCAGTGCTCGGCCATTTATCCTCTCATGC
Organism: Fukomys damarensis; assembly: GCF_012274545.1. NCBI lineage: Eukaryota > Metazoa > Chordata > Mammalia > Rodentia > Bathyergidae > Fukomys > Fukomys damarensis. The sequence continues at coordinate 33,141,551 of NW_022900932.1, forward strand.
CCCAACAATTCCCCCTATTATTTTTTCCAAGGAGCCAGCATGTCAGCGAGGACACATCTAGAGGGTCATGCATCTATTCGTCATTTGAGGAGACAGTTTCCTGTGGAAAACACTATAATAACCAATAAGAGAATGATAAAAGCACAGGATAAGGAGTGAGTGAGGCTTTGAAACCAACCACGAGTGTCCAGCCCTCCCAAATGGTCAGCAATATAAGTGGCCATATCTTGATAGGGTATAGGGGCCAAAGATTTATCAAAAGTGGATGAGACACCTTGCAACAAGCCGTCCACACTGATGGACAAGTTGCTACGAAAGTCTTATAGATGATATTTAATCTGATCCCACTTATAATGGGTGTGATGGTACAGACCGGAGGTAACACAGACTTGTGAAGAATTCCAATCACATTATAACATGAGTTGATGTTGAAGAGCAGCTGTCTGGACTTCCAGGCATTTTACAGATTGTTGTAAGTCCTCAAATTTAGATTCCAATTCCTGATCAATAGCAGATCATTTCAACCATAACTGGTGTGAATCTTTCTGCCAGAATTGCACAAAATCATGTGTTTGTACTGCGGTCTGTAAGGCCATACCAGCAACCGCAGCTGTGGCTGTCACAGCGATGAGCCCCAAGACTAGCAGTACTAATTCAACAACAAAACGTTCAGAGCGGTGGTATAATTTAGACAATTTGATAAGCTAAACCCCCATAGGTGTCAGCTTGCCAGGGCCGATTAAGATTGACTACTAGCCAGACGCTGCTTCAGTCTTCAACAGAAAAATGGAATCTCGGGAGGCATTAAAAAGAACAAAAGCATTGAGACAAGTATACAATTTGCATTGAGAACAAGTTACACATTTTTCAGATAAATTGAAGTTAGCAGATCCTACCATGATAACAAATGTCAATTTTACACAACAGCTTACACAAAAACTAGCATTATAAGTAAATATACTCAGAGTAAGAGCAGGAGGTGCCAGCGAATTTTCCCATCCAAGTTAACCAATGACAAAGTGTAGCAGGAAACTTCCATAGGTCCCATTGGTCGGGTTTCAGTGGCGTAAGGAATTGTGGCTGAGGTGGCCCAAGGTCCCCCTTGTGCCAGAGAAGAAGTCCACCCTGTCTTCCTGGGAGGTGCAGAGAAGGACAGCAAGCATAGCAAGAAACATGTTCTGGAGTCTGAGCCTTCCAGGTGGTGGCCACAACTTGTTCCGCTTTGGTGAGAAACAACTTGGCCCCATGTTGGTGGACGAGTTGCCGCTTTGTTTCCATTTTGGCCTGATGGTAAGGGCGGCCACACCACCGGTTAGGAAAAAGGTCCGGTTTTACTGGAGTTGCCAATTTCATTCCTAGAGGGAAGCCTGGTTCAGGTGGCGGAGGCTCCACTAAAGAACAGGATGTTTACACATGTGTGACTTATTTACTTCACTTAGGAGTATATCCTCAATATGTATCCATTTTCCTATGAATAGTATAATAGTACATAAGATCATAACGATATAATGGACAATGTGAAATAGGAAGAAAGGAGCTAAAGGTGTAGGGAAAGTGGGAAGGGTAGGGGAAAGGAAATAAGGGAAAAGAAAAAAAGTATGAGAAAATGGAAATGAAGTGTCTGTAAATGGGGAAGGGGGGGTGAAGGGAGGGCAGGGACAAGGGGAAAAAATGAGAACCAAGACCTGTCATGTAGAGGTACAGGATCCCAATGATGAATGTAACTGTACTGTATCCCTAAAATGTACCAATAAACTTAAAAAAAAAAAAAAAAAAAAAAGAGCAGAGTGCCAGTGGGAGTCACTGTGTTGGGATCCAGACAAGTTCAGAATCAGCAGAAACGTAGGAGTATCCCGGTTCCAGAGCTGGGATTTTCACGGGTACCCATTTGCTCCACTCCTATAATTTTGCATGCGCAAAAAAAGGTAATTGTAAAGAAGAAGAGAGAGAAGACTGTAAAGTGGATGTGAGGTGTCTTCACTCAGGATAATGGACCAGCAGTGCAAGGCAGGTGGAGAAAGTTAATGACATGCAAAGTGAGATGCAGCATGCGGGTGGGGAAATACACACACCCCAAGGGCAATTCCCCCTCTTTATTTTTGCTAGCTGTAATTTGATAGTGCAATGAGAGCTCTCAATGATAGCTTGCCCTTGGGGTTTGTGTGGTATTCCCGTCACGAGGGTAATGTCCCATGTTTTGCAGAATTGTTTAAAAGCATGAGAGTTATAAGCAGGTCCGTTATCTGTTTTAAACTCAGCAGGAACTCTCATAACTCCAAGGGCAGAGTACAAAAAATTTTTTACGTGAGAAGTTTTTTTTCTCCTGGCATAGCCATGGCCCACTCAAATCCTAAAAAAGTATCAATAACAACATGAATATATTTAAACCTGCCAAAGGGAAGAAAATGAGTAATATCCATTTGCCATGTTTGATTGAGAACACAGCCTCTAGGATTAGTGCTGGGAGGAGCCTGTCTCAGATTAAGAGGGGCAGCAGACAGAACAGATTTGCACAATCTACTTGGCCATGGCAAATGGAATTTTCCATTTCTGTTATAGTTGTCCTGCATTGGGATGTAACATCTGGTGTTCTTCAGCAGAAACAAAGGCAACAGTTAATAGTTTATCAGCACAATCATTACCATAAGTAAGTGGACCTGAGAGGATTAATTCTTTCTCGAAGGAGCCAATGAAGAGCCTGCAACAATCCAAAAACAGGAGAAGATGCACAAAGTACAGCTATGGGAAGTAGAGGGTAAGCACAGGCAACATATTGAGAGTCAGTAGCTATATTTACAGGTTTTGAGATGTTAAACATAATATACAATCAATAATTCATTCTATTAAGTAGACGAATATGGAGTAGACTGTCAAGAAAAGTTGATCTCTGAAAATTGATATTGTTTTTAATTTAGTAATATCATTAAAAAAGGTTTCTGCTAAAGGAACGGGGGATGAGGAAACAATAGAATATATAATCCAGTCATGTTGGGATAAAAAGGACAAGGGATCATGAGGTAAATGAAACAAAATTTGTCCATAAAAATCGGCCAAAGCAATCTGAAAATCTGAAGAAAATCCTTGTAAAGTTTGAAACTGGCGAGAAGTGAGAGGCAGATGGATACTTAGGAGCAACACCTTTCAACTGTATTTCCCGAGTTCATCCTGAAACAATGAGAGAGGCAATGAGTTCAAAATGTGGCATGACTTTGTGGGAGGCTGAACAGGAAGATAAATCCACTCAACAGGAGAGTTTGTTTGATACAGAAGCCCTGTGGGGCTGTCAGGGGTGTTGATAATAAGGAAAAGAAAGAGGCGAATCATTATGAATGCGAAAAGTAAATTGAGATTGCAAAGCACTTTCAACAAGTTGCAGTTCCTCTAAAGAGAGGCTTCGTGGACTTTCTAAAGCAGAGGGGCCTGATAATGTAGAAAATAGGTTAAATAACTGGTAATTAGGGATGCCCAATATGGGACGAATGCAATTAATATCTCCTAATAATTTTTTAAAGTTATTTCGAGTTTGTAAACATTTTCTTTGAAGAGTACTTTTTTGAGGTTGAATCTTAGTTGCCTGTAACCTGAATCCTAAATAGGAGTAAGGATGGTTGGTTTGAATTTATTTTTTTGGCACAATTTGAAGCCCATGTTGTTTTAAATTATTATTATTATTATTATTATTATTATTACTCTTTTAATTGTTGTCATGCCTCCTCACCTACAATACCCTGATCAATGGTGACCTCCTGGGGGGCAATGAAACCTACATAGGCCTCATCTGGCCATTGAACAATTTTCATATAACTGAGAGGAGACTCGCCAGAGAGAGTAATATGATCCCAAGCCTCCAGAGCTCCTAAACAACAGGGCCATCCATTTGTACTTGGATCCAGATTCTTAGATAAATATGTTACTGGCTGGATCCATGGGCCTACTGTTTGAGTAAGTGCCTCAAAAGCAGTATGATTTCTTTCATTAAAAGGCTGGGTCACATCTGGGATCCCCAAATGCAGGGGTACCAGAGAGAGTTAGTTTTAGCCATTTCTTTGAGTCCTGTAAAAACCTGCTACCACCCAAAAATTCTCTCAGCTGCTTTCGTTCTTTTATCCCCCAAGTGGTATATTGCTTTGGAAACCTGGAATCCTAAATATCTGACTTGCTGTACACAAATTTGAGCCTTTTCCATTAAACTTTGTATCTTGCCTCTTGAAGCATCATTAATAGTTTCTCTTTTTTTTTTTTTGGTACTGGGGATTGAACTCGGTAAGGCAAGGCAGGCCACTGAACTGCTAAGCTAAATCCCTGGCCCAATAGTTTCTTAATACCCTGTGAAGTTTTTATTTATTTAGTACATCAGAAAATTTACAATAATAATCATAATTATATGTATGAAACTTTATGCCCTTTAATCTAATTTGATATCAAGAGCACATTTCCAATAAAACCTCTTAATAACTCTTTGCTTTCCCTCAAAAAAATATCACATTTTGAAAATAACCATTATAAACATATCACAGTAACATATTTAAAATGTAATCTCTTGATGCTAACAAATGTAAAGATTTTATAACAACATATTTGATGAAGCATATCTTTTCATAAGGCTATGAAAATTACTGGGGCTCCCATTAGTGAACAGAGACCAGAATAAAACTTTCAGAGCAGCTGCTTCTTTATTCACCCACAGGAGTCTATATTACCCTAAAAGTTTATATTTAATTATCTTGACAGAATTTTTACTTATAAAACCTGGTTGTAGAAATTAATGAATTATTTGTATCCTTGACAGCATTTCAATAAAAAATATCATTGGACAAACACTTTTCAAGCAATTGGACAGACACAGACAAACATATAAGACAATTTATGAAACAAGAGTGCACTCAATGCATTTGGCCAATTGAATTATAAAATCTCTTTTAGTTACAACTAGTCAAAACTTTTGCAGGTCAATTAACAGACATCCCTTGTAGAATATAAAAAGGAACAAAAGCTTTTTATGACTGTAAATGTAAACTTTTATAACAAACTTGAACCAGCAAGCAAACATATATTTTCTTGTTAAATCATTTCCTCACAACTTTTCTACATACTTACGCCTTCTGACCTTGTATATCGTTTTTTACTTCTTTCTAATAAGACAAATATACAAAAACTTTTCATATCAAAAGTATATTTCTTTTATTTATAGCTTTCCTAATATTTTTTATGTCTCACTTATTATTTACCTTCTATAAAAAACTTCAGCTGTTGAAATCTTAAACTGTCCCTTTATTTTTAGATTTGTTGCATCTTAAAATTTGACTGGCTGCCAATAGAACATTATTAATCTTGAGTTTTTTTAATCAACAAAGTACAGAAAAGAGCAAGTTCACCCTACAATCACAGTTCAAGAATTTGCAATGCACAAGAAGTGTTTTAAGCACACCAATAAAACTTAATTAAAGTTGACACGAAGATCTGTTTATCAAATAGTTAAAATCTGTAACTTGATTTTTCTTGTAAAATGTCTTGATATCTAGTAAAGCACAGTTGCAGTTTCTGTGGCTGTTTTGGATTCCAGACCTTTGCAGGCAGCATCAGGCTGATAACACAGTCCTGGCCTTGGGGGTCTTAAGGCCTGCAGTGTTTTGTTGTTGTTGTTGTTGTTTTGTAAAAGGCCATTGATCAACCCATATAGGGTCTTCAGATTTCCAAGATATTTTAATGGGCGACAGTGGTGCAGACGGCTCAGTGGCCCCTAAGGAAAAAGGGGTAAAAGTGAGAGTAGCTCTCCATTGTTGTAATAAGTCTTGGCCCCATAAGTTGAAAGGCAGGCCTAAAAATATACAGCTGCAAATATGTAGTTTGATCATCTGGTCCCTTCACTGTAAGTAACAAGGATGACTGAAGTGTGTAGGGGCCTGTAGAGCTTACTCCAGATATAATACAATGGACGTGGTGATAGGGCCATCTTGCAGGCCAGTGCCTCTTGGTAATGATGAAAACATCAGCAATAGTGTCTGCAAGTTCAGTAAATTTTCTTCCCTGAATAGTTATCTCACAGGGGAGGAAAGTCCCAAACTTTCCTTGAGATTGCCCCATGCCAGGGGTTGTGTCTGACTCACCGTTCCAAACACGCACATAGTTCCTGGGGTTCTCTCCGAGTCCCTGTTCAGGCGCCAATTGTTGGGGTCTCCTACTTGAGGAGGGGTCTCAGAGAGATGACTGCAGACACAATGAATGACCAAAAGCTGATGACTAATGGTTAAGTTTATTTTTTACCCAGGGTCTTTATAGCTAGTTTCAGGGCTGCACACAGAAGAAGCATGATCACAGTGGTTTGATGACAAACTGCAGCCACGAGGAGGCAGGAGCAGATATACATTGTTCAAACTAAAGACAGAACATCTAGATAAAACAACAAACGTCTGTTTATGACTAAAGGGGAGTGTAAACTGGAAACAGAAACAAAGAAGAGATCAGGGGGTTGGTTGTTTGTGAGGAGCGCCTTGGCTCCAGCGCGTCACCTTCTGGACACCTGTGCCCCTGTGAGAACCGGCATTCCGGGACTCGGCGTCACCACTTTGGCCGTTCCTCCTCTCATGCCCCAACAACTACTCTTGTAAGCATTACTCTGAATTATTTTTTTTTTAATCCAGCTGAAATCTCAATTTAAATTTAAGCAATACTTATTTTACTTTTTTTCCTCTTCCCAAAGTATCTGCTTTGAGATTCATTTTGTGTGACCCTGCTTATTTCTTTTATGATATTTGGGTCACAATGTTGTCATTTTTCTTTACATATATTTTAGGTACCCATTTGTAAGCAATATGAAAGTTGGAACCTTATCTGCCTTATTTACTATTGTAACCTTTACCTTGAAAGGATATTAAATATTTATTAAATGAGTAAATGAATACTTATATTTTATGTAACAAAAATTAGGGCCGGGGATTTAGCTCAGCGGTTTGGTGGTCTGCCTTGCAAGCGCAAGGACCCAAGTTCAATCCCAGGTACAAAAAAAAAAAAAATTACATAACAAAACCAAGTGGTATCATTATCCTTGTTTATGAATACTTTGAAAAATCGTGAAAGTAATGATATTAGTATTAAATGTTGTTTTCTTAGGATAAAATGTGCAATGTTTCTTCTCTAAGAATTGCAAACAGTTTTCTTCAGTGTTCATTTTGGTCCAAAGTTTAAGCCTAAATAAATATTCTATAATGTCTCTTAAAATGTTATTAAATGGTGAAAACTTGAAGGACTTCATTTAGTAAATAATAATAATCACAAGGAAACAAAACAAGAATTTCCCACATTCAAGTTTTATATCTTCAAAGTAACTTATCTTTCAATTATGAAAGAAAATTTAGTCTGACAATCTCCATTCTGTTTCTACATTCTGATTTTTTTTCTTAGTCTCTTTCTTCCCCTTTTCAGTCTTTTTCTTCCTCTCATTGAGATGTACAAGAGATTTTCTCTTAAACTCATGTTATGAGTACTTAAATAATATATTTACATTTTCTCTGTTGCTTTTTTTTTTTTTTTTCGGTACTGGGGATTGAACTTGGGTCCTTGAGCTTGCAAGGCAGGCCACTGAACCACTGAGCTTAATCCCCAGCGCATCTCTCCTGCTTTTAGTAATGAGAATATTACTTAAAGTCTTACTACAATAATGCATGCAGCTACAAAACTAGCTTTAGTGGATTCTCTCATAACTAGGTAAAATAATTCAGGAATGTAGTAACCAAATAAGAGAGAAATAGCAAATTTAAAAGAGAGCATGAACATTATTCAAAAGTATATACATTTTGGAGGAAATATTTGAGCTTCAGCAGTGATTTGGGTCATAAATAAATCTTGAGACAGCAGACATGTATCAGGATACTGAGACAGGGAGGTAGAATAAATCTGAGTTCCTATTTGTGCTCTCGACAAAATGGTCCACTTTAGTGTGCAAATCTACAGTGACAAGGGAAAAAAGTACTAATTAAACTAGCTTGTGAGTATAAAATCTCAATATGCAGATAAAGTATGTTGAAGGGGGGGCAAAAAAGAGAAGAGAATCACAGAAAATTCTTAAATAAGAATCTCTTTACTCCACTCTAGAAATTTTCCAGAAAATATACTAACTGAAACCACACACTCCTCTCTGTATTCTTGGCTGCCGACAGATAATACCACCACAGCTTTGATCATTTTGTTCTCATTTTGACTAATGGCAGTGATCGTTTTTGATCCCAGCTTGACGAATAGCGATGAACAGGAATGCATTTTCACAGAAGAAAATAACAGTTTCTACAATGATCAAAACAGACTGATGGAGAGACATTTCCTCAAAGAAGGGATGATAGTATTCTCCAAAAAAAAGAGAGAAATTCAAAGCTGGTAAAATAATAAATTTCCATTTCAAGAAGTTTATATTATAAACTCATTTTCAAAAATTATGTATTTCATTCAAATGCAGATGGCAGTTCTAACTAAGAAGAATTTATATTTCTCAAGCAGTCATTCTAATATTGAGAAATTAATTCAAAAATTATATTAGAATTTAAAATGTTATACACAATGTTATTACTTTAATTGTAAATCACTTAAGGTAATATTTTTATTTCTAAATATATTAGTCATTTAATATTTATATATTAAAATAACAACTTTAGGAACACAGTATTCTTTTCACTTATTTTTCTTAGGATATACTGAAATCAGACACAGTATTAAAAGTGAGATTGTTAAAAGAATGCTTTTTTAGCTCTAGCAATAAAGAAGCATCGTTCTACCTACATTCTCTAACTTCTGCCACTTATCATTACTACATATTTTAAAAAGGTTAACATGATAAATATCAACCTTTTTTGAATGGAAATTACTCAGATGTATAAGATAACAATATTGCAATGAAAACACAGTATAGAAATCTAGAAAACATCATCTATCATCCTTTAATTAGGAGTGTTGATCCTGTACACATGAAATTAATAATTGTTTGCAAGAGTAAGATAATCTTTAATTTCAGTATATCCATTTAATCATCGGTAGATGCATAGCTTCTTTCTTTTTCTCTGTAATCTTCAGTTCAAGGATCAGAAAAGAACTTCTTATATAATTCCATCTGTCTATACAATGAGTAGAATAATTATATGAAGCTAGTTATTGTTAGATTTTATTAATACTGTTAAAATTACATCTTTTGTTTATGAGTATATTTTTTGCAAAAAAATTAACAATTCATAAAAAAGAATGGCCAGCACTATTAATCAAATGATACATTCTAAAATAATCACTCATGTCGAACATGGTTTTAGTTCAAAACATAATTTTAGATCATGTTCAAAAGCATTTCAAATGCAAGATAAAATAAACTGAAGCTCCAAGAAATAGAAACTTGGGAAACTTTATTTCACAAATGATTATAGCTCAGAATTACATTTTTTATTTTTTATTTTTAAATTTTATTCAGGAAGCTTAAGCAAAAGTTTAAAGCAGGCAATTGGCATCCCTTAAGTGTTTTCTTAAATTACCACATGAAAATGAAAACAACAGGGATTTCTTTTTCTTTGTTGCTAGCATTCAACTCTAATTATTTACATTAACCTAAATAGAGACTTATCCAGTGTCACACTAAAAAGAAGAGATTTTTTTTTTTTTATGTTTTCAGGAACCTCTCTCAATAGATTGGACACAAAATCTTATTTATCATGACAAAATTTCTAATTAGCTGTGATGATTTATGTTAACATGTAATGCATTTTTACCTAATTTTTTAAAAATTTAGTACAGTTAACACTCGGTAGAACTTGAAAAAACAATTTCAGTAACTAATTTTGAAGAGATTCACTTTCTTTTTTCCAACTTTGAAAAGCTTATAAAGAGAAAAGGTTGACATTTGCTCACAGTTTTGTTTATGTGTCTAGGTCACTGATCCATTTTGATTATAGAACAGGGTGAGACATGTGGGTCTAGATTCTTTCTTCTGCCTGTGGTACTTTTATCACAGCAGCATTTGTTAAAGATGCAATCTTATCTCCAGCATATGTTTTTGAAATCATTGCCAAAGATAGGATAACTGTAAGACCTTGAGTTTGTTTCTGTATCCTCAACACTACTCTATTGATCGTGTCTATTTTTTGCCAGTGCCATGCTTTTTCATAGCTGTTGCTTTGTAGTATAGCTCACAGTCTGGTGGTATAATGTGCATCTCATGCCTTACTCTTGTTGTTCAGGGTTTCTTTGGTTTTTCTGCATCTCTTCTGGTTTCATGTACATTTTAGGATTTTTTTTTTCTAATTCTGTGAAGAATGTTGTTCATATTTTGAATTAGATTGCATTAAATGATTTTTTTTTTTTTTTTT
>NW_022900932.1:33152038-33173085 GCF_012274545.1 Fukomys damarensis
TTTTTTTTTTTTTTTTGTTCCTGGGAATCAAACTCAGCACCTTGTGCTTGCAAGACAGGTGGCAGAACCACTGAGCTAAATCCCCAGAAAATCTGTGTATTATTTAGAGGGCTATGGTCAATTTTGGAAGTATTGGTCCTACCTACCCAGGAGCTGAAAATGTCTCTCCATTTTTGATGTCTACTTCAATCCATTGTTCAAAATACTATAGTTTTTATTATAAATATCTTTCACTTCCTTGGTTAGGATAATTCTTAGGCATTTAAGTTTTTTTGAAGCTACTGTGAATGTGATTGTCTAGCATTCTGCTGAACTAAACCCTAGTACTTTCAGACACAGCTCTCTCAGATAACTACTGTGCGTCCAGGCTAACCTCTCACCACAGAGGACAGAGTTGCCATGTCCTCTACTGGGGAGAATTCCATTACTTAAGCTTTTTAGTGTGTCTGTGACTAACTCTGACATTGTCTGTGACTGCCTCTTGTCCTTTCCTTCACAGTCACTGCATGTGGGTGACCAGAAAAAGCTCAAAGCATATTATATCACTTACGATTCTTTTTGTTTTGGTACCGGGCATCGAACACAGGGCCTTGCACTTGCAAAGCAGGCTGAGGCACCACGCAACTAAATCCCTGGCCTTCACTTATGATTCCTGGTGTAGCTCAATTATGAGAAATTAGACGTTTCTCAAGACTATTTCTGATTATACAACTCTTAAATAGGGCAGAAACTGCTGTGAGTTGCTTCTCACCCCTAGCCTTTCCTGCGAAAGGAATCATTTTCAAGTAAAATCTCACACTGCATTTATAATCTATACTCTGAATACTACTTGGGATTGGCATTGCTATCTATTGTTTATCACCTGGATCACCCTGTGTTTGGAGAGATGGATCCATCTCCTTGGAAGCTGAGATTTCTGTTCCAGACTCTTATTTTTGGGTCGACATTGTCTTCCTTTTCACCAGTTTCTCTGTCATTTTCAGCTTTTCTGTCTGCTCTTCCTGAATTCCAGGACCTGTTCTTTTCTTTCTCTTCCTTAAATTCTTGTTTCCCAAGTTTCTTGATTTTAGACACTGGAAAGGCTGTGACATAGTGCCATGTTTTACTCCACCATCATCTTTCTTCTGCTTGGAACTGATTAAGTTAAAATCTAATTAAAATAAACTATAATCTAATTAAAATAAAAATTGTAACTGAAATAGATGATATAATCCTACCGGGAATTGAACTCAGGTCCTTGCACTTGAGAGGCAGGTGGTGGAACCACAGAGATAAATTCCCAGCCCCAATTTTAAGATTTTAAGTGGCCACTTTTTGGAACTATATTAATGAACTGCTGCCTGGATAAGTATTAATTTTAAAAAAGGAAATTTTCTTTTATAAAAAAATACATTTGAATTTCTCACACACAAAAAAAACAATTTACTCATGTTACCTATTAGTATTTTATTTTTAAAAATTATTTTTGAAGTCTTTCCTACCAATTAATGACCTTCTTTACTGAAGCTTCTCAGGAAATAATCTATTACCTCACATGGAGTAAATAGCACATTAATATTTGTGAGTAATGAAAAAAGATAAAAAGACAGGAAGGTTGAGACAACATGCCTCTGTGGGAGGGATGCCAACGAATTATTAAAATATTTATTTGCAGCTACACAGGTTATCTGATTAACTGGATAACATATTTGTGTTTTCTTCACCTTCTTATCCATTTTATAATTGTAGCATGTCGATGATATGAATGCTATGGACACACCACCAGTTTATTTCTGTTGATTATAGTTTGTTTTTTCTTAGAGATTATATGCACAATCTATATTTTTGACTGTATTTCAAAAGCAAACTTCTTGAAATCTTTATCTGGCAGTTTAAAATGCATCATTAAAGTCATTTTTATTTCAGTTTTTACTTACATTGAAACTACTTGGTAGATACTTCTAAATATTCAATCTTTGGTACATTAAATATTAAAATTTTGATATACTTGATGTTTCTTTAGTCATTTTGATGCTTTTTGTTGCAAATAAGGAAAAACCTCAACAAATAGGTTTAACCATAAAAAAGCAATAAAATAAATTGCTTGATCCACATCATTGTAAAGAACAGAATGTAGGTCAATTTCAGAAACTACTTGATTAGATCTTTAATTCCCTGGGGTTCTCCTGGTTACCTCTTTTCTGTACATTCAATATGATTTCAAACTACCTCCCTCCACACACAAAAACTACAGTGATATTTTCAAGACTCAGTCTGCACAACAGATTTTCAAAGAGAGAATCAAGAAAGATTACATTGTCCCATTTTTCTAACAAAAACCCTGATTGAGATTGTGCTCAATCTCTGTGTTCACCATGCACAGTCATTGTGACAGAAGACACACAATAATTATCTAAATGTCCTATATTCATTTTATCCTAGAAATAGGTGTAATGCTTGTTTCTCCCAAAACTCGTAGATATCAAAAAGAAATACAGGCTCTGGAGAAAAGTCAAATTGTAGATCATTTTAGGGGCATAAAAAGTATAGACAACATTTATAACATGCTTCTCATATTTTCAATATTTTCGTAGATAATGTTTTTGGGCTCACGTATGTTGACACTGTCTACAAGAAAGACTCTTAATGGCTTCTAAAACACATCAAGATACGAGTGGTACCAGTCAGTGGTAGAGTACTTGCCTAGCATGTGCCAGGCCCTAGGTTCACTCCTCAGCACCACAAATTAATTCATTGGTTATAAAACATAAATCAATGGAAGATAAATGGTAATGAAAAGAACATTTAAACATAATTAGAAGATGTGCATTACTGCATAGTCAACACAGAGTCAAGCATACTCATTCTTAGATTACAAAATTTAAAACTAATAAAATATATTTCCAAACCTACATGCACAAACACACTATCATGTTTAATTTTCAAACAGAAACAATAGAATTTATATTTCTGGAAAGACTAAAATATTTCAGAATGTTCAACTTAATTGGTGGCTTGCCATTTTTTAACACAAAAATACAGAGTCAAGGATTTAGCTCAGTGGTTCCACTGACTGCCTTAAAAGCAAAAGGTCCTCAGCTCGATTCCCATACTTAAAACAAACAAATACAAAATATACATGTATGTATGTGTTTGGGTGTATAAGTCACCTTAGATGCAAATTTGCTTGGAAATTATTGCTCACTAACTATAAGCCTATTAAGTCTATTTTAGCATTATATATATTATTACATATTGTATATATTATATATATTATTATCTATTATATATATTTCACATGTAATGTAAATGTGAATCATCAAAGTGATCTTTTGCAAAAGGAAGGGGGACCAAGAGATTGAGGCAGAGGGGACAGGGGAGGAGGAAAGTTTGTAAAAAGAATTAATAAGGTACTGTATTATGTATATTTACCTTCTCTCCATAATGAGTGCTGTCATTTTGTGCTGTAAACATGTACTAATAATTTTTTTTATTTTTTTGACTTCTATTAATTTTATTGGTACATATAATGTATACAATACAATGCCATTCATTGTTGCAAATTTGTACCTTTACATAATTAATCTTGGTTCTTATTTTTTCCCTACTCCGTATGAAGCAGTGGTTATAAACACAACTCTGAAATTTGCCAATTTTAGACTAGAAATCCTGGTTCACACTTATTTTCTATATAAATCTTGGTGTATTTTCTATAAATCTTTGTGTAAGGTTTCATGAACTTCAGTTTCCTTACCTATTGTGTTACCTAATTTTATGTTACTGTGACAAAATACCTGAGACAATCAACTTAATACAGGGATAGTTTTATTTTAGCTAATCATTTCATAGGCTTTATTTTGTGGTTTTGGTCCTGCTACTTTGGGCTGGGACCAACACCATATGTGACGGAGGGAGGATTTAGCAGAGGAGCTCTCTCCAGGGTGAGTGAGAAATAAACAGAAAGAAGGGAGAATCCAGGGTCCCAGTATTCCCTTTAAGGGCACACATGCAATGACCTAGCTTCCTCCCATTAGACCCTACCTTTTAAAAGCTCCATTACCTCCAAATAAAGTCACACGCTGGGACCAAATTTGAAGAAAATGGGTCTCTGAGGAACATCCCAGTTCCAAACTGTAGCACTTCACTATGGAGGTAATCACAGAACAAGTTCATTTCCTACTAATGTGATTATTAACTTATTATCCCAATACTGACATGGGAATGCTCACTTACGTCTGTTAAACAATACAAAAATGGATTTTGAATTTTCGATTTTGTCTAGTAAGAATACCCAGGCAAGAAATAAGTAGAAAATCAAGATTAAATAATGTATTAATTCACATAGCTTCCCTCTGAAATTATACTGTTCAAAATGTACTTCGTATTTATTATTTTACTAATGTGTCTGATGAAACGGTTGGCTGTATCTTGCTGTTGGGTAGAACCTATCACTTTCAGCTCTTTCCTGTTTTACTGGACTGACTTGGTAGAGAGCATCAGAGCATTCTTCCAGAGTCCCCAAGGGCGAAGCCTCTCTCTCCACACATTCCCTTGATGCTTTGACTAGAGCACATTTCCAAGGTTACACTCCTTTTAGAAAAAATACAGAGAGCACTGCATGAGGGCATAGGGTATATATATATATTTCTATGTTTTTGGACACTTCCACTTCTTTAAATTCTTAATTTTTTTATAAGATCACAAGTTGTATAGAGCTGCCATAATTTAATAAAAGCGTGAGATTAATGGTAGACCATATAATATATATGACACACCAGTTTATAATGTTGAATCAACTGAAATAGTCATTTTAGATGAAAAATAGTCTAATATCTGAGATTTCGTATGTTTGAACTTAATCTTTAGGAACTCCATTGTTCATGAAAGCCTCTTTAAACAGTTAAAAATTAGCCATGTTCTCACACTTTGTTTTGATCCTTTCTCATAATTTTTTCTTCCACCTTATAAGCACCTTCTCACCAATTTTCCAGTCTTTTGGCTTCCAGAAATCCACACATGTGGCATTTTTACTCCTTTGTGCTGAGGAGCACTTGGTAGCACTTTCTTTCAAATTTAATCAGGTCATTGAGAGTTGTGGAAATATTTAGAGGAAGGAATGATCTCACCTCTCCATCACTTAAAGCCAAGCTGGTTGTCAAAGAGACTTGATCTAAGCAAAATAAACATGTTTTTATCAGAAAAAGCCAAAATGAGCAATACCAGCCAGTATCTATTTTATGAATAAAAATTGTATTAATATAAATAGCTGATGTTATAGTAGAGTTTAGAGAGATAAACAATGAATTGAGGCTCACTGAGATGGGTTCGGGAATAGAAATGAAATTCATCAAGAATGATCCTGAGTTATTGTTCTATTAATGCCCACTTATTCTGAGAACATTGGGTTTATTTTCAGATCAAGCTTTGCTAAGTGTATTCCTGCTGGCTTTATTTATTATGAAATCATGAGAAACCCAGCAGGCATAGTGTTCATTCTTAGATACCTATTTAATATCAGGGGCTGTTCAAAAAGGTTCTTCCTGACAAATTTTGCACCTTAGTAGTCAGTCTTTATATTGATTCACCCTTGACATAGAACTGAACTGCATGTTATTAAAAATAACAAAATCACTGTCTTTTGATAAATGTACATTACATAAAATTTAATATTTTATACAGTTTTGAAAAGTGTACAAGTCAGTGTGCTGTCTATTCATGGCATTGTGTGACCATTAGCACTATTCAAGTTCAAGAATATTTTTATCGTCTCAGGCATAAACTCTGTACCAATAAGCAATCATTTTTCATCCTATCCATTTCACCACAGCCTCTAGCAACCACCAATCTGCTATCTGTATTTTACCTATTTCTAGTATTTCCTATAAATTGCCTCATATTCTATATGACCTTTGGTTTCTGGCTTCTCAGTATATTTTCAAGGTTCATTCACACTGTAATGTGCACTAGTAATTCATTCTTTTTATTGCTGAGCTGTATTTCATTATGTGAATATACTACTGTTTGTTTTGTTTATCCCTTCTATAGTTGATGAATGCCTAAGTTGTTACTCTTTCACTTATTTACTAATTAGTCTAAGGTGAGATGTATCTAAAGTGATTATTTTGATATGAGTAGCCAATACTTTTTAAAAAGTATGATTTATAAATCAGGTATTATTTTATCATATATTTAAATGGACACTTAACTGGTAGTTTCCTTTTTCTTAGTAAATCTCTTTTTTCTCCTCAACCCTTGCCATCAAATCTAAGGTTTCACTCAGGGTAGCTGAGTATTGGGGAAGCTGTTATCAACTATTCTAGGGATTTTAATTCATAAGGTGCTGTACAAGGGTTATCAAATCAGACTGATCATTACTTGATTTGACAAAATAGAAGTTGTTCAATTTGGAGTCAATTTACTCAAACCGTTTGGGTCTAGTTTTTATATATGTAAAGGAAATTATAAAGTCTATCACAAGGGATGTTGTGACTCTTTAGCTAATAATGAATGTAACTCTGTGCAATGTAATTTTTAATTCCTGATAGATATTATTATACAGGATTTTGACGGAAAGTATCAACAGCAAAATTGGGTTGATCTGATGAATATAGCCAAAGAGATGAACTTTTAATTATTAATTTATTGCCATAACTAGTCATAGATTACTGCTTATTAACTTCAAAAAACAGATTTTTTTGTGAATTTTATTACATTCCCAATTCTTCATTCTCACCTCTAATTTTTAGATGGACATCATCATTTGTATTATGATTATCTTTTAGGATCTCACCAATCATTATTATATTCATATATATTCACAAGTGCTAAACCTCAATTCAAATTGTCATCAGATTATGATTAAAATTTATTTTGCTGTTCTGAAATATACTTTCTCCAATTTCTACCTATAGAAATACTATTTCCTGTTCAGAGTTTATTTCAAATGAAAAATGTTTCAATGCTGGCTGGATTCACAAAGTTGACAGAAAGGATTTTGTCTCTTTCTGAAGTAGTCTTGCTTTCTAGTGAGGCTGCTTAAAAAGTACGATTAATTACTATTTATATTTTTATAACATTAATCTTTCAATGCTAAAATAGCATCCTGATTCTAGGATTATTAACTATATTAACTCTAGAGTTAGAGACCTAGAACTAGGAAAAGTGCTGTAAAATTCAAGATTATTATAGTTTGGTGTTATTGAAATTACACATATTTGTTGTGCATTGATGTTTTTAATTTCAAAATAGCTTCGAGGTAAGAAGATCATTTGTGAATCACAGGGTGGGAAAATGAATAAATATTTAAAAAAACAAATAGATTCTAGTATTGGTGTTTATTCCCAATCATTACATTTTTCATGATTCTTTGAGTTCTAAGGAAAATAATTTATTGACCCAAGAAATATCCTTAGAGTTAGATGAAATTTCCAAACAATAAACTTCTGTTTAGTTTTGTAGTAAAACTCTCAGTTATCAAGTTTCTTGGCATTCTTATTTATTATAGAATAACCATGCCACTTCGAAAATTTGCTTAGTGTTGGTTTAGCAGATGCTGTCATGTATGTCACCAAGAAGAAATAATGTATTTGCTTAGCCTAGTTACAATGGTAGTTTGAAAGTACCTCCTTATGGACAGATAAAGAACCTTATGTACAGATAAAGAACTTGATCATCAAAGTTTGTCAGGTAGTGGTGTTGGTGGGTGAGAAGTGTAAGGGTAGAGATATATATTCATCTTAGTGTTTATATGAGAAAGGCTCAGTTTCTTTACTGCATGATAACCACCAATAAATCAAGAAACAAGAAGTAGTAGAGGAATAATATTATTATGACAAGCTAGTTGATTAGAGAATGGTTGTACTGTCATTTGGAAAAGACTATCTTGGCTAATAAGTGCAAGCCCAGATCTTCTATAAGAAATGCAAAGAAGTTTATTGCACAGTACTCATTAATCCTGCAGTGATCTATTGCTTTGATGTAATTCTAATGTCTGAAAGTTACCAAATGTCTTGGGCTCTATATATCTAAAGAAAGATGCCTGATTAGGAGGTGTTATAGTAGATGTTTCTCTTGATCAAGCTGTCCTGAATTGCAGACTCTGACCATTATTACCTCCATCATGCAGGTATGGCTTTTATTTAAAATTTAGAATTTTTGAGAAAGGTAAAGGAATAAATAAAAAGCAAATTTAAAAGGACAATTTACAAAGGACAAGTTAATTCATTAGGTGGCTTTAGAATAGCAAGGTGAAAAGGATTCTAAAAGTTGAAGCAAGTATCTATGAGGAACTGATAACAATACAAGAAGATTTGACCAATTCCCACTGTGAATGGAAACTTTGGGAAGAGAAAATATGTTTAAAGAGAATTTGTTTGAAGCTTTTGTCTAGCACATCATATAACTTTTCCTTATGTTGCCTATTGAGAAATTTCAAAATCTAATTATACTTCACAGCTTCTGGTAGTTTGAATGTATTAAACTACCACTTTTAATGTACTAAACTTTTCTGTTCATTTTTTGAAACTGCTGAACAGAAATATGTTTCAAAATGACTTAACAGTACTTTGGTTACAATAAGAGATTTGGGTTTCATATCATATTCAAAGAGAGATCACTTTGTTTTTGTGAACAATCAAGAAGATCTTCACTCATTGGAAAAATACTATGTTCACATTCAGAAAAGGCCAACTCAAATATTTACATAATGCCATAGCAGAATTTTTACTATACACAAAGTATCTAAATTGCGTATTAGAATAATACTGCTAAAATAAAAAATCAATTTTGAATTATTTAAATAAGTTAAATATAACAAGCTAGACAGAAGCAAAACTAAAAAATAATAGAAACTGAATGAAAGAATAACATCCAAAAATAATGTCCACAACATAAAAGACAATGTGATGAACTGTCAAGTTTGATAATTATATTATATAAATATCATTCAAAACATGTAAATAGTTAATCATCAAGATATTTAGAAAAATGGGTAGCCTAAATGTGATATAAAGAGTGCTGAAAACAAGCTGGGTGTGGTGCGTGCCTGTAATCCCAGCACTCAGGAGGCTGAGGCAGGAATATCGTTGTGAGTTCAAGACCATCCTGGGCTACATAGTGAGTATCATATCAGTCTCAACTACATAGTAAGACCCTGTCTCAAAAACAAACAAACAAAAAAAAGTGTACTGAAAACAAAATATAATAGATAATTTTCTTTTGGAAAATATTTGGTGCTATGTCATAACATGAAATACAAAATAAAAGAATGTTCTTCCTGGGAATACTTTTTGAAAAGAGAGAGAGGGAGAGAGACACAGAGAGAGACAGAGACAGAGTATTGTCTTTCTTCACAACCTGAATTTGAAGTAATAAGTAAAATTAGGAGTGGATATATGCAAATGTTACATTTAGAGCATACTAATAGGCTTTTTGAGCTGGATAACAGCCAATCATCACACATTTATGGGGTAAGAAGGGTAATTACAGATATTCGCAAACATTAGTCCAAAATAATGTCATTATTGTTGAAGATGAATTTACTTACACTATGTCTTTTGAACTCTGTAATTCTGCAATTGTATATATCTTGAGCCAAAATTTGCCTTAGGTAGAGATCACATTAGAAAGTCTATTAAAGTTTTGGGGATTAAAAATATAGTTCTTGGATCTTTGTTTTGCCCTTAACTCTAAGAACAAATCTAGCTTCTTCCCAAGATAGCCATTCTTGCACAGTTGCCATCTACTTTATTAATTTCTACTATACATTTTTATCTCCATTGTGTCATAGTTATTACATGTACAATAGTTTCTGAATACTTCTTTTACCCCTTAAAAATATAGTGCCCTGTATGAGTAGTAACTTTGGAGTTTTCTCGCTCTGTTCCTCATTGATTATGAGATCTTAGCCAATTATTTAATTTTTCTGTACCTGTTTCTTCACCTGTACAATGAAAAATAATAATGTTTTTCTACTCAAGTGAAATAAATAGGATACACATGTGCAAATACTGAATAGTTTCTCTGGTGTGAAAAACTAAAAGTGTAAATAGTTCCAGAGTGTATAACTGATAATGTGAAATAGAAAGAAAAGGGCTAAAGGAGTAGGGGAAGTGGGAAGGGGAGGGGAAAGGAAAGATGGGAACGGAATTAATATGAGAAAATGGAAACAAAGTCTTTGTAAATAGGGAAGGGTGGGGGGGAGGAAAGGAGGGGTAAGGGGAAAAATTTAGAACCAAGACACATCATGTAAAGGTACAGACCCCAATGATGAATGTAACTGTCCTATATACCTAAAAAGTACCAATGGACAATGAAAAAAATGTTTTCTCATAAAACCAGTATATTAAATTAATTAATTTTATTATAGCAGTTATAGATGAAAATAATTTTCTCTATTCTATTGGAGTTTTTGATGGGAGGTCCTATCATACAAGGTAGACACAAGAGAAAAGTGCTGTAAGTATATTAACATCTACACCTCATAAATTCAAGAAAGAAACCAATTGTAACAAGGAACTCTCATTGAGATGGTTTTAAATTGAGGCTTAAGTAATACAAAAAATATAGTTCATATAAAAAAAAAGAAGGGCACTGAAGGAGATAATTATGAGAAAGTTATCAGGAAAGTGGGAAAGCAAACGCTGTACTGATTTAAACCAATATCTTGTCCTTTGACTGTAGCACCTAATGAGAATCACTCTTCCTTTCCTTGAAAACAGAAGGAAAGCCAGGCATGGTGGCACAACCTGCAATCCCATCACTCCTCCAGAGGCTAAAGCAGGAGAATTGCTGTGAATTTGAGGCCAGTCTGGGCTACATATAGTGAGTTCAAGGCCAGCCTGGACTTCACAGCAAGACCCTGTGTAATACATACATACATACATACATGCATGCATACATATATACATACATACATACAGGAAAAAACAAAAGCTTCCTTTATAGATACAAATTTTTCACAAAAGAGATAACTTCTCTATTTTCAGGGCTTCTCTTATGTTTGTAATTTCTTCTGATAATTGGCTCGCAAGAGTCCGTATGCAAGAGTTCAATTTGGGGTGGATGTAGCTCAGTGGTGTCAAGCCTGCCTCGAAAGTACAAGTGCAAGTAGTTCCTTCCAGTAGTTGAGTTTGATCCCCAGTACCACACAAAAAAAGGCCAATTTGGAGAGAGCATTTTCTGGTCTTCCACACATCTATGCAAGTGTTGGATAGCACTGATACTATTATAAAATCTCATACTCACTCTAAATAATCATTTAGCAGGTATGATTTTTACCAGTTATAAAACATAAATCAATAAGAGGATTGAAAGCAGTTGTTCTTCTTGTTTGCAAATTTATTCATTGTTAGATAGAATTTCAGAGAAAAGCCTCTCCCTAGCTTTGGAAGATGGTGGGGAGGTACAAGAGAAGGACATCAGACCTTGGTTCTGAGCCAGCTTTTTAGATCTTTCTATCTCCTTTACTTCAGCTGAGTCAGCTGAAATGCTATTCTTTGTAGGGTTGTTTTCTGGAGCCCCAAATTCTAAATTACCTGGACACTTTTCATTTTTCATTGGTTGTTTCACTTTAGCAACTTCAGTGATCTAATGACTTCATCATTTAATGCATTTTGTTGTTTTGTTTTATTTTTTGTTATTGTGCTATTAGACATTGAACCCATGCTAGACCAAGGTCTACCACTGACTTACATTGCAACTCTTTTTTTTCCTTCTCTCCTTCTCTCTCCCTCTCCCTCCCTCCCTCCCTCCCTCTCTTCCTTGCTTCTTTCATTTTCATTTCATTTTGAGACTGGATCTCACTAAGCTGGCCAGACTGGCCTCAGACTCAAGATCACCCTGCCTCAGCCTCCAACATAGTTAAGATTACAGTTCATTCTGTCCTATGCAACTACATCTTTAAAATGTATTTTGTCATCAGCATGCATTTGTATATATGATTGATATAATTTCTAAGCTGTCATTCAGCTTATATATAAAAGTTTAAGACAACTCGGCTAATATGGGGGCATTGGACAGAGAATGTATGAGTTGGATATGCAGAAATAAGGGGTTTTCAGTGGCACAAGCCAATACCTCCTGGAGTGCAAGGCTAGAGATGTAAAAGTAGCCTACGTTGCCACAAGGCACAGTAGGTTCAAAACACATTTCCTTAAGAAGTGAACGCTCTGGCTTTTGTTCTCCCCATTCTCCTTCATCCTTTAAATTAGCCCCAAAGTCAGTCATTTTTAGACCATCCTGATGACCACTGTTCTTCCCCTGTCACCTGGATGAATCCCTGTCCTGATGTCTTTCTTTTCCCTTTGATCCTTGCTTCCTGGTTCCATCAATAAAAGGCCACAGAGGCTTCAGTTGAGGGCTGTCCTGTGAGACTCATGCTGAGGAGTGTGGGTTCGTGGGAGCCCTGCTGGGCCTGCTTAGAGTATGGATTGGACATTGACTTCCTGTGATCTTTGAGTAATCTTTCATCCTTTTGCCTCATGCCGTGGTCATGAACTGTGACAGGCTTAGTAATTAAATAAACTGAATGTCATCAGAGGATTCCCTCAACTTAGACTGTGTATATGTAGGTAATTTTAGATACTTTCCTTCCAGTAGTTATTCTGTTTGTACATTGATCAACAGGTACCTATGTAGTTTTTAGATTTCCTTAAGAATGTCTCAAGTATCGTTATTATAAATACAAAATTATGAAAGCCATATACATGAAGGGCATTTAACAAACTATTATGTTGTTTTGTTCTTTGTTTTTTATTTCTTGCAGTATTGGGGATTGAACCCAGTCCCTTCACACTAAACTCCATCCTCCAGAACTTCTTATTTTTTATTTTGAGACAAGGTCTCCATTAAGATGCTAAGTTGCCTAGGATGAGCTAGACCTCAAAATCCTCTTCATTAAATCTAAAGAAACTAGAATTCAGTCTCTTATTCTATAGTCAGTGAAGTTGTGCAAGATCCTATATTCTGAAGGGCCATTTAATATTCTGTAAACAAACATTTCTGGAACCACTCTTGAAGTTTTTTTAAGTTTATACATGATACTGGATTTCCTTCTTTGAAAGTGATATTTTCCATTTTTCGGCTTCCTAGCACTTTTACTCTACACCCTCAAATATCAACACTAGTGATTCAGTGAACTCAGGGCATAATTTTCTTTAATTGTGAAAAATGACTGAGTTTGGAGATGGCTCAATTGAGATATACTTTTAGATTTTTACTATACACCTATAAATTACAGTGTGGCATAGAGTGTTATGATGGATATCTCACTTTAATATAAGAGAAATAAAATTTCTGAAAACAATATTCTAAATCCCATACACAAGAGAAAACCCAGTTTGATCACTCCAATAATTTTGATAATTTCTAAGCCACAAATCCCAAAGTGTTTTTTTCCCCCAGAAACATTTTTTTTCTACCTCATAGTATTTTCCAGCCATATCAAGCTTTCAGTTGTCCTAGAAATACCGTGTCAACATATTGTTGCCAGACAGAAGAAAAGACTAGGAATGAAAGCAAATCATAGACTGAAAATCCAAGAAGAGTTTCTATTGCTTGCCGTGGTTGTGGGAAATGTTCTCAGGAAGAGGGCAGAAAGTGCTCACTGAGAGCGCAGACTGCCTTGTTAACACAGAAAAGGATAAGCTTTTGATCAAATTGCTAGGGTGGGTGAGAATCAAATATTTCAGTTGATATTAGTGTGGTATTTTTTAAAGACATTTGGGTAAGTAGTTATAATTGAAAACATTGTAATTCCATTCTGGTTTTTATGGTACATCGAGTCCTACAGTAGAACTAATATTAGAAGTTGAGTAGGGAAAGACACATATCCTATGTTGTTGAAAGAGTGCAAGGGTACGGAAAGGCACATATTATATTTTTATTGTTTAGTATGCTATGGACTAAGGTCCAAGTAGCTCTCTTCCCGCCATTCTTGTGGAGTTCCCTACCTCAGTATATCATATCTCACACTCCTAAAAGTCATTGCTGCACTCTCTTTTTCAGATTTCCCCCTTCTGTTCTTCCTTTTTCACTCTCTCTTTCTACTAACTCTCCATCCGTGCTGTCTCTGCTGGCTATCAGTTCTATGAGCTTCCCTAGCTCTTTGTATGATTTATTTATTACACAGTCCATTCACTCATCCACGATTCCACTGATATTATTAATAACAAGGAAGCTAGTATTATTTATTAAGGGCTTATTACATACAGCCTAAATTAGATTTAGTTTCTTAGCATTTCTGTGAAACACATATACAATCTATGTAATTGAAACATGCCTTTAGGTAACTTGCATGAGATCTTACATAACTATCAAGGATTGTCTCAACAATTCTCTGCCTGTGGTACCGAAGCACTAAATTCCAGTCTTTAAATATCTGAAATGAAAAGCATTTTCCAGGTGATGAAGATCTAAAGTAACAGTGGCCTTTTTGCACTTATTTTCTGAATAAAAGAAAAGAGGAAAAAAGATGGTGTACTAGAGAAATTACTGTTTCACATGAAAACCTAGCATCTCCAGAGAAAAGTGTTCAGACAGTGGAAGATGTACAAAATATTTAGCCAAAGGATCGTTCATTTTAGAAGGTGACCAAAAGGAAGGCTTCGTCTGAAGGGGCTTCTTTTACTTGCCTCGTGACATCTGACCTGAGGTCTTACTTAGCCATATTTATGAAATTCTACACTTCCAGTTTGTTTATGAGGATCTATCAGTCTTTAAAAATCCTCTAGTTGGGGATTTCGCTCAGTGGTACCGCCACCTACCTACGAGCACAAGGTCCTGAGTTCAACCACCGGTACCAAATGAGATAAAGTCCTCTATAAATAAAAAATAAGATTCACTTAAAAACCAAATAAATATGCATGATAACATTTATCAAAGTAACATTTTCTCTTCATAAGTAGTAAGAGTATCATATTAACTGTGGTATTTCTAGGACAAGCATCAGTGGTAAGAATGAAACTCTATAAAAGAGTGTATCCGTGGCTGCTGCTCAGCATTCTGACCTTACTTAAACTTTTATGACTAAAAACCATTTTAGTGCAAATCTATATTTATATTCCCAAGTTCAAAATAATCATTTAATTAAGAGCAGAAGGCCAGAGAATTTCAGTTATGAAAGAAAAAAGATTGATGGAAATATTTTATGCAGTGTTTGAATATAAAAACATATTTTAGATTTTATACTCATACATAAATAATTTTATATAAAATAGATTATTACATTATATATAGTCATAATATTTATAAACTTATAGAAATAAAGTATCATTATAAATGAAGTTTTCTTACTAGGGAATGCCATATTCAATTGTGTAATATTTATTAAGGTTGTGTTTATTGAGTTTTGTCAGTGATTGTTAAATATATGAGCTTAATTGGAAAGATATTTTAGTCTCTTAGACTAAGGTATTGTTCTTTTATTATTTTCATACATGTATGTGTGTGTGTTTTCTCAAGAGAAGATAAATGCAAAAGTAATATGCTTACTTAATAATTTGATCATTTAAAATTATTTTTAATTTTAGATTTTAAAATTAATACTTTTAGCCAGGTGTGGTTGCCCACACCAGTGATGCCAGTGTTTGAGACGCTGAAGCAGGAATATCGCTGTGAATTCAAGGCCAGCCTGGGCTACATAGTGAGACCCTGTTTCAAAGAGAGAAAATAATAAATTTAATAGCTTAGTCTTACTGCTTTATTGTCTTCTTATAGATAGACAGGTGTAGTTTGTAGGTCTTGTATATACGTGTATGTTCATTTTGTGGACACAAAGTGCTATCATTTTATGATACAAAGTGTTCTTCCTTCCAGATTAACTTCAAAATGTAAATGAAAAGTCACTCCCTTGGATAATTGTAACTGTCATGATTTCAGTAGGGCTTACATTTCCTTCCCTTGAGACAAGGCATATGTTTCTTTTAAATTAGTCCTAATTCTGTCACTTTAGCAGTCTGCTTATGTAAGCAGTCGTGAAACTTGGCTAGTCACCCTTGTTACCTACACTCACACTGAGCCAATTCTGAAACTCCTGCCGGGAGTCATTAGAGCATGCAGAAATGGACCATAAAATAGAGATTTCAAAGCCTTCAAGCACTAACTAAACAAGATACTAGCAAATTACCAGTGCTGCTTCTGGGACAAACATAGATGCAAATGAAAACACCCTTGGGTTACAAACTTACATAGCTTTATACAACCTAAAAAACTCTAATGTTTAATGTTATATATGAGGAAATCATTTAAGAGAGATTTCCAGGGATGGAAAGGACTTTTCCACATCTGTAAATCTGATTCAAATGCAACTTAGCCATAAAATATGTGCAAATGAGAAATTCTCTAAATATGCTCTTGTTTATACTTAGACTTTTTTAAAGACAAGTTATCACAGTCAATAAATTGAACTGACTGGAAACTTGCAATTCTCTTGTCTAAGCTTCTCGCAGTGCTGAATTACAAACATATACCACCACACCCAATTATAATTTTTAACTTCTCATTGTGATTAAATATGCTGAATCACGCCTGTTTGTAAAAAAATAATTTTAAGTACTGCATTTACTAGTTAGAAAAGTGTCAGTATTTTTGACATTTTCATTAATATGTCTATTTTATATACTAAACAAGGTTCAGTGTGGTATTTCAAAATATGCTTGCAGCATTGAAATCTAGCTTCCTTTTAATCAACTTCTCCATTCCCACCAGTCAGTATTCTATGTTATTCTCTATTCTTGCTGTTATTTCTTACCTTCCATATGAGAGGAAATGTGAAGTGCCTGTCTTTCTGTGTCTGGCCTGTGCTAAAAGAACATTAAAAGTTATTTTATTATGATTGGAGATGTTACATGGTTATGAAATTTTCTCTATGTTGAAGCATATTTGTGTGTAGCTTAAAATAGCATGAGGAGATTTTTGCAGCAAGTAGCTCCTCAGAAGCCTTCAGTGTTCTTCTGCTTGATAGTTTCATCACTCGTAGTTAGTCACCTTAGGGAATTAGCAGCACTCTATGTGTGGATGGCAGGATGTGTGTGACTCTACAGCTATAATAAATATACTTTTGAAGAACCTCAGAATTTTCATAATCGCTCTAAATCAGAAAACTTAACCACAAGGTATATTTAGAAAGCCATACTAACCTGAAAATTTGCATTTATGTATCTGAAAAGGAACATTTAGCTATTAGCTATAGTTGCCTTTATAAGATTAAATACAATTATAGAATCTGATGGCAAATTTGAAGTTTGCTTCCAGGTTATAGTTATTGAAACTATATAATTGAAGGTTATCAATTTTTGTGTTTCTGAAACACACTGACTGCCGATACTTTCTTAATAACTGATGATTTCTCTGAAAGCTTCATGGGAAGCTATAAATGTTTTCACAGTATATTCCTATCTTTGAGTAATCTATACTACTGTAACAAAATACCTTAGACTGCATAATTTATGAAGAATAGAAATGTACACCCCACAGTTCTGGAGACTAGAAAGCAAATGATCAATTTTGCTAGGAGCTTTGGTGTCTGGTAAGGCCTTGACCACTACATTCAGGATGGGAATTCGGTGCAGTGTTTCTCCAGAAATGAATATTGTATCTTCAAATCTTAGAAAGGATGGAAAGATGAATGGGCTCACCCTGTTCCCTGCAGCCTTCTTAAAAGGCAGTAAACCCATCTGTCAAAGTGGAGCCTTCACAGCTTGGTCACTTCCTAAAACCCACCTCATATCGTTTCATTAAGGTTTATGTAAATGTTGGGAGAATACAAGTATTTACACCATAGTGACTCCCTAAAGACGAATAAAATTTTCCTTTAAAAAATAAAACATTCCTGGGTCATTTCTCCTTCAAGCCAGGATAGAATAATAGAGATTGTATTTTTCTATCTGCCTGAAACAACTAAAAATATTGGATATGAGAACAACAATCTTTTTTGAGGCTAACACTATGATTGCCCTGATTTATGGTCTGGAGAGATCTTCCAAGCCACTGCTCAGGTATAATCCAGTTTAAGCCTGCAGTCTCTGTAAGGATGGGGGACAAGAGTAAGCACCTGCTCAAGTTAAAGCAATAAGCACTCAGATGATGGACTACTAGAGAGAAAAGAGTTGTGAAAAGATACGACCCATGAGATTTGCAGTCCTGCTCTTGTCTTCAGTTCAGTATTGATTGGGCCAGGCATCTGAGGAAACTGCCGAAACTATGGAAAGAACTAGGAAAGAACAGAGCAATCATGTTTAGTGTTTACACAAGGGCAAGAATATTTCATGTTCTTATTAACCAGCATGCAAGCTCTATTTTCAAGAATGAAAAAACTTCTACCTTGTTTGAAATAGTCAAAAAGGATTGTTCTTAATAGTAGTGGGGAATAATTAACCATAAAGTGCACCCTATTCTGGCCAGAGATAAAAACTAAAAAAGTAAACCAGAAAAGAACATAGCATTCCATGCAATGTACCTGCCTTGTAACACCACGCATGAGAATATTGAGGGACATGCAAAAGCATCCGCGTCATGCAAAAAATAAAATTTACTATAACCGACATTCACTAAAATTTTGCCAGGTATTCAAAGAATCAGTAAATTATGACCCATCATTTAGCAAAAAAAAAAAAAGAAAAAAGAAATAGCACAAAGGATTTTAGATATAACAAAATGAATAGATAAAAAGACTAAAACAGTTTTAATAATTGTGTTCTACATATACAAAAAATAGAGAGAAATTTTGAGCATGATAAGTAGGTCAATATTTATCACAGATGAGAAGGAAATATGTCAGACTAGTACATTAACAGAAAATTAAACACTATTGAAGGAAAAGCTGAAGAAGTTAAAGAGAGAACAATAGAAACTATTAGAAATAAAACATACAGCTAAACTATAGGAAACAGCATTGAAGTGTGAAAATTATCAAATGAGCATGTGTAATTGGTATCCATGATCCATGAAAGAAGAGGTCTAGAACAAAACTAGTCTTCATAATACTAGCTGCCTACTTTCCAAAGTGAAAACTATGAACCAGCAGATTTAAGAAGTTCCATATATCTTGTGCATAAGAAACATAAAATAGTGTTTCACAAGACACATAATGGTGAAATTTCTCAAAACCTTAGGTAAAATATCCTGTAAGTTGTCTGAGTAAAAAAGTCAAAGATGAAAGTACATATCACATTTGCATCAATACAAGCCAGAAGACAGTGAGGAACCATCTTTAAAACCTTGAAAATGGGCTGGGGATTTAGCTCAGTGGTTCTGCCGCCTGCCTGACAAGCGCAAGGACCTGAGTCTGATCCCCAGCACCAAAAAAATAAATAAATAAAAATAAAACCTTGAACATGGAAAATATCAATTATAAACATACTTTATATAAAGAAATTCTCCAAATCGGACTAGGGATGCAGGACTTTGGAACAGAGTGCACTGCCCACCCTAGGTAGGTCCGCTTATTCTTTTTATTGTGTGTGTGTGTGTATACGATACACACATATATATATATATACACACACACACACACACACACACAAATATATATGTGTGTGTGTGCTCACATATTATACACACATGAGAGAGACAGACAGACAGATGGAGAGAATTGTTTCTTAAGCTGGACTTAAACTCATTGTGCTGCCCAGGCTAGCCTCAAATTTTCAGTGATCTTCCTGTCTTAGCCTCATGAGGTGTGGGCAGCAATGACCAGCATAAATACAAAAATACAGTTATAAATTACATTTTAGGGTTAGGATACTTAAAACTGCCTTAAAGCAGAAAGAAAATAATACCTGTAAAACTATTCAAAGTAATAGAAGTATACAAATGAATAATAAACAGTAAAAGTAGTACATGGGAAACCCATTTTATTATTCTTAAAAATTTTTAATTATTTTATATTGAATGTAATGCAAGAATATAAAAATGTTACATAGTATTTATGACCTACATAAAGATAAAAGATCTATAGTTGTGAGGAAGGGAAAGATGGAAGTACATTCTTATAATGTCCTCATATTATAATACTATATATGAAATCGTGAATTATCACTCGAGTATTACTTGATGAATTAAATATGGATAGTATAAATGATACAAAATTAACAGACTCTATAAGTGAAAATATAGCAAAAGAGATAAAATGGGATCATGAAAAATACTCAAGTAATCCAAAGAACAGATGAAGATAAAAAATAAATAGCAACTTTACAGATTTAAACTGTCATATGAATGATCACAGTAAAATATCCAATTAATAAGAACAGAATAATATATTGAATAATAAAGCAACATAAACTAAATGCTATCCACAGTAAAAATCTATTTAAACATGAAAAGACCATAGGTTGTAGCACAAATGCTTGAAAAATGTGCACCACATTAACATTATACTAAAAAGTATTTAGTTGGCTATATTAACACCAAAATAAATAATAATATTACAAGAGATAAAATTAATTTAACAATGATTGTGTAATTCACAAAGAATCCACAATAATCCCGCATACTTACAGGGTACTAATAATGGAACATGAAAAACTACTGAACCAAAATATGACAGAACTGCAATGAGAAGTGACAAAAGCGTAAATACATAGCACTGAAGAGTCCTTTGCCTTAAATTGTTATAGCTAAATCAACAGTGAGATGCTGCTGGGAATAATAAGCCACAATGGAATATAGTTTAGCAGCTTACTGAAACAGTATTCATACACCTACCATGAAACCCATCCTTTCCATACCCACAATGATGGAGGACATAGTCTAAAAGCAGTGTATTCATATATTCAGATTACATTTTAGGGTTAGGGTACTTTCTCAGATCTAGTGTGAAATGAGGCCATTACAATGGACCCTATTCAAATTTGACTGATATTCTTATGGAAAGTGGGATCTGAAATTACGGAGTAACATCCACGATGCGAACACAGAGAAGAAAGCCCTTGTTAACACTGAGCCAGAAGTCAGGCATGGTGGCACACTCCTGTAATCCCAGCACTCGGGAGGATGAGGCAGGAAGATCACTGTGACTTTGAGAACAGCCTGGGCTACATAGTGAGTTCCAGGTCAATCTCAACTACACA
>NW_022900932.1:33173106-33177947 GCF_012274545.1 Fukomys damarensis
AAAAAAAAAAAAAAAAAAAAAAAAAAAAAAAAAAAAAAAAAAAAAAAAGGAAGAAAGAAAAGAATAATGACTGAGCCAGAAGACAGCTATCAGCGAGGTAAGGAAAGAGGACTCAGAAGATCTCAAACCCAATAGCACCCTGATCTTGAACTTCCACACTCCAGAAATGTGACAAAATCTGTGTTTAAAGGGTCCAGTTTACAGTGTTCTGTTGTGTTAGCCTTACCAATCTAACACTGATTCTATTGTAAATTTCATAGAAGCTTTATTATAATAAAAAATGGAGACAACCTATGATCAGATAATTGGATTTAAAAAATGAAGGTATAACAAATTAAGATATACTCAGAAATGGAGTGCTATTCAGTAATAAAATATATGTATTGAATATTGGTGCATCAAAGCATAATTTAATCTCAAAATAATTGTGTTAAATGACAGAAAAATACAAATTTCATAATTTCATATATATATTTTTAAAAAATGACAACAATCCTATGGTGATGGAGAAGATGATTACCTTAGGATGCAGGGATGGATGGGTAGGGTTTACTTGAGTGGTGAAGAAAAAAGAGAGCAAAAGTTTCCAGGAATCTCTGGAACGGCTGAATACAGTACAAACATACCTTGATTGTGACGAGGGCTTCCCAGGTGTATACATATCACAATACTGCTGTGGCCTTATTGTGTCCACCATAAGTCGTACTTTATCGAAAAGTGGCAGTGTTGAAAGTTAGGACGTCACTGGGAAGGTTATGGGTCACAGAGAATATGGCCTTCATTAATGGACTGGTGTTGTTCTCATGGAAATGTGCTAGCTTGGTAGATGGGGTTAATTTTCTCTCCTCTGTATCTGCCTACCTGGCCATCCAGTACACTTCATCAGTTAGTGCCAGATAGATGCATTCATCCAAGTAATCCAGTTGTTCTTCTTAGCCTCCAGAATCAGGAGCCAAAATAAATCTCCTCTCTTTATAAATTAGTCAGTCTCAAGTATTCTGCTATAGCAAAAGAGAACAGACTAAGACAAAAAAAATATCAGGTAGTATTTGGAATTTACTATATGTAAATTATGGTTTAATTAATCTGTAAAAGTAAGACAACTAACCAAGCAGAAAACAAGGTTCTGTTCTTTGTAAATTTTTTTTCAAGCTTGCTATCATTTTTCCTATATTCCCTACAAAAAGAAAAAAATCCTCTAGTAATTCAGTTCTTATTCTTCACTTGCATTTACAAATCAGCAAAACAAAGCCCGATGAATGATATTGACCATATTTCTTTAAAATGTCTGTATTAATGAATTAAATTTCTTTTTCTTTTAGTACCAGGGATCGGACTCAGGACCTTGCACTTGCCAGACAAGTGAGGCACCACTGAGCTACATCCACGACCCTAGTCATTTAAAATTTTATATCATTTGTTCTCAATTCATTCTCTCTAATACATTCTAACACTTAGACACACATGCACACAGAGAAGGTCCCTTAGGATGGTTTGACTTATGATTTCCTGGTATTATAATTCTGTGAAAGTGACACAAATTCAGAAAAAAACTGAACTTTTAATTTTAAATCTTTATTTCTTCTCAAGATGGTGAAGCATTTTGTGGCACAGTCTTACAGAATTGGTTTAGGAAAACCTAAGTCTCCTGCTTGGCCAGTAGATATGGAGGATAAACAACAGACACCCTAGTATAGGAATTGCAAGGGGAAAAAATGAGAACCAAGACCTGTCATGTCAAGGTACAAGATCCCAATGATGAATGTAACTGTACTGTATACCTGAAATGTACTGATAAATTCTATACAACTGTGGGAAAAAAAAAACAAAAAAACAACAACAACAAGCTTTTACTGGCTAAGTGCCCAAACTATAATCCAAAACCAATTTATTCGTCTCAAAGTAGCCAGTACGGCAACTAAATGTGAATGCTGGTTTCACCTTACAAAAAACAACTCATACATTAAGATATTTTGTCTTTAGAAAAACAAATAAAACATTTGCTATAGGTTTACCACCATTGCTCTAGTCTAATGGTGTTTCTCAGCTCTGAGTTTTAATGGGTTAGATGTATTAAGCACACTTACAGTGTGTTTATTGGTCTACAAGCCTATTGTAAGTAGAGAAGCATCTGTGTATGCATGTATAATATATTTATGTGTATAGAACATATGCACATAGTATGTATGTTTATTTTATAATGATGTAAATATATATGTGTGATATATAATCTATATATGAAGGTACATGACACATACAGATTTTAAATAAATATATATGCATATGTGTAAATGTATGCACACAAATGTGATGAAAACAATGTTGGGGATGGATTTCATGAATGAACTACCGAGTTATATAACTTTTATTAGTTTATTTTAGTATAACCTCACAGAATATTTTTTCATCAGAATATTCCAAGTGCAGAACCCCTGTGCGTTCATATGTGTTCATTTTAGGGAAGATCACGTCTCCAAAGACACTGACAATCATTGTATGTATACT
Organism: Fukomys damarensis; assembly: GCF_012274545.1. Taxonomy (NCBI): domain Eukaryota; kingdom Metazoa; phylum Chordata; class Mammalia; order Rodentia; family Bathyergidae; genus Fukomys; species Fukomys damarensis. The sequence goes on from NW_022900932.1 coordinate 33,175,612, forward strand.
CCACATATATAAATGAAGCAAATCTCACAAGATCCTGATATATAGGAGTACATGTAGATTTCCATATAACTTTATAGAATTCGCTTCCAAAATGCAAGAAATTAATCCTGTGTACTAATGGGTCATTGCCTACTTAGATTTATATTTAATGTGTATACGGTTCCTGACATTCTCTTGTTTGAGGCCTACAGAGTTACCTAACTTTATCTAACTTTATCAAATATAATTGAAATGATATTTTAAATATTCCACATATCACATTATATGTATTTATATGTATTAATATTATATTATATACTATAATAGTATATATTATATTATATATATATTATAGTACATATCAACATATTAGCACCATATTATATTGACATATGATGTATTTATATAGCATATAGTATATATTTATATATGTGTTGTATGCTATATGTAATTATGTGTTGTATTTATATTATTATATAACATAAACTTATATTATTTTATATAATTGTATATCATTTTATATAATTAATTTACATATTATATTACTATAACATATATTTATATTATTACATAATATATTTATATATGTTAACAACACCTTCCTATGTGATTGCACAAGCTGCCAAAATTATAATGCACAGTCTACAAATCTGCTGCACTTTCTGAGTATCATTCATTGGTGCTTCCATAGTCTCTGAGGTTATAATTTGTCCCACCTTTATAGTTTTGAGGAATTGGAATTAAAATCTTGACTGCCTTTCAGAACTTGATCTCTCTATAAAAATAAAATAGTGTTAAGCCTCAGAGGAAATGGCTTTTTCCCCACAGCTTCCTTTCAAACCCCACAAACGATGTCATTACCAAGATTTTGTCTTCTAAATGTTTTTGACATGTTTTGTAGGATTTTCAGATTCATAGTGCAAAGGATTAGCAAAGGATGAGTACTTCATGTTTGGCTTTGTGTGTGAACACAGAAAAGGCCATATGCTTTCAACAATTTTTGAACCTGTAACTAGTAATGAGCATGTGGAATCAAAAGGAGTACTTAAAAACCTGTCATATTGTTCCAGAACAACATGGTTTCCTTCTGTGCAGTTGGCATGAGCTGTTCTTATAGTACTAAAAGGGGAAAACGTGTTTTTTTTTTTTTTAAAAAAAGCAACTAAAGTCAATGCTACTTTCTGAATGTTCGTGGGCCTTGGAAAAGCTGTACTGACTTTTCCAAAATGCTTTTCTATTTTGTGTACCTAATGCTCAGACCTGTCAATTTTATGAACACATACATGAAAGAGTACATTGAAAAGAATATAGAAATTGGAAGGATATTAAGTTGAGAGAATATGAGGACCCTACCTGGGTTAGGACCCAACAGAAAGATGGTGGGAGTATTTACTTTCATATTGTGTACTGTGCTGCATGGCAAAACAAATGCTTTATCTTAAAACCTTCACTTATAGTTCTCCCTGAGTCCCTGGAGTCCCAGAGAACCCAGAAATCATTTTGACTTTAGGAAACACAGAACCTATACTGAGAATCGCTGTTAGATGGGCACTGAAAGCCAAAACTTAACATAAAATTCAGAGAATTTATTTCATGAAGTAACACAATAGGAAATAAAACGGTATGTAACAGCTTCCTTTCTAGAGATTTAGTACATAAAACTAGACTTATTTCTTGGGATAAAATCTATATTCAGAATAACTTTGCCTGGAATTTAATAGCTGAAGTCAGATCTCCTCAGATTTTCAACTGTGTTTTTGGGGACAAATTTCATTTTTATATATTCCATTAGATATATCCTTTTCCTGAAGCTTTGAAAATGTTTCTATTAAATCCTTTGTTATTGTAACTATCTTTGTAGTTGCAGCTATTGAACATTTTAAAGCACACACATAACATTCCGAAGAGATCTATTTTTAATTTTGATTATTAGTCTGAAATATGAGTCCCCTGTTTAAAACAGTGTTGAGTAATCAGTGATCAGAATCTATTATTCTTGGTGCCAGAGATTTAGCTCAGTGGTTTGGTGGCCTGCCTTGCAAGGGCAAGGACCCAAGTTCAACTTCTGCTACCAAAAAAACAAAAAACAAAAAAACCCTCAAAAAACAGAATCTATTATTCTGGAATTTATAGGTTCACAAAGTAGGCTACTAGATATCTTGAAGTATTTTTGTATGACAGTCACAAAAATTGGGTCTGTATTCCTTTTTAATTTCTTATGACATCAAAATTACCTTTAAAGAGAAAAAACATTCAGTCACATTTTTCTGCTCTGATTCAAATTTCAACCACATAGAAATTTTTCTAATGCTAACTTAACTTGCCAATAATGTCTTCCTAGGGATGTTACCAAGTAA
>NW_022900932.1:33178089-33190469 GCF_012274545.1 Fukomys damarensis
CCAAGTAAACTTTTTTTTTGGGGGGGGGGGCAGGATCTCACCATGTAGTTCAGGCTGGCCTTGAACTCACTATGTATAGCCCAGGCTGGCCTCGAACTCACAGGAATCCTCCTACCTCGGCCTCCTGAGTGCTGGGATTACAAATATGCACCACTATGCCTGGTTAAAAAAATTTTTTTTGATATCTTAATTTATTTATAGAAAAAGGCTATTATTTAAAACTTCCTTGATTATAAGCATATTAAGTCAATCAAGAACCACAAATTATATATTTACAAATATAACTCATAGAAAGTTCAATAATATTAAATTTACTTATTGGTATTCTATGAAAGTAGTGTGTCTATTGGCATCTGTGTGAAATAATGTCCACTTCACTGAAGGAAAAAAACATATATATAAATATATATGTATGTATGTATATGCCAAAGGGACCACTCAGCCAGTTATCTTAACTACATTATCTCACTGCTGTTAGACTATTTTATGTATTTCCTTAAAAGTTTATTAAAATAAACTCATGACATAGCTCAGCCTGGAGGTTTTATTCCTACATTATAGGTAATAGGACTAAAGAAAAAAATTATTGAATAAAGTTTGCCTAGATACTAACAGAGACAATATTAGAATTTAATGATGTTCAGGTGAGAGTTCAGATATAAAAATAAAGAATGGAGTCATTCATATTCAAGCAATCAATTAAATATAAGAATAGAATGTTTTGCAGAGGAAGTGGTATAAAAGAGGAACAAAGGTCACAGGACCTGGCACTTAAGAATTTGAATCAAAAGAAGTAAACAGCCAATTTTCAAAAAGCTTTTCATAGTCTCTTTGTTTGCATTGTTTCCAAACATCATTGCCTCACCTATTGGCCTGACCTCATACTTACCAAAATGGAAATCAACAAATTGACCTGGTGTTCTTTTCTTTAGTTCCTTTGTTCTAACAGTGATCTTTGAACTTTATCTTCCCAAGGCATTGTCCACAGGATCACTATGGAATTTTCCTTATAATGTACATCTGATTTGTCTGATTTTTCTTCTTGATATCTTTCATTGTTACTTTTGCACTATATTTCCTGTAAATTGGATTAGAAGTTTAAAGATTAAATTATATTCAGATTCAAGCATTTTGGGGTATTATTTTATAAGTTGTATTATGTACTTCCCAATTCATCAGATTAATGAGCACATAACACTATATTTTTCTAAATTAATAATATTAATTTTCAGTACCTAAGGTAGTGACACATCCATTTCAAAGGTTAGTTTGCCTATAGTTCTTAGTTGAGAGGCCTGTACTGCTTTACTTTGTTACCTTGCTGTGACAAAGTAAATTTGTCACACGTCAAAAAAATTAATAGAGGTAACGTCACTAATGATTCTTGTTTGATCAATTATTTAATTAAGAGGTTTAAAATGATGATTTTTCTGATTCTGTCATTTCTTCTGAACATATAGTTTGACAGCCCCCTGAGAAATCCTTGTTCATTACCTAGAAATATAACACAATTCTTCCTAAAATGGAAAAGTAAATGTTTATTACTTTTTATTTAATTATTCTTTTGTATTCCAAATAACAATGGTGGTCTATTTGCTCTCTGCTCATCTTCCACATCTTTCTCCTCTTCTTCTTCCCCTTCTCCGCTGCTGTTACATTAATAGCTATGAAAAAAAGTGGATGTTTTTATTCATTCAGTAATTTGCAAGGGATTTCTATTTTATTTTCCCCCCAATCAATTCTTCATTAAATAAAATAAGTTCTTAAATGAATTTATATGTTTAAGTATTTTCTCACATTATTGATCATTTGAAAATTTTGTTTTATAGTGCAGAGAGAATATTTCTGCATGTGGACTGTTCTGGGTCCATTTTACCAAGCACAAAATCCATCATGTTAGTATACACATTAGATCATCTTTTATTGAACAAAAATCATGTGTAATTTTAGTTTTAAGTATTGCAGACCTTTTGGAAGTAGGGGATTTTCCTTGACTCTCATTGTCTTTGATTTATTTTATGTCTTTTTTGCTTCCTTTTTTGATCTTTGTTTTATTCCTTTCTATTTCATATCAATCTAGCTTTTGGATAGCCACATGTAATACTGTTGGCAAATTTGTATATCATCATAAATTTTTAGTTGCTATTTTCTTTCTCACTGTTTTCCTCAGAGTTTAGTCTTCTAATCTTCAATTCAAAACTTTAATTTTTTACAGAAATGACCAAAGATAAAAGATGTCACTAGGTGTAGCAAATTATGGGAGAGCAAATAAATGGGAACTAACAAAATGTATTAATGTAGATTTCTTTGGTCTTTAACTGATAAAGCCTAATGTTGTCTTCAATTTTCAGCCATTTTTCTTTGCATAGAAGGAAGAGGTGGGACATCCTTGCCTATACAAATTCATATTTTGATTTTAGGCAGATAGAGGGAAGGCAGATAACTTTTCTTTTGTCTGCTACTTAATTTCCCATAGCTCAAAATAATCCTTATGCTAAAGTAGAATATTTTGAAGTAGCATATTTTGATCTTCTAAAATGTATTATAAATTTCTCCTAACATATACTTAAAATAACCTCAAATAGATTTACTAAATTACATTCCCTAATTTTGACATCCGCATTTCTAGTCATTCCCTGTGTTCTAGGGAGAGACTTCTTACTCCACTTGGTACTTTTAGGAAACATGTAGTAGTTTTTTTCCTGTTCTTACTTTCAAGAATGGCCTCCTTGGGAAATAAGTATTGCAACTACTGATGTTTCTCAAGGCTTTTCATATTTACTTTGGCCCTGAAAAGCTACTCAGCCACTTCTTCACTTCTCTAAAACTGATCTGTTGAAGTGAAAGGAAGAAACACTTTATCCTTCCAAACATACTTCTTTGAAATATTCTTTCATATTGAACTGAAGGAAAAGTTCAAGCTTTGTACTCGCCAATCCTCAAGTATATTAAGTATTATATGAACACCACTCTCAATTTCTGCTTGCATTTTTCTCAGAGAGATTCTTCTGACTGCCAAATGTCATCACCCCATCTTGAGTACTGGTTCTCCTTCAGTCCAAATCTTCTTATTTCTCTTAGTTTATCTATGCCGTCTCTACAGGCTTTTTTTTTTTTTGTCTGTGAAATAGAGAATACATGCATAATTATCTCTGCATAGTTGAGGGCATTATAAGTCATGGAGATTAAGAGAGTCAGTAGTGATCACTTGACTAGTAGCAGTACTATAAACAAAAATTCTGACCACATGATCCTCAGTATGAATTTTTAACTACCATATCAAACTGCTTCATGTAATGAGTAGAAAATGGCGATTATGTTTTGGATGAGACTAGTTTCTCTCCCTGACTCCACCATTTACTTTTTCCCCCACTATGTACTTTTTAATCTTGGGAATATCCTACATTAATGATGTTTTAACCATAATATTGTTATAAAAATATTTTAATTTAAATTATATACAATTTACTAGTTTTAACTATACAAATTATCAGACTTAGCTGCTTTTGTTTTATTATACAGCATATTTATATGATGTATAAATGTTCAATATATGTTTGATATCATTACCAAATGACCCTAGACTATTGTAGAATAAGAATATGCTAAAATCAACAACTTTTAGCAATGCTTTCACCACTTAGATAAAAACTATAGGAAAATTTTATGGAATAGCATTTTTTAATAGCATGATTAAATATATCTAAATCTTGGCTCTTTATCTAAAACAATATCTATCTTTTTTTGGCAAAGACAAATCCCCTTTCACACTTCAGAATGGAAAATGAACTTGTAATAATCATAAACATTCTTATTATATTAATGCTACATTTTTAGTATCCTTAAATGCATTTTCAGTTCTTTTGCATTTGTAAATTTGGAAGTCAAATTTGTCTTGTATAATGTTAATATAAATTAATCTACTTGTGTGTAGAAAGGTCATTAAGTTATAGAATCCACTGGTTATCCTATAGTATCTGCCCATGATATGTACTCTAATTTCAGCAAACTAGAGACAGACAAGCCCTGGTCTGAGAAATAAATGCTAATGAGGTATAAAATTTACATAAATATCTCTATTGAATATGTGGCATGGTTACCTACATTAGGAGGTAGAATTTTCTTTATTTTCTGCTTTCATTTGTGTACCAATCTTATCAGATTTTGAAACTGAGATTGAAAATAGCTAGTCCCAGCTCTTGAATTTAGAAAATAAAAGCAATGTGTCAGAAATGCCTTTGGAAATATATGCAGCACACTCTTCTAAATGAGACAGTTCTGGATTTCATTATGTGTCCATAAAAAATAGCACATATTAACGTTTCCGGAATGCTAGGCAAGAAGAGAGCCCAACCTTGTGACTTTCAGCAGACCACTAATCATACCTGTCCCCCAGAAAACAGAAAAACATAAGGTGAAATATGAAAGGAATTTACTATTTAACATAGCTCTGCTGGAGAGGAAAGGGAATCAGGGTCCTCATCCCTGTCATCTGAGGGATACTGATAATAGTTTCAGGCTTAAATAGGGCAAGATTTTGTCAGGAGACAAGGCATAGGCCTAGTGAAGCAATCTTGGTCAAAATGTGGTCTGAGCTGAGTGTGGTGACTCACTCCTGTAATTCCAGAGCCCAGAAGACTAAAGGAAGAGGATTACCAGGAGTTTGAGGCCAATTTAAGCTATGCAATGATTTCATGCCTAGCTTGTACTATATAGCCAGACCCTATCTCAAAACAAACAAACAAACAAAGAAACAGCCAAGCCAAAAGTAAATGATCTGGTTGATGTTGATCTTGGGCCTGCTTATACAAGGTTCCAGGGACATTTTATCACTTAAATTCAGTTCCCAACCTGAGATGATTTTTCCTGCTTGGTGAGGAAGGGAGCAGGCTTAATTTTCATCATGGGTTGATGGCTCCAACATGGGTAGGACACATTCTTATCACAGAATTATCTGCTTGAAAATATCAATATTCCTGGCAGAATTGGGACAATTATTGGAAACTTCTAGGTGTGGAATGGAATGTTGTAAAAGCTGTCTGCTTACAGTCTGTTGGTTATGATGCTCTTACAAATCTTAGAAATATCTTAGTTACTCTATGTTTGAAGGGAGAAGACTATCAGCTTTATATGAAGATTCCTTAAATAATAAACTTGCCCTGGTACACAGTTGAGTAGCAATCTGATCGACAGTTTTAAGGTAATAAAAATGAAAATACAAAATCAAAACAGATGTCAAAGTTTTATCCTGATTTTAGTTACCCATTGGACATATTCAGACCCAAGTGAAGTCCGTGCTTTTTAACAAAAACAGCCTTCAAGTCCTTTTTACAATATTATAAGCCTCAGATTTTCAATATCAATGTGAAACAGAAAGAATATGAACTCAAATGGTTTTATTGACTTTTTATGCTTTAGAATATACATGCATGCAAAATATATTTTCATCCTTTCTCCTGCCCTCCCTATTTCTCACAAAAATACATTTAAATTAAAGATCTATTTTTAGCTATGTTGTTAGTATATATTGTTTTTAACTGTGTGTATATGAAAGATACATATAAAATGACCCTAAAAAGAAGAAAATGGGGAAAATTTATCTATAAAGTATCAATACTGATGTTTTTGATCTTGTCATGGCTTTTACAAAGCAAAAGCAGCCATTGACTGTACTTAAAAGAATAAGTCTGGATATTTATTAATAAAAGCAAGCAACCAAATGGATCTGGCATGCATGCCATAGTTTATAAATGCCAGAGAGTGTAACATTTCTTTGGATGAAACCTCATAAAGATGTCAGCCATGGGTGTGTAAATTCTAAGGCTAAGGAGAACTGAAGATATTGAAGTAGAAAGGTCCATGGCCATGCTTTAAGCAGGTTGAGCCCTAGATAATCATATCTGGAAAAAGACTCTGATCTTAGTGGAAACACACACATGGTTTTGGTGATGTGATGGAGTAGAAGGAAAGGTATGTGTATGAATGGACTAAGCTGGTTTTACTAAAGTGATAGTGTATCTCTCTACTTGAAAAATTAAATGATTTTCATTCATTTACAATATGTTGCTGATATTCTCAAGATCATAAATTCATTACACAGCTGCTGTTGTCAAGTACTGCACAGTGTATATAATTTTGTAAAGTTACAAGTTTAGCATCAAGACAAATGTCTACAATGTGAAAAAAAGTCATATTAGTTTGTAATAGACCTATAAGTTTATATTTTCATTATTAACTGAAAAGCATGCATATTACATAAGAAGGAAATTACACTGATTTTATACATATAAGCACCTATTCTATAAATGGTTATATTTTTCCTTTTTAATTTAACAGAGCTACATATGGAAAAAAAGAATTTAAAAGTAATACAGTACTAATAACAGATCTTGCCTACTGCTATAATTTTACCTAATTTTCTTTAGGTAAGATGTTTCAGTTATTTGCCTTATCACTGAGACAAAATACCCTATCCCCACATCTTCAAAGAGGAGAGGTTTATTTTGGCTCAGAATTTGTACAGGTTTCATGCAGAAATGACTTGGCATTGGGCCTGACAGAAGAAAAGTGGCTACTGTCAGAGTGGCCCAGAATCAGAATGAAGGGAGGAGTCAGAGAGGGAGATAGACTCTTCCATGTTCACCTTCTACTTCTGACCAGGCCCTACCTCCTAACAGCACAGTCAGCCCTGATTAATTTATGGACGAGTATAGTGCCCTATGATCCAATTATGTTATAAAATCCCCAAATCTGAGCATATAGGCTCGGGGTGCGATTTCTAGATTTAAATCATAACACTAGAACAATGTGAGCATCAGTTTATATGTATGATATATAAACAAAACAATCACTGTTTGGAGAGATGATTAAATAATTTTTATTTTTATTAAAGACAGATAAAAATTGTTTGAAAATATTGGTACAATATAATGATGGGCATGAGGCAGGAAGGAAGAAAAAAGATATTTCTACTTTATTTCTATAAAGTTTGGATCAATTGAATCCTTTGATATGTTAATTACACTTCTATGTTTTAGCCTTCATGCTTCCCTATAATTTGGTATCATTTTAATCAATTCAAACAGCTATAGTGCCACAGTCTGATTTAATTCTTGTCACCACAAAAGCCTCTGAAATGAATTAATGCAAAAATTCATTATTGAACAATAAAGAATGGAATGTATAATTTTCATAGTTTATAACAATTAAAAATGATCTCAAATCAATAATCCAATTGACTTTTATGGAGAATTTTCTGATTATACTGCTGTGGTAAGTAGGTTCACATGACTATATGTGTCTAAAACTTATTCACAAATTGTATATATAATTTAAGTGCATTATGTTGTAAACTAATAATCATTTATTTTGTTCTAAAGTTTGTATAAAGAAAGAAAAATTATTTTAGGTCTTAGTGCTCTTCAATTTCACTCTTCTTACTCTGAAGTTCTTAAGTTCAATGTGATAAAGCTATTAAAAAATAATGAATATCTTCAGTAAATTTAAAATTATAAAATCCTCTAGAGCCGAGAGTGATAAAATTATGTTGTGATAGAAAAATAAACCGTGTAGTATGAGTGTGTGTGTTTAGAGATCATGCGGAGCACTCAGGGAGCAGCACGGACTTGTAAAGCTGAAGGGTTACTCATGATAACCTGCAGCACGAACTCCGACATGCTGCTTTACTGAGTAACCAGTGAGGATTTGGTGCAAAAATACAAAGTCCAGCTCTGAACACATTAGTTGGATAGTTAACCTGGTCAACTTTTGAGGAATTTTTAGAAAAAAGACAAGGTTTTGAGAACATTGTAGCTAGGATTAGAGAAAGTTATGTGTAGTATAATATGGACGGACACTCAGCAAAAATCAGTAGCTGACATGAGATGACCCAGGGTGTGTTTTTTTTGTTGTTGTTGTTTGTTTGTTTTGTTTTTTTAAGTACTGGAGATGTTATGATTTTAAAAAAAGAAAAAGGAAAGAGTATCATTTACTTATACATGAGCTCCTATGTGCCATTTCATGCAAGCATGAGAGAATTAATCAGTAAACTTAAACTATAGAGGGCCAGGAGATTAAAATTGCAGCATTAAGAAGAGGTCTGATAATGCATGTTGTGCTTTAGTGACTTGTTAATATTATTTCCTTGCTACCATGAAATATAACTAAGAAATTTTATGAAGAAATTGATAGGATGATGTTAGTTCTGCAAGATGACAATAAAAAAGACAACGCTTAATGTTGAGAGCAATTTCAACAATTATTGACAATAATTTCATAATTTTCAAATATTGGTTTGTCTGCCTATAAAGTAAAATATAATGGTGATTTTGTACAAGTGAAGAATAAACCAGAAATGCAAGAAGAAACAAATCTGATCAAAATAGTAAACAAAATTTAAAATATTGAAAATTCTAAGAAAGACTCAGGTGATTTTAAAAACATATAAAAACAAAACCTATGAACAATTTTGAGGGACATAAGCTACAAAGATGAGAAATACTCACTGATTTAATTGTACAGATTTAAAGTCTTAAAAATTGTAGTAAAATTTTGAAAGATTTCAATCAATATTCAATAGAATTTTTGCACACTATGGTAATCTGATTTTAATTTTCGTGACAATGTACAAATAAAATTAGGATAATTTTAGATTATAAAAATGGAATATACATCAAAAGATATTATGAAGCCATCAAATGAGGTATGGATAGTTACCTAATTATAACTGGAAAATCCAGGTGTCAATGTTGGCAGCACAGTGAGTATATTGTAATTATAGAGATAGAACCAAGAAAGATTGTCAGAGACTTGGAAATTAGAAAAAAAATTCCTTTTGGATATGTAACTTGGTACAGATATCAACTAAATTTGTCTTAATGGATGAATATATGAGGATGCGAAGTAGGTGGATACAATTATATAGGTATTCAATAGAATTCTACAGAGCCATTAAAAAACTGCCATTTGTGAGATCAGGGATAGACCTGGAGGGCGTGATACTGTGTACAATAAGCCATGCACAGAGGACAAACCTTAGTATTTTCCCTCTTTGGTGGAAACTACGGAGTTGATCTCTTAGAAATTGAAAGTAGAGAAGTGATTACCAGAAGGTTAGGAGAACAGAGAGGAAAGAAGATGGTGCTAGATTGATCAATAGTTATAGGATTAGAGTTAAGTAGAAGGAAAAAATTCTAATTTTATATTCTAATGTAGGGTGAATTTAGTTAGCAAAATAACTTATCATAAAGCAAAGACAACACTTAAAAGTGATTGAAATGCTGTTTCCTTATTTGATCATTATCCAGTGATACATTCATCAAAGCATCATATGTCAAAAATGTACAAATTATTGTTCAAACAAACTATTAAAAATCTAATCACACGCTTATAATTTAAACAAAATATTGGCAAATTAAATCAAATAATGTGCAAAAAGCAGACTACACCAAAATGAAGTGAAATCTATGCTAGGTATTCAATGCTGTATCAATATTCACAAATGAATGAATATAATGTCACATTTCAACCTACTAGTAAGGAAAATCATGATTGTATCTATCAAAACAGGAAAAACATTTTTTATAAAACAACATTCATGACAATCATTAGCAAATTGAAAATAGAGAGGAATCTTCTCAACTTGTTGACAAACATGGACAAAACACATAAATTCTCAGATACTAAAAAGCAACAATGAAACACAACTATCTCTAATATTATGTTTAATGTACTTAAAGGTAGGAAACTGGGAGCTTTCACGCTAAGATGGGAAATGAGAATTCTCAATGTGTAATAGAGTAGTCTAATGTTTCTGTAAATGCATTTTATGACATTCACAAAATGACTCAATTACCTTATGATGCATTTCTCAGAACATGTGTGTCATTAAGCAACATATTACTTCATATGTGTGTAATATATCTGTATTACAAAAATATTAATACATATTAAGAGTATAAGAAAAAATAAATATTAAGTAGTTATACAGGAACCTGGGAAGGGAGATAGAATTGGGGATAGCAGTTGACTAGAATATCCTCTTATTTGCTATATCCAATATCTGAGTTAAGATATTTTGATGCTATGGGATCAAAATAGGTCTCCAGAAAATTTTTAAAGAGACAAATGGATAGAAAGAACATAGTGACATTGTTTAAACTGAATAAAAACAAGAGTTTACTCTCATTTCCTAGCATCATTTATTCCTTTTAAACTTAAAAGTATTTTTAAAAATTTAATTTTTAAAAAAGTTATAATTATTACATGTTTGCAATTCATAATGATTACTTTCCTCTTGAGGAGTTGGTACATGTGGGTAACACAAAGTAAATCTTTTGAAGAAGGGAAGGGAACCAAGAGGTAAGGGAAGGAGTTAGAAGGAGAGAGGAAGAAGATGAAAAAAGTATTAAGATATGTCATGTCTTTTTTATGATATAGTGAATATGGGAGAACAGGCAAATTTTGGAAGAAGTCTGATGAACTTCATTTGAACATATTTTAATTGAAATATACTGCCTTGTAATATACACCCCACACAAACACAAAAAGCATTAAAGTAGGAAAACACGTTCTTTAGGCAAGGAGGAGGCTATGACTCTACAGTTAATCCCTAGAAAAATAGGAGTCAAGAACAGCTCTGTCACAAACTCACTGTGCACCTCAGAAAAATATTAATTTAGAATGACCGTATCACATGTTGTACAAGAGATATTTTTGAAAGGCAAAGGAGGTTCTATTAATAACTACATGGGGACTACAAGCATAAAGATGTAAAAGTCCAGAAGAAAACAGGATATGAATTGACACTCTAGTTTTAAATTTCTATTATTTTATTTCAATGTGAAGTGTGGGTTTCCCTGAGGCAAATTTTCTAAACTTTTGAAGAGATTTATTTACCTACCACATGTCAAAAAATATTAGCACACAGCTGGGTAATAGTAAGTACTCTAGAAGTGTTAACCAGTGTTATGTCTTTCACTCATTTCTCTCCCTGGTGCTTTGTACATCATATGTGGTAATGATTAACAAATGAACAAAACTTATAGTAATGTCTTTAAAATTACCCACTTCCCAAAGATAAAGTAATATAGTCATTGAATTAATATTTCATTTACTTATGCTTTAGAAAAGCCATTTGGTACAGATATACAGCAACAAATTTCTCAAATACCATATTTTATTATTTTTTTTGTGTGTGAATTGAGTTAGACATTTTTCTCTTCTCCAGTTCCATTAAATGAGCACAAGTAATCTGAAATGATATATGATTATCTATTAATAACGATTACAAGCACCAGTTAAAAAATTTGTTAAGGTAATTATCTCATCAAATATTAAAATTGCCTATAAAATGCTTAAATATAGCAAAGAAAAGTCATGTTTTAAAAGTTATCTGAATTATTTTTTTTAATTTAAGGAACAGTTTTGTATAAAGGCAATAATTATAAAATTTCACTTAAAATTTGGATAATATACAAATTATTTCATTAGTTACATCTGTGTTTCTAAAAACCCTCAGCTATCAACTACTTAGCCAATGAGTATTGTGTCATAAATGTAAAGATGTAACGTTACAGTGATGTTCTTTCTCCTGTAGATTGCCCAAGGACTGTCATACAAAAAGGAGAGAATCTTATTTGCCATTATTGTTTTCGTGAGGGCAAATTATAAGAACAATAAAGCAAGAATATATTCACAGTGATATCCAGAGCAAGAGAAATTAGGACTTAGGCCATGACATCTCTCACTTATATATCACTGATATCATAGTTGGGAGACACTGTTGTTTTGTTTTGTTTGTTTTCTTGTTACCAGGGATCAAACACTGCACTTGCAAGGCAGGTGGTAGAACCACTAAGCTAAATCCCAGGCCCCATAGTTGGGAGATAAATTCATCCTCCTAGTCTGATTCTAAATGCTCTGAGAAAATTTCTAAAGTTTTTTATTTTTTTCCATTAATTTTATTGAGACATTTTAGGTATAGAATACAGTTACATTCATCACCAGGATCGTGTACCTTTACATGACATAGCTTGTTTCTTATTTCTTCCCCATTCCCCTGCCCTCCCTTCACCCCCTCCACCCTCCCTACTGAAGACTTCGTTTTCATTTTTCTGTTTCTCATATTTGTTCTTTTCCCTTCTTTCCTTTCCCCTACCCTTCCCACTTCCCCTACTTCTCTCTCTGTCTTGTGAAACACTCTCATTATTATTGTCACATTCCTTTGGGAGTGGAGAAATATCACAGGATATTTCTTTTCTATATGCTTTTCTAACAAAAGCATGGTAAAACTGGGTGCTGCAATACAACTGGAAAGGCAGATGCTACTGATGCACTATATAATAGAATGATTGTCTTACTCTACAGAAAACTCTTTACAC
>NW_022900932.1:33190652-33200409 GCF_012274545.1 Fukomys damarensis
AAAATTTTTTTTTTTTTTTTTTTTTTTTTTTTTTTTTGGTATCTGGGATTGAACTCGGGTCCTTGCGCTTGCAACGCAGGTCACCAAACTGCTGAGCTAAATCCCAGGCCCCACACAGTAATACAGATATAAAGAAACATAATCTTTTCAGTTTTCTATGCTACAACTTATTTATCTCTAGGGTACCCAGATCTGCTTGCTGTATAAAAACAAACAAAGCAAATGAAAAAGTAAACCTGTCCATTCACATTAGCTGAGTCTTTTCTTAGTTAATAAGATATGTTTACAATAAAATTAGTCACATTGAGATAAATGATCATGCTTTCAAAATCTTTAGACTTAGCCTCCCCAGTTGTAGCATCTTATTCTCCCTCATACATGTGAACCTCTTAGTCATTTATGCACTACCCCAATAAGACTTTGTTCTCATGGTGTTATACGGATCCAAGAGAAGCTCATATGATAACCTGAGGGGTAAATAGGAATTTCTGTAAATGTATTCTCAAGCTTCTGTTGATCTCTGACTGAAATATGAACTCATTTTTATGAACAGCTTTTTATGTGTTTAAAAGACAACTGGTATAAACCTGTACAGTCTTTGCCACATAACCCTTAGTTATTTTTCCCAGAAAGATGGACAATTTCTTTAAATGATCTGCTAACCCTATGCTTCTTAACTATTCTAAGCTCTTATCTTTTAATTTCAAATTACTATGGTCTTGGTATCATTTTACCTCTCAGCTTAGATATATCCCTAGACAGGTGGCTACCATGCAATTCACGAAAACCTCTTACATCTCACAGATTTTTGTCAGTGTCACCTGAAGACTGTAGGGGAATAAGGTTGTTCCCTAGGGAGCCTTTACTTGGCTTGAATCTACAGCACATGTTTCACTCTGTCATATTTACTTCTTTTGGTCATGGGGTTTCAAAAGGATATTTTTGTCAGCCACTCCATTCCTTTACCTGTGATTTTAATCCTATAGATATTTAAACACTCTTTGGGTATTAGCTTAATTGAGTAGAACATAAACACATCTCAGGAATAAAGGCAAAATTTGAACCCATAATTATCCTGTCTGAATCTCTACTCAACTCTACTTCTCACTCTCCAGAAAAACTTTTATATATTTAATTTTTATTAATAAATGTTTGCAATATATTATAAATATGTGCGTGGTGGAAAACTCACACATACAAATATTGCATATGCTGTATTTTTGATACAATTTGAAACACACGATATATCATAATATTAATTCTCTCCTTGCCAACTCATTACTTAGATTGTTAATGGTTTTTGTGTTTTCTACTCAAGGAAAAGTTTAGAATTCAAATTATTTTATTCTCATAATAACCTGACTCTCAAGATTGTTCTCTTTCCTACAGTTCAATGAGTCCGACTTGAATTTCCCCATTTTAAATTGCACTTGTTCTGTCCATGAAGTGATGGGTAACACTTATACAAAGGATGTGGAGAAACAGCAACAGAATTTACAGGAAATGAAAAAATATATTGGCTTTATATATCAACTGCATTACATTCATTGCAACTCTCTTTCATGTACTCTTTATTTTGTGTGCTGGCAATACTCCCAGTAGCACTTGAGGTCTGATCCATCACTAGATAAAAAGCATATGTTTCAAGATATACTGTTCTAAGGGCAAACCGCTAAATATCTATGAGCCACAAGTTTGCTATGCATTAAGTGACTATAAGAATAGTGCCCACTGCCTATAATTATCATGGTCAGATATTTAATTTATATAAATTTATCATATTTGAAGACAAGCATTGTTCAATAAAAAACATCTCATAATTGTGAGTGGTGATAATCCTGATGGGAGGATATGAAAACACAAACCATGATTATGTTTTAAATTTGCTAAGATAATGAACTTAGTTGTGTGTGTGTGTGTGTGTGTCTGTGTGTGTGTGTGTGTGTGTGTGTGTGTGTTTCTTTTCTTTTGGGGAATTTTAAGACAGGATCTCATTGTGTAGTCAAAGTTGACCTTGACTTCTTAAGCTCCTATCTGAGCCTCCTGAGTACTGGGATGATACACAGGTACCACCGTGCCTGGCTTGAGAAAATGAGCTTTCATTAGGAAAATTGTCAAAATGTACTAGAAAAGTCATATTCCATAAGGTCATTTAACTATAAATAAAAATCCATAAACACTCTAACTTGTGTAAGATAATGGAAAATGTGAAGATATCATTTCCCTAATTTAATGTGTTGAAAACAATGTTTCAAATTAGGATTCATCTGACAATGTTCACTAAAGGAGAATTCAAATTTAGAAGTTAGTATATACAATATTGGTAATTGTAGGCCATCAAAGAAATAGAGATCCTTATGAAAATCTTATTTAAGATATTTATACTTGAAGAAGTATTTATTAATTATAAAATATTACAGTGCTATTGAATCAAATCATTAAAATCCAAGATAAAAGGGAAAGTCTAATTCATTTAAAGCTCCAGAAGTGGAAAAACACGATCAAAATTAAAACACAATGTGTACATCTGTAGTGCCTAGGGTACACAGAATGATGTTTTCCACAAGATGCCCGTGCCCTAGTCCAGCGATTAGGAATCTTTTAAAGACCGAGTGCCAAACGGCAAGCCAAAATCTACTTATTTATCACAAAGTGCTGCACTGCAAATAAACCTAAAAAGTTTTAGTTTAAAAAAGCACCTCACATTAACATCTTTTGTCTTAAAAGAAAAATACAGTAATGCATGTGCCTTAGGTGCTCCACCACTGCCCTAATCCCTGGAATACACCAATCTTACCTTGAAAAATACATGGGAATTAATTTTATAGATAACTAAGGATGCTAATGAGTTAGCCAAGAAAAGGCAAATATCTTACTGTATCCAGAGCCATTCAATGTTTGTGCTCACTGTAATGTAAATGTTGAAAGTTAAGGTTCAAAGCAATGATATACTTAAGCAGTGAGGCCTTCGGGAAGTAATTAGGTCTGAAGGGCTCTGACCCAAAGATGGGCTTGGTGTACAAATGACAGAGACCTGAGAAAGCTTGTTTTGCCCCATCTCCTCGCAAGATGCTATGTCTGCTGGAGGCTTGATTTTGCACTTCCCAGGATCCAAAACTGTGAACAACAAATATCTATTGTACAAAATTTTCCCTACACAGGGCAATTAAAAAGAACACTCAAATTACAGATTCAGTAATGGGAGAAAGGACTTTATTATTGACTGTATAGAAATAAAAACTAATGAAAAATGAATACTATGAGCAACCAAATGTCTACTGATTATATTTTTGATTCTATTATTGATTATATTTTAGACACAAACTGCTAGAACTGACATTAAAAAAAAAAAAAACAGAAAATTGGGATAGGCCTGTACATTAATTTTTCGTTGCTACTCTAAAAATTCACCAAATATTTGCTGACTTAAAACAACCTAAATATATATTTTAAATATTTCTGTTTGTTGAAATCTGACAGATGTATTTTATAAGTTTGGGGTTTCCCCGTTTTTCTTTTCTTTTTTTACTTTCTTTTCCTATGAGACAAGTTCTCTTGGTATATTGTCTAGGTGAGTCTCAACATCCTGGACTCAATGGTTCATTTCTTTGAAGTCTCCAAAAGATGGGAATACAGTAAAAATTATATTGATAGGTTATTTTTAAGACATTGACACTTCTGGCTTTTTTTCTGTGAGGTCTTGAGAAGAATTCATCTATTTGACTTCCAGCTACTTGGAGTGAGCCAAAACTCTTACCTGTTGCTCTCTTCCTCTATTTTCAAATCTAAAAATGTTTATTATAATTTTTTGAGTCTTAGTTATATTATCACATATTCCCTCTAATAGCAATCAGAACAATTTAATACTCTATGGATCTCTGTACTTAGATTATGCTCACCAAGATAATCCAGAATGGTTTTTCTTTATCTGGACTCCTAATGTAACCATACTTGTAAAGTCCCATTACCATGTAGTTAATGTTTTTACTATTTCTGAGATTAGGATGTGGAAATCATTGGGGATGGTTATTCTCTCTATAACAATATATAAAGAGTAGATATTGAAACAGAAATTTTATACCTTGCCACAAAATTAATTCCATTTCTAAATAGGCTCACTGATGAATTATGTTTTTTTTTTTCTTTTGAGAATCAGTCTCAGGACTCTGTGCATATTATCTAAGCACTCTATTGCTGATCTATATCCCAAGCCCAACATAAACATTTTAAGGAAAATTAATAATTTGTTTAACTTTTCTTAAAAACGAAAAAGGAGGGCTGGGGATTTAGCTCATTGGTTCCGTCGCCTGCTTTGCAATTGCAAGGAACTAAGTTCGATCCCTGGTACCAAAAAAACAAAACAAACAAACAAAAACAAAAAGGGATGTAAAACATCCCAATATATTTCATGAGACGAATACTACTGGAATTCCAAAGCCACACAACATCACAGAAAAAGAAATGTATAAGCAGTATCTCTTAAGAACTTACACACAAATGTCCTTGGTGAAAGCAAGGAAACTAAATCCACTAAAATAGAAATAGTATTTTACTCTATGACCAAGTGTGATTGACCTCAGGATGCAATGTTGGTCTAGCATGTGTAAAATACACAAACTATAGAATTAACTCAATCTGTAAAGAATAAGCATTTTAGAAAATCCAATAACTTTCATGGTAAAAATATTCAACACCTGGGAATAGAAGGAAACTTCCTTGTCCTAACAGAAAAGGCCATTCATGGAAGATACAGAGAAACATCCTACTCGAGGCTGACAGACGACTACTGCTTTCATCTTTTGATGTTAAGGGATACACACAGCTGTCTCTTACCATTTTCATTGAACATGGCATTCAAGGTTGTAGTCAGGGAGGTCAGACAAGAGAAACAACAAAAGATTACAACAAAAAAATGAAGGTCTGTCTGAAGATGACATGATATATACACAAAATCCTAAGGAATTTATTTAAATTTATTAAAACTAGTATACAAGGCTACACATTTTTCAGGGTGTATGATCTATACACACAACCGATTGAATTTCTATACATTAATAATTTGTCACAGATGAAAATGGATCAATTTGATCTATAATAATATCTAACAAATAGAGCTGGGCATGGTGACACATGTATATAATTTCAACATTGAGGAGGCTGAGGAAGGAGGACCACCGTGAGTTTGAGGCCAGCGTGGATTACTAGTAACTTCAAAGCCAGCCTGAAATATGTAAGGAGAACCTGTCTCAAGCATGCCTACCATTCCTGGACCTCAAATAATAATAATAATAATAATAATAATAATAATAATAATAAATGTGCCAAAATAAGTGAAAGTTCCATAACATGGGAACGGTAAAAATACAAGACTATACAATAAATATGAATACATTCTATCCAAGGACTATAAGATTAAATATTGTTAAAATGATAATTCATCTCCTAATTGATGAACAATCACAATGCTATCCCTATTGTTATCTTGCCCTATCACAATCTTGCCTTATTACCTTTTAAAGAAATTGACAAGTTGCCCTTAAAAGTCATGACAGTTCAAGGGACCAAGAATATCCAAAAATTGTTTTGAAAAAGAAGAAATGCTATTTGAAGACTTACCTTTTCCACGTTCAGATTTACTACAAAGTCACTCTAATTAGTATGACATTAATGTTGGCTAGTGCTCATAGAACAGAATTGAGAGTTCAGAAATAAGTCCCCACAAGATTTTCAACAATACCAGGAAATTACAGTGGGCACAATTTTTTCAAAAAAAACTACAAGTGTAAATAAGGATCAAATTGTACAATTGATACTGTGAAATAGGACAAAAAAAGATCTGAAGGAGTAGGGGAAGTGGGGGGGTATAAGAAAAGGATAAAATGGAAATAAAGTCTTTGTAAATAGGAAAGGGTGGAAGAATTAAAGTCAGGGGAATAGGGAAAAAATAAGAACCAAGACCTGTCATGTAAAGGTACAAGATCCCAATGATGAATGTAGCTGTACTGTACAACTCAAATGAACCAATAAACTTAATGTAAAAAATATTTAGAGAGTACTAAGAAAATTAGTAACTATAAACTAGTTAAATTGGGCCCCTTAATTATACCATACATAGAAATTTATTTCAAATGTATAATAGGCCTAAATGTAACAGATAAAACTATACATTCTTAGAAGAAAATATTGAAGTAATTCTTTGTAATTTAGGAATATGTTTATCAATTATAAATATGGCAAGAAACAAAAAGTGAAAAAATAGATAAATTACACTTCATCAAAATTAAAATTTTTGCATTGTGAAGGATAATAAGAAAATGAGAAAACAATAAACAAAATAGGGAAAAGTGACTCATAACCTTAGCATATAATAAAAATCTCTTAAATTGTAAAATTTTAAAATTTCAAAATTTTGAAAAAGAAAAATAAGTATGTCTCCAAAGAACATATAAAAATATCAAACATATGAAAATTTTCTAACATTAGTCATTAGAGAAAGAAAATACTACAGTAAAGAATTCCTTCATATAAACTTAGATGGTTGTAATAAAAAGGACATACTAAAAAGAAGTATAGTTAGTCAAGAATAGGAGGAAGTTAGAACACTAATAATCTGAGGACTGGCCTGTAAAAATCAAACAATCTCTAGAAAACAGTTCGGCAGTTACTCAAAATTTTAAACAAAGTCATTTAGGACCTAGTAATACTATTCCTAGGTATATAGAGAATAAAAGTAAATGTGACTTCATATGAATTTATACACATGTCCCCATATTGTTATTCATGATAGTCCCAGGTAGAAAGAAGCCAAAGGCTCATAACCAGATGAATGGACAATATGTCCATTATGATATGATATGTCCACATAATTAAATATAATATGGTAGTAAAATAAATGAATGTACATATTACAATATGATTAAATCTTGAAAACATCATGCCCTGTGAAAGAATCCATTGTTTAATAGGATTATATTTTGATAGTATCCTATATCTCAATTATTTTTGTTCAGTGTTCACTGAAGTAAAAATGCAAATAAATGCACCTTTTAATTTATACTTATGGTGCATAATATCAGGGTAAAATTTATACCTCCTGAACACAAGAGAGTATAAAAGCAATTGTCTACCGATAGGATTTGATTTTGCTTTACAAAGCTTTCAGAATTATTACTGAGTCCATTGAATGTAAGAATGCTACAATATAACAGCAACAATGAAGTTTGCACATAGAATCTATCATTGAAATTGTCAATTAATATTGTTCACCTATTGTACATGAGTTTACAAGAGGCTAACTGCAGAAGGGATTTTTATCAAGGTTTCTTTGGCAGGAAAGGGTGAATTTAATTAAGTGAAGCACACAACATTTGTTCAGTCTAAAGCTGGCAATGAGCTTGATGCTGCTGAATTCCCTTTATCAGATAATATTTTGAGGATAGAAGTATAGTGGTATGTTCCTTCTCTTTTGCTCCCTGTGTACATATGTCAGACTGTAAAAGAAAAATAACAAAGCTTGAAACGTTCTAGTCTATACCTTGGGAATAAGAAGCTTTTTCTATTGTGTACTCACCCTTCTTAGCAGCTGGTAGGAAAAGGAGGTAAGATCAAATTCAAGAAGTGACATACAATACTTCATTTATGTTAAAATTCTGACCATAAATAAACTTGTCAAAAACTTCATTACTTCTGCAAATTACTCAGCTTTCGTAGGGTGACTATAACTCTGATCATTGCTGAGTGATTCTGGATGCTATGTCAAGTCTCTCTCAACTAGAGAAAACAAAGGATACAGGGGATATGAAAACATTAAAGCAATATAGAGCACAAGATATATTTATGAGTTATTGTGATGTTTGCAAAAAAATGAAAAAAGGCTGTGTAACCACCAAAAGTGAAGATGATTTTAGTAGCTGCATCTGTATTTCTCTTTCCCAATTCCAGTGCTTCTCAAAATTTAGCTTGAATAACAGTGACCTCATTCACTTATAGATTTTGGAACACAGAAATGATGCTATTTGTAAGCCCAAGAGGTAAATGGACAAGACTGCTTATCCTGAGGTGTCCATCTGCTCTGAGGGATTGAGGTTTAATGTAAATTTCAAGCCAGGCCTTAATTGCTCAACTGGACAGGAAGGTTATGATTCTTTTGAGAAACCAGTTGAAAAAGTCCCAGACTAAACACAATTGAGCAGAGTAATTTACCAAGATCAAGTTAGAATGATATGTCCAAATGCACAGGTCCTTTCACATCAGAAGTTCTGGCTTACTTTCTTTTGCATATATTACCACAGTCTAAGGTAAATAATTTAAATTTTATGTGCATCAGTTTCCTTAACTATCACAATGGAAATGATGAAAATCATTTAGAAGGTCCAGGTGAAGCCCAAGAGAAAGAATATTTGCGCTAACAAATCATAAGTGAGAGTGTCGTGCAAATATCAGAAGTTGTATTATCACTATTTTTATGGTGGTGTTTGTTTTAGAGTAGAAGTTAACTTTATAATTTGAGTTTTGGTGATCATTTTAAAGTAACTGCAGAATCACGTAGTGATTCGTTTGAAATAAATAATTTGTTTCTGCTCAACAGAGTTATCTTCCAGAAAACATTTGCAAAATGACAGGCAGACATCTATCAGAAAGATTGAAGTCAGAATAATATTGCTCATCACTGTCTTACTTCATAGCACCTTTCAAATTCTCACAGATGTGATTTTGAAATAATTTTATGTCTCTAAAATTGCAAGTTGATGAAGTGGTCCTAAGATATATTTTGAAAATAGAGTACTCCAGAGAAATGGAACACCATCCCAAAGGAAATTAAATAAATATATAATCTATCAATCTTGCCAATGCTGTTATTTACAATTCATAATTCTGACAGCAATACATTACAAATTATTCATATGAGACAAAACCTTTTTTATTTAATTAAGGAATCCTTATGCAATTTATTACACATGCCTCACTAAATGTTTTATTTTATTAGAAAATGCATTAATTTAATCAAACAGCAAATATTAATTGAAATTCCATTCTGTCATTTATCTGAAGTGTAAAAAGTATGGGCTGGCTGGGACCTTGTAAAATTTACAGTATTGGTAGAAAATTCAGCATAAAAATTAATATATAAGTATATAATAATTTATAAGTTTATAATTTCTGTAAACATAAGTATAGTCTTTAAGAGGTCATCTAAACCTATTGAAGGAATTAAAGTAGGTTTGCCAAGGAGGTCACACGTTGGTTGACCTGAGAAATTCAATTAACAGTATGACAAAGAGTGAATAAAGATTATCTTTCTAGTCTGAGCAGCCCAGACTAGAAACAAATTAACAGCCACATAGTAGAAAGTAGAAATGTTCAAAACTGTCATCAACTGGAGATTCTCCACACAAGGTAAATGATGCAATATGTCCAGACCACGTATGGCAGGTAGACCACAAATTTGAAACTTTGCTGTGGTGGGGAGATACAAGGAAGGTAAAATAGTTTGGACTTTTAGTCCTACCAAAACCCCTCACACAGTTATATGACTAAGACTTCTGTCCATATCAAATGTTTCTCTAAGTTCTGTAAACAAGATTAAAATCATCAGAGTGTATATATTATACACTTAAGATTGAAAATACATGGTTATGTCTGGGATTTATCTCAGTGGCACTGAGCCTGCCTCTCAAGTACAAGGTTCTGTGTTTAATCTCTGATACAAAAAAAAAAAAAAAAAAAAAGGATGTGGATTGTTGTGATAAAACCAAAA
>NW_022900932.1:33200449-33243491 GCF_012274545.1 Fukomys damarensis
AAAAAAAAAAAAAAAAAAAAAAAAGGATGTGTATGTTTGGTATACAAAACCAAGAAAAAAAATAAAAGTTAAATAACAGAATACAAAATATGAATAAGATTCAATTTGAGGTTTAAAGCTCAACTTATAGCAACAAAAACATTGACTGGGGTAAGATACAAATATATACATCTAATAACTTGCGACATGAGGCCTAACAAAAGGCTTTCAGTCCACACAAGCAGACATATAAAATGAAGATTGTAAAAAAAAAACAAAGACAGAATGCCACACAGTCATGAGAAAGAGGTTTCAGTGGTAGTGTGTCTTCAAGACATTTATATTATTGCTGATAATATGATATTTATCACTCAAGAGACCTTAGGCTATTAACATAAAAAGTGATTTGCTAGTGAATTAGCAAAACCAGATAAACCCTCAAACCTATTTAGCAATTTTCACATTTGGAAATACATCTCCCTGTTACCTTCTGGTAAAACTGCATACTTAGTAAAAGATAATAAAGTCAGTGTTTATGATTATTATTCATTAAAAACTTGCTTTCAAAGAAGAAATTCATTATTATAAGTACAGTTTTTAAAGATTTGTTGGTGGATTCTGAAACTTTTATAGTTGGATTTCCTGGTTGAAAAAAATATATCACAGGAAAAAAATCTGAGTGAAGGAAAACTGATTCCAGTTTGCCTCAAACCTTTAGTCATGCCACTGTCACATATGTCCCACTCATACATGAAATACAAACAGTTAAAGAAGTTTTACTTTGTTTTGTATTGTCATATTCTTCTGAAGAAATAAACAGCTCAAAATTGGAGAGAACAGAGAAGATGGGAAAGAAAGGGATGTATGGATGTGATTTAAAAATAAAGGAGTATAGATTTGTATTGATTATTGACTAGTAGATGGAATTAATAGATTTTTTTGCTTGTTACACTTTTGAAGGGCCAAGATTCCTTGTTCCAGGTAATAAAGAAAAAAGACAAAATATTTCTAGGGATAACTAGAAGCATAATAAGCCATTAAGTGCTTCAGGTCTTTAGTCTCTCCTTAAAGTTAGGAATATTTCAGTACACTACTGGGATGGTAGTACAAAATTTATGATCCTGCCTGTTTATCTGGTATAAAAAGCGTTGCTTACCTTTCATTGTGAAATAATACTTTAACCTCAAAACAATTGGAGTAAAAATACTTGGGGAAAACATAAGTGGAAAATTATAAAGAAGACTGCAATCTAAATTTTGTTATGTTCAAGTTATTCAGTAAGCACTTATACAGTGAATTATGTGCATCAAAACAATTCAGACACACAGAAATACAGAAAATAGGAGATTACATAGATAACTGTACTATAATTAAAAAAAAAAACAGAGGAGGTACACATTGGGCATTCATTAACCCATGGAGAGGAATTGAACATGTGGATCCATATTTTGTGGCTCAGAGAAAATTCTTTAGAGCCAATATGGCTTAAACTTGTTCTAAAAAAATCACTAAAAGTAAATTGAATATGGAAGGTTTTCTATACTTTTGATTTCATGGATTCCATATTTTTTTTCTGAAAAAAACTTGGCATATGTGATTTTTCTGTTTCAATTTTATAAGAATAATTTTTGAACAATTTTAATATTTGTTGGCTCACAAATCAAGTGGCATTTTACCATTTTCTGCTCACAGATGGAACAAAAGGCTGGGAAAGTTGCAGAATTAAGAGAAGTATGTTTGGTGATACTTCCTCATAATAAAGTCCTTAAAAGCTTGAAAAGATAGCATAACCATTGTTTTGATTTTGTGGCTTTTATTATATATAATGAACAAAACAAACTTGAAACTATGAAAAGTATTAAAAAATTTGAGTTATGGAAAGGAGGAAAAATATCGTCATAAATAGGAGAAATTTTAATATCTGTTTGTCAAAAGGCAACAACCTTACCAAATATCTTCTCTGGTGTGAAAAACTAAAAGTGTAAATAAGATCCCAATTGTGTAACTGATAATGTGAAATAGGAAGAAAGGGGCTGAAGGTGTAGGGGAAGTGAGAAGGGTAAGGGAAAGGTAATAAGGGAAAAGAAAAAAAATGTTGAGAAAACAGAAAAATGGAAATAATGTTTCTGTAAATAGGGAAGGGAGGAGCGGGTGAAGGAAGGGCAGGGGTATGGGGAAAACATGAGAACCAAGACCTGTCATGTAAAGGTACAAGTTGTCAATGATGAATGTAACTGCACTGTATATCGAAAATGTACCAATAAATTCTATGAGAAAAAACAAATAAAAAAATAAAATCTAAAAAATAAAAGGTAGGGATGTGCTGATGAGCTTTCTTCATGCACAGAGTTGGGGTTTTAAGTTTACAAACATTAGTAATTCATGGCACTTCATTTTTCATGTATCAGAGGACTGTCTAATGACCTCAATCTCAGATGGGATACTTTTAAAAAATGATAATAGTGAGCAATCATTTTTCTATGTTTCCGAGCTTATTAAACTCTATACATTTAATTTCATGAAGAGCAATTCCCTTTTTACTTAAAAAAATCTCTGTAACTTTATAAAGCTTTTAAGTTTATATTATTGGTAAATATGAAACTTAGCCAATTAAATTAACATTTCTGTTATAATCTCTAAACACTAGAATAAAACCCAATATGTTAATAGTTTACAGTGTTACCAACTGTAACATGACAGACAAAACAAGAAATCTAAAGAGCAAGAACCAAAATGAAAATACATTGATGGGAATATAAATCATAACTCATGGACTCATGTAGAATGTTTTAAAATTCATCTCTGATGAATCCAAAATGTTTAATATTCTCTGGCTCTTTCCCCTGCTAGCATTTTCTCAAAGGAGAGTACAGTAGTCAAGTCCTGATATTATTCTTTAAACCTGTATATTCAGCAGTCTCAATTCAAAATTTATATTCAACATTTCTTCGTATCACTTTAAGATTTCTATCACTTAGAGAATAATTATAAGTGATAGATGTTCAAGGGAGGTTTACCTTTGTCAAAGAAAAATGCACCCACTCTAAATTTAATCATGGAGAGAAACGAGTTCTTCTGTTTAATCTGAAGTTTTCCACTGGTACCACGTGAGTGGTCTGCATCAGGACAGCTGTCAAGAAAGAACACAGAGTTAAAAATAGAGTCTGCATCATTAGATTCTAAAGCAAATGTTTTATTTCACCCTTCCCAGACAAATTAATTCCTTTCATTTCATGCCACTCAGCAAGTTCTATCCTGCTACCTATGCACTGAGCACACATTGGAAATGTCTTGTGTTCCCTTTGCTGACAACTTGCTTTCTTCCTGTAAGGATTACCATGAC
Source organism: Fukomys damarensis (assembly GCF_012274545.1). Taxonomy (NCBI): domain Eukaryota; kingdom Metazoa; phylum Chordata; class Mammalia; order Rodentia; family Bathyergidae; genus Fukomys; species Fukomys damarensis. The sequence goes on from NW_022900932.1 coordinate 33,203,772, forward strand.
GAGTGACTTGTCCTGGTCACTCCTGTTTGGTTTATCTGAATTGAGTAATGTAGTCTAATTTATTACTGAGAACAAACCTCCAAAGATTCTGTCTCGTGTTACTTGTTTATTACTTGTTTATTCATTTATTTATTTATTCAACAAATATTTAATAAAAGCTGCTCTTTTGCATGCCTAATCTGGATACAGAAAATAAAATAAGCAAAGAACAGTATGGCACATATCAACGGGGAATTTTGGTAAAATAGGGAAATATTTAAATAAATATTCACTGTGTTGAAGTGATCTGAGGTACATAAATGTATTCTGTGCTAATTTGGGTCCTAAAGGTCATGGTTAGATTTTAAAAAGTGACAACTGCTTCAGTTTGGTGAAACAGTAATGTATTACTTTCAATAATGAGAGTCAGGAAATTTATTCTTTTGTAACAAGGAGGTCATTAAACAGAGAGCTTAGACACCCAAAGTTTAATAAAAAGGAGCGGGGGAGACCTTTGGTGATATTTCCTCCTGACTTTCTTAACCAGAGTAATTGAAGAATGAATCAGGGCTCTGGCCCAGCAAGTTGAAACTCCCCCCCATTTGGTGCAGGAAAACCGTAGCCTTATGATAGACTCAGGTACTAGTGGTGTATCTGGAGATCTTGGATCACTGATAAATCTTGGAACAGTTCTCTTCCAGTCAGGGAAGTAAACTTACGTCAGGGAATTCTAGACAACTTCTCCAGTAAGTGGGTCCAGGGCCTTGGACTTTCCAGGCCTAACTTGGTATATTCTTGCTTGTTATTGAGTATACAGAGCTTTCATAGAGTATATCTATACAAATATTTCACTGATTTTTAAAAATCAAATTCTTAATAATCAAAACATCTTGTAGTGCAAGAATTGTTCTTGAATCACACAATTGCAAAATAACAAATCGTAGAGTTATATGCTTTCAGATACAAACAAATTTAAGGAACAATTTGAGGAATAAAATAGAGTGAGTTTCATGTATTCTTAAAAAGCACCAATTCCACAGTAAAGAGCGTTCTTAAGGCGCCATAATAAAAATGGCATTCACCACAAAAATGGTGATGGTTCAGGTAGACCAAGGGTAGAAAGTAAGACAACAGTGAAAACCCAATGAGTTGAAAAAATTCCATGTGAGCATCTGGTCTTTCACGTGACCATGTTTTCGGAAACAATAATTGTCAAAATAAAATGCTGAAACAATTGGATGAGGATTTAGCGTGTGTGGGGGGAGGGATTTTTTTTTCTTATTTCTTTTTCTCAATATATACTGGAGAACAAAAGGAAAGGGAGAAAGGCAAGTATAATTGCACTTAGTAGACATTAGGGAATTGCAGTTATTCTGTTACAAATATGGCTGAATTATATTTGCTTAGCTCTATTATTCATTGTTATAAAAAATCACCTTTCTTATTTGGTAATTATGACTTTTTTCCTAAAGAAAAAAATATGTAATTGAATTAAAGTCCAGTGGTTCGTGACATATTAATACACGCTCATGAAAAGGAATCATGTCTTTCTTTTCTTCTCTTTTTGATATTTGCTGTGAAAAACGAATAAAGAATTATGGTGTGTCCACTAAAAGATGAAAACGAAAGGTTACACAGTCCCCTGTTGATCCACTAGGTGTGTGGCCTGTATATTGCAGTTGCACTCAATTTTATTGGATACTTCCAATTTTCCAGACAATATGCTATGTTCTGAGGAGTCAGTGATTATTAGGTCATGCCCTCAGTATGGTAGGATCTAAGGAATTTATGAGGAAACAGTCTTCCTGTAACTGACTGCATGCTTTAGTGGTAACAGCAACTGCAGTGTATCGTACCTCAGAGATGGAAGAATTGGTGGGATTTTGAACATCTCTTTCTATATCAGAGAACATAGTATTCAGCACACAGTTGTTCATTATTAGGTTCTTGCTGTCTGACATTGTACACCATGATATAACTTTTTATAAATTGATATTCCTTATGCTTTGTACTGTCTTTCATTCTCCTATCTTCCGAGTAAAGTGACGGGGTGTTGGAGGAAGAACATCTCTGAGAATTAAGTTAAGGGCATAGAATTGTGCTAAATATTGTACATGGACTACCTCACTCTATTTTCATGCAGATCTTGACGTTTAATTCTTTTTTTTTCTCATTGAGTTTATTGCTACATTTTAGGTATACGGTACAGTTACATTCATCATTTGGATCTTGTACCTTTACATGACAGGTCTTGGCTCTCATTTTTCCCCTTATTCTGAATTATAAAAAATATTTAAAAAAATAAAATTTGAAATTCTCAACTTATGTTTTAGGCATAAAAAGACATATTCATTTATTTACTACAACCTGGGTATGATAAGTTTACTAGAAGATATAAAATATAAGTGTATTTTAATTGTCACCACTTAAAATAGAGAGGAAGCTGAAACAACTAAGTCAATTTCAGTCCCCTTTAGAGAAGGTTGTATTTCTAAAATCATGTTCACAGAAAATAGATACCCAATCCTCCTTTGATTTTCCTGGTGTAGATTTTCAACAATGTGACTATTTTTGTGGCACTATTTAATTTCACATTCAATACCGAACACTGAATTACTATATTCTTTTTGCTTCCTAAGCTACTAGCTTTGTATTTCTCTCTCCTGCTCAGGAAATATTAGGTTTTGTTCTTCAGTGATTAATTCTGGATAGAGGATTACTATAACCTCACATTGAGGAAAAGTGTTTTTCATTTGTCTCCTCTGTCTTTACTACAGATTTCTCTCTCTGTAAAACTTGAGATTGTTTATTGTTAACAGATGTGAAGTCTAATGGGATTATCCAGTTTAGCTTAATCTGCATATATTTAGAAAGTAAATCTGAACATTTTTAGAAAGTCCATTAATCTGATATAACAAAGTGTGTGTTGTATTTAATGTTAACGGAGCAAATTCTGTATTCATAACATATATACCACAGATTCTTAAAGAAATAGTTTCACATGGGACAGAGATCTCCACACCTGCTCCTTATTATAAGGAAGAAACAGCCCCATTTCATACCAGAAAAGATAACTCTGTCCAGATTTGAGAGGATCGGAGCATGACCTAGTTTCCTTAAAAAGCCATGCTTTCTCAGACTCCCTGTAACTGTCCATGGACCTGACATTTCTTAACACTGTTTACAAGAGACTGAACCTTCTCAAAGTATTGCAAAGCTTAAGAAGCATTAACACACTATCAAGAAGTTAGTTAATTTAACTTGTTGCATTAGCAACAAAGGAAAATATGGACAGTTTATAAATACATGGCTCAAACCAAAGGTGGTAGTGCTTAATATGTAATAGGTGTTAAGTGTTTATCATTATAAAAACTGATTTTAAAATATCTCTTCTATTTTTCTCATACCTTATCTGCACTCTCCACTTTGCTTTACGGATACACCCTTACCCTATTTCTGCACTGTACTTCTCGTGCTCGCCAACAAGGTACAAAACTCAAAAGGGCACACAGAAATTTGTCAAGGCTAAGAGAGTGAAATGTGCTGCAGCGGTGTCAAAAAATGTAGATCACACAAAGGAAAATCATTAGTTTTGTTTCTTCATTTGTCTGATTTTTCAGTGTATTTTTGTTTTTTTCTTATTTTGATGTACCTAAATGTCAGCACTCCAAAGACAAATAAAAAACAATCTCCATTCATTATGCTGTTATGGAGCTGTTATTTTAAATTTTTCTTATTTAAAAAGCTGTGATTGAATAGATCACAAAACTAATTTGTCACTCTGTTGTGTTAGTTTTTCATCTGAGATATCTTATTCCTTTTAAATATCACCATACTATTGAAGCTAAACTAAGTTAACTTAGATGGAGAAAATACTTTGAACAGACAAATTTTTAACTGACACAGAAACATACAAATTGTAATTAGTTTTAATTTATTTTCTGTTTATATGTAAATGCAAAACATGTTGTTGGACGAATTGTTTATTGTACAACCTTACATAAGTGGACAGAAATCAAATATTTTATTATGTCTTTATACCTCAAAATGTAAGCTCATGATTCAAAATTAAAATATAGTAATACAAATAATGTTAAATAGACCTCTACCACAGAACATCTAGTAATTTTACAAATCTCAAGTTACAAAGAAGAAAAGAAGAGGAAAAAGCCTCACAGGGCAAGGGTTTCTAGGTTTGTATTACTTTTATATTTGTTTAACTTTGGAACATAAAATTGCTTCCTTGACATATATCAAATTTAATAAAATCAATAAAAGGGAGGCCTCTCTATCTTGTTAAAAGAGATGGAACAATGCCATAATAAAAAGCAGGCAAAACATATGCTCCAAAAAGGTCAGGCATATAGTAGTCATTATAGTAGTCATATGTCATTGACTAAAGTGCACTCAGAAGGAATGAGTCAGGCATTGCTAATTCTACAAGGTGCCTGGGCAGCTTGTGGTTTTAATGATGTAAGAGAGACCAAGCTCTTCATAGCCTCCTGCCAAATGAACTCTGTTATTTAAACAACTGTGGAACTCTGCCAAGAAATGCAGAGGTTCAGAACGCTGTGTATCGATGCAAACATGAGGGCCCATAGAATAAGCATTTTTTACTTCATTTTATTTTTATTTTTCATATTTCCTTTCCATTTTTCAATAACAACAAAAAATTCCAACTATAGAAAAACACTCTAAGAGAGAACGAAGTATTCATCACATTGCTACTAACACAGTTTGGAAGTATGTGGCATAAGTATATGGATTTAATATGTTTCATCAAGCAATAAGAAAATACAAAAATAACTTCAACTTACCTTAGGTGTAATGAGCAATGCTCTGCAACATTTTAAAATGAATGTTAAATTTTAACGTTTCATCTTCATAAGAGCCACCTACTCAGTTGTTTGGTGATGTGACTACTACCCACAAGACATACTGTAGTATATTTATTGCAATAGTTACTCTTCTTTCAAAGTCACTCACCTTTATGGCATCTGTCAATATCCTTCTAAAAGGGCACCTTTTTCCTAGCATTTGATTAGAAAAGAGCATTGAAAATACAAATATCTGACAAACTAGAGAACAAAGTATAACTTGAAGGATTAGAGATAAAACTCAGTATTTGCTGGATGGACTAAATATATGACTATGGAAATACAAGAGCTTAATTTAGTGCTCTAGTCCATAACATGAACAAAGTGCAGCCCAAAACTGCACATTTATGGTTGTTCTTAAAGCCCTCCCTTTCCTCCACTTCATGCAAACAAGTAGCTAATGAGAAGGTGAAACCATAAGCTTACATATCAAGAGCAGATTGCTGCTTTAACCTAATTTAATAAATTTTAACCTAACTTTTAGGTTAAAGGAACCATACCTCTTTATGAATGGCATTTGATACTTCACTTGAAAATGACATTTCTCCTGGCTTGTAATGGCATGTACTGGCTGCTTCAAATAGGACAACAAGAACTACATCTATATTTGTTTCTCTTACCCTAGGCAATGTTATGTGAATGAAACTTTGAAACTGTCTAAGTCCAATTCTTATTATCAAGATATAAAACTTAATTCATTCCTGATGTATAAGTGATTTTTTTGTTTTACATATATTGTTATTGTTGTTGAACTTGTATCTATGATATTTTGAGCTTTATAGAGAAACTGCATTATTATATTTGTAAGAAAAATGTGAATTTGATATTGTCAATAGGTATATTTGGTAAATTTTATTAATAAATATTTATCTTGAAGATTTTCAGATGAACTGTCTATACCACTTAATAATTATGATTCTTCCAAGCACATTTTTATATAATTTATTCCCTGAAGTTTTGATGATAAATGACTACAGATATTTCACTCTTATTTGCTCAGATCTATTTAATAGAAGAGGCAATAGGACCTTAATTATATTTTTGACATGTATTGTCATGTCATTCTCAGTGGGATTTTATTACAGAAGTAATGGACTGTGATACCAATCGTATAAGGACTTGATAAGGATTCTATGCACATTTCAGATAAATAGCATTATATATTAAAATGACACAAAGAGAATAACTCTGAGATTATGTGATCATAAAATAAAGATGTATATATCAATTATTTTAAAAGAATGATTTGTATATTATAATCCACATTTTTAAGAAATCAGATAATCAGCATATATATCGCCACTAAAAGATGAAATTCTCTTTTTAAAATTTTTATTGACATATTAATTACACACATTATCATATATTAATGTAACATTTGTATACATGCACACATTGTTCATTGATTAAATCCAACCTTACTAGATTTTTTGTCAGGCTGGTTTGGTGTTCATGGATTCTCTCAGTTTTACTGATCTTCAAAGGTCTTTATTTCTTCATTTCTGAAGGATAGTTTTGCTGAATATAGTAATCTTGGCTGGAAATTACATTTTTCAGAACCTAGAATTTGTAATTCTATTTTCCTAAACCCATAGTGTTTGTGATGAGAAATCTGCTGTGGATCTAATAGGGTTTTCCTTAAATGTCACTGGGTGCTTTGCTGGTGGAGATTTAAAAATTCCTTATTATTCTGTACTTTTCACAGTTCAACCATAATATATCACAGTAAAGTACTTTTCTCCTCATGTCTATTTGGGATTCTGTATCTGTACATACATGTTTCTATCTTTCCTAAGATCTAGAATATTTTTCTACTATTATTTATTGGATATATTTTATATGCTTTTAATGTTTATTTTCTGAACTTTGTGCCAATGATGCAGATGTTTGATGCTTAATTAGTGTCACACAGTTTTCTGTTTGTTTGTTTGTTTGTTTTTGTTTTCTTACTGGGATCAAGCTCAGGACCTTGTACTTGCCAGGTAGGCACAGCACCACAGATCTACAACCCATCCCTGTCTAAGTGCCATCTTCCTTCCTTTGTTCCTTCTTCCTTTCTTCCCTCCTTCCTTTCTTTTTTCTTTTTTTTGTCTGAATATAATATTTCAAATACCTGCCTTTAAGCTCCAATATTTTTTCCTTCCACTTTACTTATTTAATTTTTAAGATTTTCATTTCTAAGATTTGCTTGGAGCTCTTTCAAAATATCCCTTTGCTGAATTTTTTATGTATCTCCTGCAATGTCTTACTGATTTCAACTGTCTATCAACTTTTCATGGATCTCACTGAATTTTTAAAAAAGATATTCTTTTTGAATTCTCCGTCAGGCATTTCATCCATTTTGATTTCTTTGGAATCTATGTTGAAATTCATGCATCTGAATTAGATATCCTTACAATTTTATGAGATGTCTTCATTCCTAAGACTTTATCTTGAAAGTGTGTCTTGGGGAGTCAGTTTGTCATGCCGTGTTGGCTTTTTTTCCTAGGCTGCACATTGAATGGTATTCTCCCTGCAGCTTCTTTGACTGACTAGAGAATGTAGGAGCAGTATGCAGTACAGTAGAATGGGAAAGACCATTGTCTCTACAAGAATAAGAACACTGTAGCAGTTCAGCAACATATGCTGTCTACAGCACAATTTGCCAAGTGTTTTCTGTGCAGCTTTTCCTACTGGGAAGTGGTGGCCCTTATCAGATGATGAGGGAATTCTTTAAGCATTGTTAATGTTAACTCTTTCACTTGCAAGGGTTTCTGGCACTGGCTGCACCAATAGTAAGGAGGAGCCTGCAGTACTCATTCTGTGACCAGACAGGTCACGGGTCCAGGTGCTCTATGAGTAGCTGCAGAATAGAAAGTACAGCAGCTCCTCAATGGCCTTTGTACCAAGCCCTATGATAAGCCCTGTCATGTGATCAGATGAGGTGCAGTGTCAGCCTGCAGTCATGCTACGTCTCTGCTACTGCCTAGGAGTGGAACCATAGCGCCCACAACTACATGTTCCTGAGAATGGAGTGGTAGCTGGAGCATGGCAAGGCCATAATATCTTTTCTGCCCTGGTTTTTAAGGTACATGAGCAAGGTGTTGGGGAGAGGGGCGGTAGGAACCATGCGTGACTGCCTGCTGTCCTGCCACCAGAGTGAATCTGTACGGGACTGGCATATACACTGATCCCTAGAGCATCTAGATTCAGATATTTCTTTCTTAAAATGCCTCCTGACAATAGCTTTCTGGTAATTCCCTGGGAGAGGATTAGAAATCCTTTTTCCAAATTTAACCCGTTGTGCAGAATCGAGGTTCCTTTTATGATTAGGCTATAAACCTGTAAGAGTTGTGAAACTTTCCAATAGCATTGCTAGCGTCTATGCCGATAGAGTTTGATGACATGCTGTCTTCCGCATTTACTCCTACAGAGGAGGGGCTTCACCATCCCCAGCCCAACCCACAAGCCTCCTGTATCTCAAGATGCCATAATGCTGGGGTGGCAGATTCCAGAATAATTTGCTTCTCTTCCTGTGCCATTGTCATAATTTGCTTCTGTTCCCTGGAACCTGGATCATACAAAGTTTCCATTTTGTCCTGCTGATTTCCATCCAGAGTTCTCCCGCTGTCACTCACCTGAAAACATAGCTATAAAGTGTCACCATTGTATAGATTCTTTATTGTGGAAGAACAGTTGAGTGTTAGGTCCCTCACTTTACGCATTTTGAAGTCCACCCTCATTATAAAAACCATCATCCACATTTAAAAGTTGTACTAGAAATAATTTATAGAGACGATACAAGTTGGTGTGCTCTGTAATAAAATTTTATAAGTAATAATTCAAGAAAACAATCCTTAACATATATGCTTTGCTGTATTTTTATGTCCACTTGATTGCTAGCATCACAAAATCAGGATCACAAATAATATTTAGCAAATGCCAACATGTAGTGCTGTGCCTGTTAATAATTACTATCTCAAACCACTGGAAAATTATATGGTGACCAATACCAAGCTGATTCCCAATCACAATGTAAAGAGCAATGTTTTTAGACAATTCAGCTTCACTATTTCGAGATAAAAATATTTTATGAAAGAAATTTTCTATATTAGAACTGAGATATAAAGTGAGCTATTTTAGACTAATGTCCACATTACGGTCCAATAGGATTGTGAAACTGATGCCAGGCATACCTACTATTTAGTGATTGTAAATGCATGTTTTATGCGTATGTGTTTACTGAAATATTAACATTTAATATCAACACATTAAGTCTTTTGTGAGTATATATCATTTGATTTTTTTTCTCATGACAAACTATGCAGGTAAAATTGAAGAATAATTACTACAATAATTAAAAAGTATTCGCAGGAGGCTTTGAAGAAATGTCTTTATTTAAGAGACACAACAAAGTATGAAAATTTTAAGCAACTCAAACTTTTGTGTGTTCAGATGGGTATTTGGAAAATATTTCAGTTATTAAGTGTTATAAGAACAATAAAATTTTAAAATACTAATTTATCTTTATTCATAGAGTATAAATAAAACCATTTCCCTTAGATTTATAGATTTATAGATTCATTTTTTACACCACTAGTAGCAGTTGAAGAACACAGATAGTATCATTGAATCAGAAATAAACATTTCTTTATTCATCCTGGTGATGGACAATAAAATGGAAAATATTAAAAGAAAGAAATTAAAAATGTTTAAAACATCTTTTTTGAAAACAATTCAGCATGAGAACTTAACACTATTGTAATGTATTAGGCTGCAACTTAGAGCCACTTAAACTTTATCTCATCTCTACAAATAAATACTGTATATAATTTATTTACAGCATGAACCATTTACAGGAAATCAATATAGGTGAATTACTTTTCATGAATAATAATTTTTCTGTTGACAGTAGTTCTTTTTAGAAAGATTCTAATGTCAGTCCTGTTATAAATGTGCTGCATGATCTTAAATGGACCACTATCTTGCAGAGAAAAAATTTTGTACTCCCCAAAATTCAAGGTTCAATCCTCATGATCTCCAAATTTTCTATTTCGGTGATCGTGTACCTATGTCTCTACTTTCTTGGCCATGTGATTTTACTTTTAATCATATTCTAAAATTAACATATAAATGAATTCTCCATTTTAACCTAACATGTTTATATATTAAAAATGTGAACATGACCCTGGGATTTAGCTTAGTGGTCCTGCGCCTGCCTTGCAAGCTCAGGGCCCTGAGTTTGATCCCAGGTACCAAAAAAAAAAAAAAAAAAAAAAAGTGCACACATTGTCTTCAAGCTATGATTATTTTCAGAACTACACAAAATATCTTAATTATTTCTTATTTTTATATCAAGGCTAGTAAATATTTTTGAATGTCTTTTACTAAGAGATGTGAGTTGCTAAATATCAGACAGAATGTCAATTACTTTATAATGCAATTATATCATATATTATACAATATTTTATAGTAGACTATTATATTATACATTATGTTATAACTGTATTATATTACAATTAAATTGTAAGTATATTATATCAATATTAACATTATAATGTATTATATGAATATTATATTGTTACATTACAATGTGAATTGTATCATCCTAGATACTAGTTTATCTTCTGCCAAATGCTAAATTAGAGATGCCAAAGCCAACACAATGTATATTTTTAAAATGTAAAACTAATACTAAATAAGTCTTTAATGAATCAATTATGTTGACCTTTGCCAAACGACTGCAGTGTGAGCCAGGAATGGTGGTTCATGCCCGTAATGCCAGCACCCTGGGTTATAATGAATTTAAGATCATTTGAACTACGAAACATGACCCTATCTCAAAATCCCAACAAGGCTAACAGAAAGATTGCAATGTAAAATATATTACCCTTGCATTTTTTAATAACTTAACATACTAAGTATATTCATAGAAAAATATTTTTTCTGTAAATTACTTTATTACTCAAGTGTTACCATTATACTCTACATGTTCAGGCATTTATTGCATAGTTTTAAATTATCAAGTCTAACCGCGGTATGTCTTTATCAGTTATCCCCAAAATTCTTGTGAAATTTGAAAAATGTGCTTCCCAAATGATCCAATATATGGATCTAAAAGAGTGAAAATTTAGTTATAAATAACAACCTTTCACTTCTACACACACATACCCACATTATATTTGTCTCTATCTATAAGAATGTATGATAGAATTAAAATTATATCAGCACTAAAAGCTATAAAGAGATATTTGTTGTTTATAAAATGCTTTGCTTTATATATATAATTGTTTTAATTCAGGCTTGCAAATGCCTCTTACTAAATCACCCTTTTTTATTTATAGGAGTTCGTGTTGTCATGTCTCTAAACTGTGATCCCCAGATGTACAAGCAAGGTATAGTATTTTTATTTTATATTTATGTAAGCATTTAAAAACTTATGATAGCAGTTCAACAACTAAAGCAAACAGAAGATTGTTGGGTTGGAGAGCTAAGTTGTTATCATCTGTGTGGCAATTATGCGAGATTGTTCTCTCACATAATTGCAAAATTATTTAAGTAAAAATGTCTTCTTTTTGCTCGTATGTAATTTTATGCAGCAGAACAAAAAATGTTTGACTTAGATTTTTTTGGTATTCAACAAAATCTCTTGATAAATGTCATGGGTCAATTACAATGCAGCAATTAGTACAAGGGAGGGCCTTAAGGTAGAAAAATTTGTTCAAGTTCTACAGCAATAGAAGACCTTAGGAAAGAGAAAGTCAAGGAAAAATATGAAATCTAAAGCCAAGGTATGCAGAATGTTAAGAGACTATTTACATATATGTGTAGCTCTTTATTTTCAATATATAATTATCTGAGTCACAAAACATAATAAATACTAAGTTGAATGTAACTATTCTCGAAGACTATAAATTAATGGCAGAAATATTGTTTATTGCTTCTAATATTCCAGGGAGAAATGTTGTCTTTAAGAACAAAACATTTTGATATGCAAATCCATTTATTTGTGGCCTTTTATTTTTCTGAAGAGATTTCTGCTGTGAATGTGCTCCTGCCTGAGGGCTTGTTAAAAGACCGAAAGCAAGGGCAGAAATGATGAAATCTGAAAAGTAAATGCCAGTCTACAAGGGCTTGGCTGTTAGGAAAGTTGAACTGAACTATAGGAAACATTTTTTTGGAAAGGTCTTATTGGAGTGACTTGGGGTTTACATCACAAAAGAAACAAAATCTGGTTCAAAGAGCTGAGCTTCTTTTCTGCAAGGAAATCTAGTTGATCCTTAATGTGGGAAATAAATCAAGAAAGAAGCATTACAGTTCATTATTTTAGTCACATTTCTGTTTTGAGTTCTCAGAATTTGCAGAAAAGTCAACAGGTGGGCAGCAGTGTTTATACCTTTTCAGATTTTGAATTTCTTTGCTATTTCACCTCCGGTTCAGAAAGGAGGTAAAATTAAACATGAATGCCTTCGGAATGCATATCTCTTAGTATAATAAAATATACTTTAATGTTAAATGAAAAATATGTTTGCCTCTGTACCAACTATTTTGATTCTTTGGAAATAGACAGAAACTTTTACATGTTTTTACAATGGATTTATCTCTAGTGATTATATAAATTTTAATTGTAGAGTCATATTTAAAGAAAAAAAATTTGACTTCACATTTTTATTCCAGTGCTATATATTTCAAAATAATAAATAATTCTTTAATCCTTGAAAGAGTATCTTGCAATAAGTAAGTCCCAAGTCAACAAGTATAAGTTTCAGAAAAACATTCTTACATACCTTAGAAATGCATTCAGTTGAGATAACTATGATTGATGCCATCAGGTAAATTACTAAAGGATTTTTTATTATTGTATTCCCCGACAAACGCAAGCAAAGTAAAGAGCAAAACGTTTTTCTCTGTGTTACTTAGAAAAGAGTCGTCATAATTATTCAGTAGTAGTGAAATTCCTCAAATATTTGGCTCACCTCTTGTCTTTGAGGTCTTTGAGTATACAATCAAAGCTCACGTAGGCAGTCAGCTCAAGAATTGCACTAGTTTCAAAAGTATTCTGAGTGGCAAGACCAACCTTCTCAATATCTGTGAGAATATATGGTATGGGTAAACTGTAGAAATGTAATCACTGAGGCAATCAATTGGAATGTTTAAAGATGAGCCCTTTATTACTGACTTTTAGGAGAAGAAAAGAGAATTCTGAATATCCCCAACTCAAATGATCAGCATGTATTATTATGCTACCACTATCAGGATAAAATGAAGATACAAGGTGCTTATTCATATTGTTCATTCTATGAAGCTGTTTTCATATACTTATTTATATATATACATATATATATGTATATATATAATATTTAAAAGATAAAAATGCACATCATGTTTTCTTATCTGAATTTTTATTCTTGATTCTGCTGTCAAAGTGATGAATATGTATAGATAAGACTATTGGTAGAGAATTTCTGAGAGCGGTGGAGATAACAAAATACTTAGCATTCTCAGAAGCAGATGAATGAAAAGGAAATCTTCTGGTTACATTTGGTATTCACTTCTTTTAATCAGTGCTTGTAAAATAGGCTTAGAGAACATTTTTTAGAGTATTTAACATTTACTATTTCTTTCAAACAAGTGCAAAGAACATTAACCAATCAATATGTGCCAACTTCGGCTAATTTCTCTCATCTTTTTATAATGTTTCATTTTAAGGCCTTTCTTCATTTACGTATCATTTTTATTTTTTCTTTAATATTTCTTATTGGTACATTTTAGTTATACAATACATTTACATTTATCACTGGGATCTTGTACCTCTACATGACAGATCTGTGTTCTTATTTTTCCCTTTTCCCCTCGCTTCCCTCATTTTTATTTTTTTATGGACCTTGGTTTCTGGCTGTCCAGTGGGATAGCTGGGGTTTTAGCACAACAATTAAAACCACTTTACGTGTTAATCTAGTTACAGGTTGCAATACAATCAAATATTTTTAATGATTTGAATTTGAAATTAAACTTTCAGGTCAACCTGAATGACCTCTTGATTCTGTATTATTTTTCCTGGGTTAAATCTGACTAGCCTGTATTACCTTCACTTTGGGTTAAGTTGTTCACAAAGTACCTTCTCGGTTCTGTTTTAACTACCATACGTATCATTTCAGGCCTAGAACAAGCCCCGATTCGGAGAGCTTTTCCCTACACAGTACAGCCTTGCTAACCTGACGTTTCTTTTCCCCTTATCATATGTGATCCACAAATAACCACTCATTATCAACTCTTGTCTTCAAGTGGTACCTTATGAATGCTCTTTTTATTGGTACCGGGGGTCGAACTCAGGTCCTTGTGCTTGTGAGGCAGACGGTGGAACCACTGAGATAAATCCCAGGCCCCTGAAGGCTCTTTATTTCTTCATGACTTTTCATAGCCTTACAAGTTTCTGCAACTAGATAGCAAGTTTTTCATGAAACTTCCATAAGAGAGATGAAATAAAAATGTGTCTAAATGCAAATAATAAAAATGACCACGTTATATGTATATGCCTAGCAAAATTGTGAAAAAAATTGAAGGATGATTTATTAAAAGAAATACTTTCTTATGAGCAGTAAACAAAGAAGTTTGAGATGGTATAACGCAGTTTTTCCAGGGCCTGCAAGCTAACATGAAGGGGGAAGAAGTGATATATCACAATGAGGTAATTGATGTAGAATTTGTAAACTTCTTTTCTCTACTATGTTGCTTTCTAAGAATTTATCAAGATCCAGCTTTGATAGCTCTACCTGTTGGAGCTGTATTCATAGTTAGAAATTTCATAATAGGTTTACTTATAGGTTATTCTATTATATATAATCTAGGGCTTTTTTACCCTCTGTTTTGTAAAATGAGAAATAGTGAATGTTTGCAAACTGAAATGCTTACAACATATTTTTTAATTTAGTCTGGAAATTACACAAGATCCTAATGAGATAATTAACAATGTGAGATAGGAAGAAAAGGGCTAAAGGAGTAGGGAAAATGGGAAGGGTAGGGGAAAGGGAATAAGGGAAAAGAAATAAAATATGAGAAAATGAAAAAATGGAAATAAAGTGTTTGTAAAGGGGGAGGGGAGGAGGCGGTGAAGGGAGGGCACGGACAAGGGGAAAAAATGAGAACCAAGACCTGTCACGTAAAGGTACAAGATCCTAACGATGAATGTAACTGTACTGTATATCTAGAATGTACCAATAAACTCAATAAAAAGAAAAAAATTAGTCTGGAATTAAAAATTTCAGTTTTTACTTTTCTGTTTTCAGTAGTATTTATATATTTTTATAGAACCATGCACACACACACACACACACATTAATACACACCAAGACAAAGTATCCTATTTAAAGATAAATTACTCAATTAAAATTTAAACATCATTAGTGAGAATACTGAGATAGAAATTCAGGCTAGAATAGCTTCCCTTACACAAAGGAATTACATATTAAATACTAGTATACTTAGAGAGTTTACATAATGCTTAGTAAATATATTCTATTAAAATCACAGTAACATTTATAACATTTCTTACTTATAGTGCATAATAATATATAAATTTGAATTGCATACAAAATATTGAGTATCAATTATATTTTTGTCTTGATGTGAACTATTTAGAAAAGATACTTGTTCTATGTTCTGAGTTTTATATATTTCAAAACTTTGCTCCCCAAATGATCTCATGAAATATTTTTGATAAAATAGAATTTTAAGCTAAAACATTTATTCCCTTGTGAAATCTGCAGATATTTTTCTAATATATTCCAGACTTTCATGATGTAGGTAGTTTAGGAGCCAATCTAATTCTTTTATCTTTGAGTGATTTTTCCTTTCAAGCCTTGATATTTCTTTGTCATTAACATTTAAAATTTCAAGAGAACACATCTTATATAATGTTTCTCATTACATTTACCTGAAAAATCAATTCCTAAATCTAATACTCTCTTAACAAGGAAAATTTTCTCATATTTATTTTTTTTCTATTATCAATCTTTCTTGTTCTCCTTTCCTTTAATTTATCTAATTCATAAAAGGAAGATTCCTGAGCTAGTCTACATATATCTCAATATTATTTCTTTATTTTTTGGTTCATTTTCTACCATTTTCTTTTAATTTCTGGTGAATTAATGTTTTCTCTTCGACTTTCCTAGCTATTGCAGCCCTTCTTTCAGTTACATTTCATTGTTTCTATCAGTTGAATTTTACGATCTTTTTAACTTGGAATCATTATATTTATTGAGCCCACATCGTTCTTATAGCTGGATTTTACACTAATGTATTGCCAGTATTAAAATATGGGTCTTCACAGTACAAGAGATTTCTTCTACCACTTAAGCATCTATAGTCTTATTAGAGAGGAGAGTTTTAAAAAAAAAAGCATGGCTTTAGACACTATTTGTTTTTCTCCACTACTGTTCGATACGACGTTCCCCGTCCTAGGCCATGTTATATGAAGTCAATCTCAGTATGGTTTATGAGTTTATTAGGACACAGTAGTGACCTACTCCTCACTCTGTAATGTAGTGTGATTCTATGCCCCGGTGCCTATGATTAGTAATGCACATTTCATAGCCTACTTTAAGGCCAACCTGTACCTGGTACTAAGATCTATTTGGTCCACTCATTAGATAGATTATTAACTAAAATGATGGCTGTGAATCATAAGAAACCATAATTGCTAAGAACAGCTAAAATGTAGAATGATCTTTTTGACATTAATAAAATATCTAGTTTATTTTGACGAGGCTTCCAGAGTTCTGGAAGGCACATGAGGGTCAGAGATCATACTTTGCCTTTGGCATTGACCTCATTTATATAACAAATCTCCCTTCCCAGACTTTGTTTGCATATACCACTCTTCTATTTCACTGGTTTTTCTTCTCAAAAATACTGCATGTATAAGGGAGGAGTCAGACATTTATTTCCCATAAGTTTACAGTCAGATGCAGCAGTTGTAATAATCTATAAAAAGACCATAGACTCAGATGCTTTCACACAAATCAGGGGTGAAGATCAAAAATTCTCAGTAACCTGACTTGTAAATCTTTGGACTCACATATTAAATGGTTTTTATGCTAGAAACTAAAATTTGCCTGTTCCTTCTGTCAACATACCTTCTTAAGTATATCCTAATCTTTGCCAGCAAAACTGATGTTCTGAGTAAAGTAGGAATGATGCGTAAGTACCCAGAAAACACAAGAAAGCTCATAATTTTCAATTGCTTCTTGAAGTTTTGACATATTATTAATATATTTTTAACAACTCTTCTATTGCACTTGTCAAAGGACTACTCACAACATCAGATAAGTTCCCTTCCCCTGACAGTACTTTTCCTATTTCCTTTTTTTTTTTTTTTGTCTTTCTTATCCTTCCAAGTATGAGGCAGTGGTTTTATGTTATCTCTGTATAACTAAGCACGGGTTAAAGTGTGTTTTATCAATGATTGATTTCATGTAGCAATAAATTTTATAAAAGAAACAGATTTTAGGACTGGAGAAGTTGCAGTTACAAAGGCAAACATGAAAAGAAAACTACATTTTGATTTAATAATCTTACAATCTAGGCCCATTACTGGATATTCTGTGTATAATGATGGAAATTATAAATATTTTAATTGATAAAACCATATACTGTACAGGTGATGTGATACTCCCATCTACCCACGTTCTCTTATGGTCTCTTCCATCCTTAACATCATAAAGATCCGTGAACGTCAGTCCTATAGCCTAAAAGAAATGTCCTCTTTGTGAGATCTATGACATTTAGAGACAAGTTATTCCTCTAATAATTCCCCATCCTCATAATACCAGCAAAAATCCATGACTATCTAAGTGAACACTATGATGATTAAAGTTAAACGTGGTTGTAGAGTTGAATTTTTCATTGAAATTTTACATTTTATATTTTGTGCGTTTTGCTTTTATTGCAGACATCAAGCTAGATGTTAACTCAGTAGCACACATCCCAGCTTCTACATATGCACTACACAGTTATTTATACTAATTAAATATATTTAGATATATATCATCTTTCCTCTTTATGCTCTGTTTTTGTGACACTATTATAACATTTTAGACTCAATGGTGGATGATACTTACTTTGAAATTTTTTACCAAGCATTCAGAATCAAGTTCAGTTCATAGCCTCTAAATTCATCGGTGATATTTCTACACTGAATACCAGAGGCTACTTTGAGCTGTTGTTTGTGCATTGTTTTAATATCGCACATTTCACTGAAAATGTGCATTCACTTGATCTAAATGTAATTTCAGAAGGCAATATTCTTATTAGGAGCTTTTCCTCTATGATCAATCATGCAATAAATGAAGTGATAAACATTCTGTGACTTTTGCTCAATTGTTATTTCATTCCCTTTTTATTTCAAGATAAATAACCTGTGGAGGTTAGCTATGAAGTGCTTTGCCCTCTCCTATTTAAATGTTTTTTTGAAATGTTAGGCTTTTTTCCCCCTCACAACAAATAAAACTCATTGCTCATACCATATTCTCTTTGAAAATAGTAAGAACTATTGATTCAATATGTTTAGTATATTAAAACTGTATCTAGTATTCTATCTTGTGCCTCTCAAAATCATCACAATAATTTCTGTAGTTTATGGCACTGAATCTATCATTTCAAAATATCGAGACTCCTTCAGTGTTCACCAGTGGTCATACTACAGGCCCTGTGGCTTTTCCATGTGTTGAGTTATCATTCTCTTCTCTCATACAGGGCACAGAATGATAGAGGTTCCTGTGCCATTCGAATTTGGCATATCTAGGTCATGGTCAATCACTGGCATTTACTATTCAAAATGTTCAACAATTTAGCAATACTTGGCTTTTATTTTCTTACTTGGATTCTTATGTGTGTGTGTGTTTCAGGAAGAGTTGAATTTTCCATTTCTTCAGTATTATGCTATCAATAGAATATGTCTAACATGTGCTGAGTACTTAGTCTTCCTAACAGTCCACAATACAAACATCATTCCCTTCTGTGCTGGTGTGCATTGTACTCCTAATGATTAGGAAAACTGGTAATGTCTCTTTCGCATCAAGGATCATTACTCCCCAATTTTATTTTGCTGTTGATAAACCACACTAATAGTAAAAAATAGGAGTTCTTAAATTTTGAGAGTCATCAGTTTTTCAATGAGCCAGGATACTGGTTCATATTATGTATAGCTTGGCTTCTTTCTGTAATATAGTTATGTTAATATATATGGCTCATTGAAACCATGATTAATAACACTTGTGTTAAGTTCATCTCATGCAGTGTTTAACAAGAGACCATATTCTAATTTTACCAAAAAAAAAATTAAAAGAATTAAAGTCAAACTACAGTTTCAATAAAATTATTTCAAAGTGGCACACTGAGGCACATGTATTTAAAGTGTATGAAAACTGTTAAAACATACTAATAAAATAATACACTTCTCAGAAGGAAAAGGTCTGAATACTCACTAGCCATGGATACATATAAAGATTTAAAAAAACATGAAACAAGAACAAACATCCTTAGGTAAATAAAAATTAAATTCCCTGGACTTCTATTAGAATGTCTAAAATAAATAAAATGACACACTGTATTGAGATATAATTTTTTAAGTTTCTTAAAATCATTAAATATTTATACCCACCATTTGATTGTGCCATTCCCTTGGAAGAATTTTCCTCTGGGGAATAAAAACCTATGTTCTCACAAAGACAAGTGTACCTGAATGTTCACAGCAGTGTTATTTGTAATGGCACCAAACTACTAGCAATCCAGATGATCTTCGAGAGATCTCTAAACAACTCACTTATGACATATCAATGCATTGAAAAATTATTCATCAGTGAAATTAAATGAAATGTTGATACAGACAAGAGTTCATCTCAAAATAATCACATAGAGTGAAGTAAGCCAGACAATAGTGATAGCACATGCTCCATGATTCCAGTGACATGTAATTCTGCACATCTCAAATTGGAGTGACAAAATCATGATTAGTGCATGGTAATGGAAGGAGTAGAGAAAAGTAGGAGGAGGCAGAGCTTCCACAAGGACCTAGCAAACTTTGGAGGGATATGTTCCTTATCTTGATTGTGATGAAAGTTTCATGGTGCTTACATATATTCAACTTGTCACATTAATTACACACTTTGCATATATGAAATACATATCAATTAAAATGCACCAAGGCTACTTTAAAGATACTCATTATGGACTAACCATAAAGAGACGGGCAAAAATATGAATAGAAAATTCTTAAATCTTGTTTGTGGGGTACCAAAATCATTTCTTGTTGGGAGTTCTAAAAATATACATAATAAAAAAATTTACTCATTTTTCCATTTTTGATTAAAGATAACTTATCTTTTTGCATGGAGTATACTCTGTCCTACATTAATAGTTTGTTGTTTCACCTAAAGAACTAAAATCGTGAAAGCCAAGTGAAAAAAAGGCCTATCCTTTATTCTTATAAATGAAACCCACCGCTTTCTACTAGCATCACATGATAATCATTGTGAATGCTCAAATGAAAGGTCTATTCATTTCCAAAAAATCAAAAGTCATCTTATTTATGTTTAATAAAGAACATCTTATTATAATTCATTACCTTTTAATTCAATACTATATTGCATTACTCTTTGGTCTAAGCTTTGACTTCATGATTATTTTTAGTTTTTTGTTTTCTTTTAGTCTTTGTTTTTTTTTTTAACTACTGGGGATTGAATTGAGGACACACTAAGCCACAGCACCGATCCTTTTTTTAATATTTATTTCAATGTATTTACATATTTTATTTTGAGTCAAAGTCTCACTTTAAGTTGTTCAATTGTTCAGACTTATCTCAGACTTGTCCTGCCTCATCCGCCCCAAGGGCTAGGATTACAGTTTTATGCCATCTCACCAGGCGTGAGTTTTCTTTATATATTCCTAAAGTGTTACCCACAAAGGAATGATCAAAACTGGTTTTAAACACCCTTATACATAAATCTTTTAATTTGAAATCGAAGAATGTGAGCCTTTTAATTTACAAAGGTCACGTAAACATTGTACCCACAAAACTGTTTTTGAAGCTTTTAGACACTTCTCTTTCCATGTGTTATGATGAACTTATCAGTTCAGTGTATTGTATGGTCAAAGGTAACGATCCCCATATTGAACAAACA
Organism: Fukomys damarensis; assembly: GCF_012274545.1. Classification (NCBI taxonomy): domain Eukaryota; kingdom Metazoa; phylum Chordata; class Mammalia; order Rodentia; family Bathyergidae; genus Fukomys; species Fukomys damarensis. The sequence continues at coordinate 33,224,785 of NW_022900932.1, forward strand.
TCTAGCTAGTGTCCATTGATTCCAAATTAGTGGATGATGAATCTTTTTGGATACTTTCAAAGATGGCTGCCAGCTCATGGCTAGACCCGATCTGTGACTGGAATTCGCTCATCAGCGGAGTCTGCTTCCAGAATGGTTGGCAGTGCCTCTGCTGCTCTCATGGAAAATCACTTTAATTCATCTTGCTTTTCAAAATCCTACTTTACTGAGTTTGCCTTTACCTTAATTTTACAAAACAGAAAGTTGTCGTGAGTATAACAAATACACAGAGACTATTGATTTATCAATTTTTGGTGTTTCAGCTGAATTGGATTCACTCTCGAAGTTCAAATGAGGTGTTGTCCAAGTGGACTTAGCCTCACTCTGGTCTGATTCCTATGAATCATAGAAAGACAGGAGATGCTCCTCTGCTGAGCTCTCCCTATCCCACTTTCCTGGACAGTCTCTCTTGGGCATCTGGTAGCACTTGGGCATGAGAAACTAATACAGCTAATAATAAGCATGTCTATAATTTTAGACAGATCAACATTTTTCTTATAAAAAGTTTGATTCATACAATATATCAGTTAAGACTGTCGTATAATTTGGAATAAATTAAGATTATTTGTCTGTGTAAATGAATAATTCATAATTTAATAAACAGTAATTTCCTATTGCTTTCCTATCCAAATATGGGCTGGAATAGCAAAAGCCTATTTATTTCACATATTTCCTAAGTAAATAGATTACACAGAAAGAAAAACATTATAACTATATCACTTTTGAAGCAAATAAGTCACTGGAAAAATAACTGAAACTATCTAGTAATTCTTAAGTATATTTTCTGGAATAGAACTTTAAGTAGGGGAGTGTGATACAAGTCAGATAATTGGTTCTTAGGGAGAAAAGCCAAAAAACAATCTCCTGCTAGGAAAAGAATAAATATCTTTCACTAACTATAAATATATTGTCATATTTGTATATAATTTAATTTACTGGTATTTTTGAATTTCATTTAATTTTCTGTGTAATAACCTATATATTTGCAATATATAAAAACAGTACTAGAGAATGTAAATCATTGAACTGTTTCTTTTGAAAATAACTTCTTACTAAATTCAGGAGTTAAACAAAGAGGGAGGGTCAGAGAGAAAGAGAGAGAGAGGGAGAGGGAGAGAGAGAGAGAGAGGGAGACTCTTCTGTTGGGTTTATTTAGGATAAGTTAATTATTTTTTCCAAATACTTTAATGTTAAAAATGTATAATTATGGCATTCCTCATTATTAAGGAATTATTACTGGATTCAGCCTTTCAGCTTCACCAGCCAGTAAAAACAAAAACTGCACTCACATTTTATTTAACACCTAAATATCATGTCTTTTGAAATCTCATTCTTCCTAGTTGTAAGAATTTTGTCACTACTGAATTTGCATTCTCTGAATTTTGTTTTTCAAATATGCCTCTATTGTGCAGTTTCAGCTCATGTGGAATATTAAGAATCATAATCCACTAACAGAAAGAATCCTCTATACATGGGATTTTACACAGAGCCAAATATAAAAACATTCAACCTCAGAGTGTGCAATCATTTAAAAATTGTGTTGCCTATCTGTTAACTGTTTCACTATTGATTCTATATAGTGACAAGGTATCTGGAATGATACTTGCATTTTCCCTTACCTTTTTTACTCCTTTCTCTTTTTATTCTTCTCTACTAGAACCCATTTTCATCTTACTCATCTGCTTGTAAGCAAAGTTAACAAAATTCCATACACTCTCATTGTTTGCCTTCTCAGTGGAACGGTTATTCACAAAACTGTTTTTGAAGCTTTTAGACACTTCTCTTTCCATGTGTTATGATGAACTTATCAGTTCAGTGTATTGTATGGTCAAAGGTAACGATCCCCATATTGAACAAACATCTAGCTAGTGTCCATTGATTCCAAATTAGTGGATGATGAATCTTTTTGGATACTTTCAAAGATGGCTGCCAGCTCATGGCTAGACCCGATCTGTGACTGGAATTCGCTCATCAGCGGAGTCTGCTTCCAGAATGGTTGGCAGTGCCTCTGCTGCTCTCATGGAAAATCACTTTAATTCATCTTGCTTTTCAAAATCCTACTTTACTGAGTTTGCCTTTACCTTAATTTTACAAAACAGAAAGTTGTCGTGAGTATAACAAATACACAGAGACTATTGATTTATCAATTTTTGGTGTTTCAGCTGAATTGGATTCACTCTCGAAGTTCAAATGAGGTGTTGTCCAAGTGGACTTAGCCTCACTCTGGTCTGATTCCTATGAATCATAGAAAGACAGGAGATGCTCCTCTGCTGAGCTCTCCCTATCCCACTTTCCTGGACAGTCTCTCTTGGGCATCTGGTAGCACTTGGGCATGAGAAACTAATACAGCTAATAATAAGCATGTCTATAATTTTAGACAGATCAACATTTTTCTTATAAAAAGTTTGATTCATACAATATATCAGTTAAGACTGTCGTATAATTTGGAATAAATTAAGATTATTTGTCTGTGTAAATGAATAATTCATAATTTAATAAACAGTAATTTCCTATTGCTTTCCTATCCAAATATGGGCTGGAATAGCAAAAGCCTATTTATTTCACATATTTCCTAAGTAAATAGATTACACAGAAAGAAAAACATTATAACTATATCACTTTTGAAGCAAATAAGTCACTGGAAAAATAACTGAAACTATCTAGTAATTCTTAAGTATATTTTCTGGAATAGAACTTTAAGTAGGGGAGTGTGATACAAGTCAGATAATTGGTTCTTAGGGAGAAAAGCCAAAAAACAATCTCCTGCTAGGAAAAGAATAAATATCTTTCACTAACTATAAATATATTGTCATATTTGTATATAATTTAATTTACTGGTATTTTTGAATTTCATTTAATTTTCTGTGTAATAACCTATATATTTGCAATATATAAAAACAGTACTAGAGAATGTAAATCATTGAACTGTTTCTTTTGAAAATAACTTCTTACTAAATTCAGGAGTTAAACAAAGAGGGAGGGTCAGAGAGAAAGAGAGAGAGAGGGAGAGGGAGAGAGAGAGAGAGAGGGAGACTCTTCTGTTGGGTTTATTTAGGATAAGTTAATTATTTTTTCCAAATACTTTAATGTTAAAAATGTATAATTATGGCATTCCTCATTATTAAGGAATTATTACTGGATTCAGCCTTTCAGCTTCACCAGCCAGTAAAAACAAAAACTGCACTCACATTTTATTTAACACCTAAATATCATGTCTTTTGAAATCTCATTCTTCCTAGTTGTAAGAATTTTGTCACTACTGAATTTGCATTCTCTGAATTTTGTTTTTCAAATATGCCTCTATTGTGCAGTTTCAGCTCATGTGGAATATTAAGAATCATAATCCACTAACAGAAAGAATCCTCTATACATGGGATTTTACACAGAGCCAAATATAAAAACATTCAACCTCAGAGTGTGCAATCATTTAAAAATTGTGTTGCCTATCTGTTAACTGTTTCACTATTGATTCTATATAGTGACAAGGTATCTGGAATGATACTTGCATTTTCCCTTACCTTTTTTTACTCCTTTCTCTTTTTATTCTTCTCTACTAGATTCCATTTTCATCTTACTCATCTGCTTGTAAGCAAAATTAGCAAAATTCCATACACTCTCATTGTTTGCCTTCTCAGTGGAACGGTTACAAAATGAACAAGTATCTGTCTTGCCAACACCAATTGCTTCTTTTGCTATGATTTTGATGTGTATTGAACTATGTTAAACTTTACAAAGTTTTCCAAGTGGGCTCAATAATCTCTGAACATTTCAATGATCTCAGTGCTACAAACTAAATTTTTCTTTCCTTTACGGAGCTCTTTTAAGTGTTGACTTTGTTTAGAAATAGGACAGTTAATGCTGACTTAATACATTTTTCTGCTGTTAACCTAAGAATACTGCCTTTATCTTGTTCATAGCTAGTTAATTAGTTAAATTTCTAGGTTATTCATTTATTTTATGAGTTGCAAGCAATTAAGCTGTTAGTAAAACAAAGAATTTATGATTTCAAGTTGACTTTCTTGGTAAGAAGAGAGTAAACCAATAAAGACCTCATATTTATGCATATTATTTATAGTTATATGTTCTTATATAATTGTTATAGCTATTAGAAAAAGAGCAAATAAAAATGATACTTTTTATAAAATTAGAAGAGTATTATTTCATTTTAAGCCAACTAATTGAATAAAGATTCTTTTTGGTATATATTTTAAGAAAATTTAAGGACATTACAATAAAAAAATGGTGAAATAATTCGCTCAAATAATGTTTATTTTAAATTCAGATTAAAATGAGAGAACTGTTACTTTCAAGACATTTCAAATAATTTAGCTAATCACTTTAGGACACTCCCGTAGTCCCACCAACTCTCATTAAAGCCTGATGGTGACTTCAGAGTTTGAAGCATGAAATTTGATGACTAGGTCCCACACAACTGCAGAGCTTTGAAAGGGTTTATACTTTTGAGAGTTTGTCTCCACGCTACTTTTTATTTTAAGAAGTTGTAAAAACCAATGTTTATTGGTTTTGGCGTTCTCCCTCCATACCTTACTTACTAAAAAGAGAGAATATGGATTAGTGCCTTGATTTAATTTATCTCCTTTTGCAATTAGTATCAGTGACCTTGTCTTTTAAGATTATGGTTTGTCCTTTCACAGCAGGAACTGGACTCTCCTGCTTAATATTCCGTAATAGGTACATTTATAGATATAGGAATGCTACCTCCCCATAGTCATTCACAAAAAAGCAATGAAAAGGCTTATGTAACAGGACCTCCACATTCAACCTGTGATCTTAGTGACTAAGGTTGATCTAAGTGAGCAATCACAGTTTCAGGCATACTAGATAATACATCTCAGAGTGGTAATTGATTTTATTCTGAGTAATGAGTTAACCAAATTCTATATTTTCTGTTTAGTTATGAAAGAAATAAGTTTTTTCTAGGTGATAAATAAGGTGACATATAAAAAAACAACCCACTACTGCCTATGTACTATCCACTCCTATAATGATAAAATACTATATATAAACAATGCTAGTAATTTAATTTTGTTTCCTTTTAAAATTCATAAATCTGAAAAAATTGGCAGTTAGTTTTACTAAATGACAGCTAAAGAAAAGCATGCCTTGAAAAAAACAACTGAAAATTAAATGCTCCTTCTTAGATTATATTTTAAAATTATTCCCTTGCCAGTAATGAATTTCTATGGTACAATGAAGTTTCATAGCACACAAAAAAACCTTACTTTATATGCTATTTTTAAAAATTTAGGATGGATTTTTGAATATTTATCTGGTGTTATATAAAAATAGGCAGGTAAGTGAGGATTAGTGTCATAATTACTTCAAAATATTACCTGCCAAGCAAGTATAAAGTGTAGATTGAAAGTAATTTTTACCTCATTCATATTGCTCCAAGTATAACTGCATTAGATTTCAGGTTCTTAGGCAAAAATCTAAGATTGTATACATGTCGAGCATCCATGCAATTAAAGGAACAGTAGAAATGTATTCTGAAATTCTTTTTCTTTTGAATAGAAATGAAATATATATGAGAAAAGTTCTAAAACTGGTTTTGCTTTTATTTGAAAGTGACATTTTGAAATACATATTTATTTCATCCAAAAACTTTTCATCAAATGAAGCTTACATACTTCTAAAGGTTTTGGAATATAAAGCAGAATAAATCTCAAACTGTAGCTTTTATCTTCGGCTTTCTCTGGAATTTTACATGAGACAAAGATAAGGTTTGGTCCAGAGAACAAGACCACTCACTTCCTTTGAGGGCTTAAACTCGAATTTGGAGAACAAAGTGTATCTGGAATCATAAGAAATTCCTAGTAGTGTCATTTATAACTTGGTTACTGTGGGTTCCACTTCCATTTCACTAGAATTACAAATAAAATAGCTGGGCCTAAAGCACATTTCCTCTGTGGCCAGCAGTTATCTCAAAATCTTACTCTGATTTATCATATAATTCATTGTTCCTGGTTATGACAGCAATATGTCATATTAATTAACTTCAAACACCTTTACATTCTTACGGCACTAACTGCCAATATGGCAACAAGAGGTATTTGAGTTGCTGCATTTTTCTGTAGCTCAATGATTGGTGCCAGTGCGCTAAATCCCTGGCCTATGCAATTGTTTTGTAATCTCAACAGTAGCAGACACTTTTGACTCTCAGAAATGGTCTACTGCTAGCCAAATCTCATTGCGTAAATATATTTTGCATAATGTGAAGATATTTGTCAAAGAGGGAACCACAATTTATACTACCTTCATCAGAAGACTGAAATGGTGGCCATTAAACCTTCTAAGGAAGTTCTTTATAGTATTACATAAAAGTACAGATGAGGAGTAAAAGTATCACCATTAGTTAGAAAAATAACTGGACAAATAGTGAGGAGCTATAAAATATAATATTTAAACTAAACAATTTCATATGTAATTTTCATATGTTATGTTTCCAAACGACTTATTCTCCAGGATGCTTATGATTTCACAAAGATATACAATATCTCAAAGCATATAGATTTAATAAATATATTATCTTAGAAAAATTTACTCAGCACTTCTTCTTTGGCAAGTTTCTGTGCCACTGTCCAGGTTTAGTATTTTCTGAGGTAGATCGAGTCTCCTTTAATCAGTATTAGAAGGAATCAGTGAAAGCATCATTGTGGAATCACTTTTTCATCACAGATGACAAAAGTACAATTTCTCCCTTTCTGCCCATTAAAAGGTGTATATATACTTGAGGGCACAAAATACAATTTTGTAAGAGGAACAACTTCTAAAATATGTGAAGAAATTAAAGAGACACCTATTTCACAACTTTTCCACATAACTCCTGGTTTTCCTAGAACCCACAGGATTGAGGTGTCTGGACCACAGCCTTGCCATGATTCTTCACATACCACCATGCCTACACCTTGTTTGCTCCCATTTATTGTCCTAAATTCTTTTTTTTTCCTTCTTTCTTAACTTGCTACAGTTAGAGTAGTTTATTTATCATTAACTCATTGTCAAGAAAAATTATTCATAGATCTGTTTGTGTTCACATAAAGGGTGCGTGATAGCTTTTCTATCATGATAGACTTTTTAATTTTTCAGAGGAAAACAGAATCTCACAAAAAATAGACAAAAAAAAATGATCAAGGAACCTGAATCTCACTGATTAATATAAAGTGACATTGATTTATTTTAATAACTATTTATTCTAAGCCAAAGCATAATTTGCATCTAACCTAAATAGATGGAATATGACTAATTTTCAAAAGAATTCTCCTATATGTTATCTATATTCTTAAAGTGTTGGGGTTTCAGGGAGGCTACAATTCTGTGGAAGTTTGTTTATATGCTGTCAATCTTCTAGGACTTTAAGGGTGTAGTGCTTTCTTCCTCTTAAATAGCTTCTATAATAGGCTACATTGTCCCTCTAACTTTTATTCTAAATTTACAATGCATAATATTTGTCAACTTCATCATCTACATTGCTATGTGCATACAAATATTCTATGTTGAATACTGATACTATATATGATTTCCAGAGTATAAAAGTATTCAGAAATAGGTTTTTCTACTTTTAATCAGGGAAAGACCTTGGTCATAGAGCCTTTGAGAGATCTATACAGTTCAAGCAGGGACTCTTAGCTTTGGCTGAACATTCAAATTAATTTAGAAATCCCCACACCATGTGACCTCAACTGAAAATCCTAATTTAATTGGTCTGATGGGTGTATATTTTTAAATTCTACATGTCTTAACTCTAATGTAGCAATAGTTGAAATTTCAGAAGCTAACTACATATTCTAAGTCCTTGTACTTCAACACGAACTCAAGGGCTTACTTTCAAAATTATACTTTCAGCAAAGTAGCCATGTAGATAACAAGTTTAAGGATCTTTCATATATTCTAGTTTAGCAGTTTGGGAATCACATTGAGTGCATGGCAAGTGGGACAATTTTATGCAGCATTTTCATCTAAGAATATAAAATTGAATGAGGATTTTAGATGTTATTATCTTCATATATAATTTCAATATACTTAAAACAAAATTATGGGACTCTCGTTGCTTCTTATTTTATATAGGCCAGAGTTTCTCAGAAGGTGACTAACTTCCATACTCCCTGATCAGCATAATCTGAGGAACCCGTTCAATTCTTAAATTTCTGATATGCATGGGACAGATATACAGATTACATATAAATTTCATGAATTGTGTAGAAATGAGTTACTCTAAAGGGAAAAAAATGTTGAGTAAAGTTACCTTCTTACATCCCAGACCCATTCATATATAATATTTTATGTACTTTTGAAGTCTCATAAGGATTAAAGTATTGCTAGAGTCAATTGTACACACGAAAATGCTGTTCTAATGCTGGCCATTGGCTGGACTCCATATGAAAATATATCATTTTTTTGAGTTTAGTGTGTTTATATGAGAAGTTCCAACTGTTCTGAAGGGGAAAACAAGGGCATTGAATGATTATGTTTTATGTCATGAGTGTTGTTTTAATGAGTGTGGGCCACACTTCTAGGGATATTTAAAATAAATCTATAGATAATAGTTACAGACCTCTTTACAATATGCTTGACACTATGACATATGCCAATATTTTACTCATATTTCTCCATTTTACAGTACTATAATTAAGGCACAATTGTTATTCTCATATACCATATGAAAAAAATAAAAATTTAACTGACAATTAAATCCCCCCACTGCCACAGCATTAGGTGGCAAAATCCACTGAGATAATTATTTTTTAATATATTTTGAAAAATGAAATACCTATCCATTACATACTTTTCAATATAGAAGGACTTGTGACAATTAGTTTTCTAGGGCTGCTGCAACAGATTAAATGGTATTCAAAAGAATAAATTTCCTTACTGATCTGCAAGGTAAAAACCTGTGATCAGGTTGTTTGGCAAGACAGTCCTCTCTCCAAAGCCTCTATAATAAGGTCTTTCCAGACTCCTTGGGTTTAATAGTAAATATTGACATTGCTTTGTTTATCCCTACTTAATTCCACTGTTTGCCTTCATTATGTGGTACTTTTTCTATTTCACTTTATAAAACTGTCCCTCTTATAGAACACAAGTATTTGGTTTCAGGCCCACCCTAATCAAGTATTCAATCCAGCAGAGTATAAATCGAATAACTTTTGAAAACTCTGAAGCTACCCTGCAACACATTTTGGAATCATCTTTATGAATGTTTTATTTATTTATTAATTTATTATTGTTTTATTTTAGGATATATTTTATCAGTATACATTTCAGGTATACAGTACAGTTACATTCATCATTGGGATCTTGTACCTTTACATGATGTTTTTGGTTATCATTTATCCTATTCACCAGTGTTATGTGTCTACTTCAAAATAACTTGTTTCAATCCCATGCCTTCTGTGATTTATGTAATTCTTCTCTCATTGAGTTTATTGGTACATTTTAGGTATGCAGTACAGTTACATTCATCATTGGGATCTTGTACCTTTACATGACAGGTCTTGGTTCTCATTTTTTCCCCATATGCCTGCCCTCCCTTCACCCCCTCCTCCCTTCACCCCCTCCTCCCTTCCCTATTTACAAAACTTGTTTCCATTTTTATATTTTCTCATATTTTTTCTTTTCCCTTATTTCCTTTCCTCTACCATTCCCACTTCCCCTACACCTTTAGCCCTTTTCTTCCTATTTCACATTGTAAATTATACCATTTGGACCTTATTTTCATTTTTAGTTTTTCACACCCACCAGAGAAAATATTCAGTATTTACACATGTATGTCTTATTTATTTCACTTAAGAATATGACCTTAATATGCATCCACTTTCCTTTGAATGACTCTAATTTCTCATTCTTTATGGCTGAGTAGTACTCCATTTTATAGAAAAATTACATCTTCTTTATCCTGTCTCCAACTGAATGGCAATTGGGCTGTTTCCAACTTTTAGCTATTACAAACTGTGCCGCTATAAACGTGGGTGTGCATATATCACTGTGTTAGGATTATTTTAATTCTTTTGGAAAGATACCCAGAAGAGGGCTAGCTGGGTTATGTAATTTTTTTGATGGTGAAAGTGTTTGGAAATATTTACTAACTAATACAGTGTCTCGAGTATTTAACTTAAATTGGTCACTGTACACCTGTTTCAAAAATCTGTGTGCACATTCTTCACACGAATCCATGTGTCTTCTTTTAAGTGTTTATTGGAATAAAAATGTAGTAGGGGTCAGCATATATCTCAGTGCCTAATATAGTCAAGGCTGTGGGCTCCATCCCATCACTGCACCACACACACACACACACTCTCTCTCTCTCTCTCTCTCTCTCTCTGTCTCTTACCTTTGTTTTTGATGTGGTGGAACTTACCTGTACTCCCATATATTTGGGAGACTGAAGCTACAAAATTGTTTAAGCCCAGGAACTAAAGACCAATGCACAACAGAGAATGACTGTATTTCACACAGTTATGTCCTGATTTCCTGTATAAAGAAAGAAAGACATCCTTAATTTGCTATTTGGGATGTTGAATTAAAATGGTGAAGAGAAAAAGTGGAGAAATGTATTAAAATGTTTCATAGTTGGTCTAAAAGGTGAAATGTCATCTAATAAAGCAGCTAGACTTTTAACTCTCTAAAAAGAAAAGGAGGGGGAAGGTCGAAGCCTATTTACAGAATGAGGTAGAAAAGGAGATCATATTAGGGGACAGAGGACATGGAAGAGGAGGAAATCAAAAGGTAATTGAATTTGATCATTTCTCCAAGCATGCTACTTACTCAAGAAAATGTAGTCTCTCTGCTCGAAGGAAGACATCCGTGCAAAGTATCAATATATGAGCACAGGGTTGTAGCAATAGCAGGTATATAGGTTCATTGGAAAATGTGAAAATAGCCAATATCTATAATTTGAGGTACCATTGAAGAAGACAGCTATTTACAATGCTCATCAGAGAGTTGGTTTCAATAAAATTTATTATACCCACCCTGTTCTCAGTTTTATAAATATATAATGAAAAAATAATGAAACTAATTACAATGGACAATTTGACATTTTTAGATGTATATACAGTAAAAACATTTAAATAAAAGTAATTAACACATACGTCACCTCACCAATTTATCTGATTTTGTGTATGTTTGTCTGAGAATATTTAAGATTGACTTTTTTAAAAAGTTTCCAGTCATTTAATGCATTATTGTTGGAATCAGTATGAGAAAATGAAAAATAATGGAGACAAAGTCTTTATACATGGGGATGGAGGGAGGGCAGGGGAATGGGAAAAAATAAGAATCAAGATTGATGATGTAGAGGTACGAATTCACAACAATGAATGCCATTATACTGTATACATTAATTGTACCAATAAAATTAATAAAAGTTTAAAAAATTGAAATACATTACTGTTAACTATAGTCAGCCTGCTATATTGTATGCAGTTCTCCAGAATTTATTAGTCTCTAAATGAAAATTTATATCCATCATTACACTATGATACTCAAGAATTAGAGGACAATGGTTCTAGAACAGCTATTGCATAACAACTCCTATGGGCAGAATTGCTTAGTTGTTTTAGATCTTGTTTCCCAGCTGATTGTACTTGAAGACAAAGAAATAGGAAATATAATTAATGGGATATTGTAATATATCAAAATATTTAGTATATTATAAATCGCCACCATGTTTATTTCAGATAGTGTATGGTACAATCCAAATAATCATTAAAGCAAAAGCTTTATGATTATTGATTTATAACTCTGCTTACCACATCTTATTTGCATTTGTGCAGTCATTATGAAACATGAATATGTCTATTAGATAGAGGTAAAACATAGAAGAGGAAAAAATATAAACTGTCTAGAAATAGAATGCATTTAACGGAACAATTCACATATAATAACTTGTTAAATGAATGAAAGTAAATCAAAGTTAACCACCTACAAAGCAGCACAAATAGTGGTATACATTAGAGATAATGTTTGAAGAAATCACAGTTCAAACCTCCAGGGGATTAATTCCAATGAGCAGAACTGAGGTGTCTACAGGAAGCACATAGCTTATTTTCATTCTCAAAACACATTGAAATCAAAATTGGCTGCTTGCTATTCCTCAGTCAGCATTTTGCTTTGTATAATAATACCAAAGAATTAGTGATGGGTAGCCACAGTTATTTGATGTTTTATCATGTACCATTATTCATTTTTGATAGGCAGAGTGCCTGAACTCTTAATGTGTCACAATTACTGACATAAGTGGTTATTTTTGTCTTTCCAAAAACAGAAAGCAAAATGATACTGTGTTCCTTTCTTGTCAAACAAGAAATATTCCTAAGAGACCTTTTTCTTGCTCAGTGTAAGCTCTAATAAAATTTGACAACAAAGAATGTTTTTCCTTGGGTAAATATTTGGCAGTAAGATATGTGTTAAGATGCCAAGTTATTAATTTCATATATCAACTTACTGTTTTTCCGTTTGTGCATTTCTTTCTTTAGTTAGAAGTTACAGGGCTATAACAACAATTTTCTGTCATACATGAAAAAAAAACCCTGAGATTTCATTGTGTTCTATTTTCAAGTAAGAAAAAGGGGGTAAAAGGAAAATAATTTAAAAATCCTTAAAAGGAAAATCCTTAAAAAATCTAAAATATTAGAATGCATTTTGTAAGCTATTTTTCTATTATTATGAGTTTTTTCTTCCTCTGAAAGTGCTCCTGTACGATAATCATGAAAAATTTGCCATCTTTGATGATGACTTTTAAAAATATTTATAATTTTCTAATTTTTATTTTTATTTTTTGAGACAAGGTCTTGCTATGTTGTTAAAGCTACCCTTGGACTCACTATGTAGCCTAGGCTGGCCTTAAACTTACAGCAATCTGCCTGCTTCAGCCACCTGTGGGTTGGAGTTAGAAGTATGCTCCACCACAGCTGGCTCTTGATCTAGACTTTTTTACATACAGCTATTTTACTTTTATTGCAAACATGACTCTATTCTGTAGGAGAAGAGATGTCTTTCCTATTGACTCTTTTAGGGAACAAAAAAATCTATTCCATATGCTTGAAATAGAATTCTTCTCACAAATTTTTTCTTGAAAACAGACCATATACTCAGTCTTCAATTAACCATCAGCAAAGTAGATAGTATTACAATTATTGGTCTACATTGATTATATAAACATGCTTATATGTGCTAGGAATTTAAACACAATGTCTTTCTAGTAACACTCATTTGAATTAATGTTAGAATTAAAGCCAGGTGTGGTGGTGCACGCCTGTAATCCCAGCACTCAGGAGACTGAGGCAGAAGGATCGCTGTGAATTCAAAACTGGCCTGGGCTACATAGTGAGTTTCAGGTCATTCTCAACTACATAGTGAGACCCTGTCTCAAAAAAACCAAAACCAAAACAAAATGTTAGAATTAAATTAGAGGAAAAATGTTCAATATTTGTGTATAAAACATAGGCTCAATGGATTGACTAGTGTTCTTTGAACTATTCTGAATTTTCTCAAATTCATATCCAATGTCACATTCTCTGCTTTATTGACTACTATCTTATAGAGAAGCTTTAGTCTACTAGAACCTTCACAAACATTTTGGTCATATCCAGTTTGCAATTTCCTAATTTGTTATGTACTGACTTCCATTGCTAAGCCTTCTTTCATTAAACCAATGTATTATTGTTCTGTGAAAATTCTTTGTCCTTACATCACTGACATACATTATGAGATTACCACTTTTGATTACTTCAGAATAAAGTCTTTTTTTCTTTTCCCCAGGTATCCAAATCATTGTATTATTGGATTAAATCTATTGTTTTCTGTTTATTTTAAAAATTTAATATTTATTATTCTTTTATAAGCCACCCACATTAATGTTCTTTTTCTCCCTGTAGTTTTTTTTTCAAGCTTTAATTGAGTTTATTGGTAAATATAGTTCAGTTACATTCATTGTTGGGATCTTGTACCTCTACATGACAAGTCTTGATTCTCATTTTTTCCCCTTACCCCTGCTCTCCCTTCACCCCCTCCTCCCCTTCCCATCTACAAACACTTTATTTCCATCTTTTCATTCTCTCACATTTTTTTCTTTTCCCTTATTACCCTTCCCCTACCCATCCCACCATCCCTACACCTTTAGCTCCTTTCTTCCCATTTCTAAATGTCAGTAATCTTATTAGGATCTTATGTATTATTGCAGATTATTCACAGCAGAGAAACTATTTGGTATTTACACATGTGTGACTTACTTATTTCACTTAGGAGTATATCTTCAATATGTATCCATGTTTTTTTTTTAAGTAGGAAAAATTTATTGAGAGTAAGAAACTTCTGTCTAAGAGAGACAGAAGGGGGACCAGAAAGTGGGTTGCCTGCTCACCATACTTCTCCAAAATGTTGTATATAGCTAAATCATATGCTAGGCAGGTACAAAGTGGGACTAAACTATAAGACCCAATGGAAAATTACAAGGTGGGCATGAGGTGACACAAAACCATGACCAACCAATAAGATTACAAGTACAATCACCCAGGTAATATTGACTCAGTGGGGGTCGCCTAGCAAACCTACAGGATTTTCAGTAAGGATGGGGCTCAGGGATATTTCTTGGAAAGGCTGCTCTAAACCCGCCCCCCCAGGTGATTGACACCTATTTAGATATCAATCACTGCTCTTTGTACCAGGGGAGGCACACAGATACAGTAGTTTCTCTCTTTTTACAATTCTGGCCACAGTAAATGTGTCTATTGTCCTCCATTTGGCTTCTTGAGGGCTGGCTACTTGAGGGTGGCCCTTTCTAACTACCTACAAGATATCTAATTAGCATATCTATCTGCAATATTTCCCCCTCTGAAAATGTACCCCTAACTGCTGTGAGGGGGCAAAGGGTGAAGACAGCTCTCTGGCTACTTCCAGCTGAAGAGGGTCATAGTCATGATGAGCAGTTAGAGTTAATCTACAGAGGGTCTATCTAAGGGCCTTTGATAGGCACCAAGCATTGTCATCTTGGTAGCTGCATAGCTTTTAAGTCTGGAGGAGACAAAGCTGAGGAAACAATTAAGAATAAATCACACAATAGCAAATGTTGGTGGGGTTGTGGGGAGAAAGGAACCCTTCTCCATTTTTGGTGGGAGTGCAGACTAGTGCAACCACTATGGAAATGAATATGGAGATACCTCAAAGAGCTTGGACTGGAGGTTCCATTTGACCCAGCCATCCCTCTGCTGGGTATCTTTCCAAGAGAACTAAAAGAATCATATCACAGAGAAGTATGTGCATCCATGTTTATAGCGGCACAGTTTGTAATAGCTAAATCTTGGAAACAACCTATTTGCCCATCCGTTGGAAACTGGATAAAGAAGTTGTGGTTTTTCTATAAAATGGAATATTACTCAGCCATAAAGAATGAGAAAATAGATTCATTCATAGGAAAATGGATACATATTGAAGATATATTCCTAAGTGAAATAAATAAATCTTTAGAAATGGGAGGAAAGGAGCTAAAGGTGTAGGGAAGGTGTGATACGTAGGGGAAGAACAAAAAGGGAAAAGAAAAAAATGTGAGAGAATGAAAAGATGAAAATAAAGTGTTTGTAGATGGGGAGGGGAGGAGGGGGTGAAGGGAGGGCAGGGGTAAGGGGAAAAATGAGAATCAAGACTTGCCATGTAGCGGTACATGATCCCAACAATGAATGTAACTGTACTGTATCCCTAAAATGTACCAATAAACTCAATTAAAGCTGAAAAAAAAGGATAAATGGGCCAAATTATAAGGTCAGCAGGATTGCTATGAATATATATCACAAAGAAGATATGGATAAGGTCCAAGGGACTTCAGAATCTAACACAGAAGTCATATGTGAGTGCTTATGTAGCAGATACTAATGTAACTGAAAGATTTAGAAATTAACTTTGTCCACAGAACACACAGTACAGAGTCAATGAGTGTGTGATGAGCACTAAACAGAAAATGTGTGCTTCAGATCTGCAGATTTATTCTGTGAACCTTCTCCTGGTAAGTCTGCAGAGGTTTTTGTCAGCACTTACTTTAGATTCCATGATAAGAAGGGAACTTTCAGCATTCGAAGAAGGCATTTGAAGAGAATATACCATTTGAAACCATTAGGGTACAGTCCAGGATCTGCCACAGCACCTCTTATCCTCTGTAAGAATTTCTTGTGCTGTTTGACTATTTACACGATGGAAATACCTAGAGGTCAAGAGACATCACCAAAGTTCAAACCCACCACTTTTAAATATTGTAGCATTTGTAAGAATATGTATAGGAATGCCAGTTGGGCTTTTGACACAACTGGTATTAGGCTTAGAACTTGGAATTGGAATTTTGAAATCAAGATAATGTAGATTTGTTAAGGATAAAAAATGAAGAACAAGGAGGGATGGGTTGTCAAATGTCAGAGGACAGACAGGATCACCTAAGGCTTGACTATTAAAGCAGCCAGCAGCTTAGAAAAGGCATTTCTAGAATTGTCATCATAGGTTCAGTATTTTAAAACTCTGTAAAGTTCCATTTAGAAATGAATCTTGGGATATCTTTTTCATTAGTTTGCTTTCCTTCCCTCTTCCTCCCTCCACCCCTCCTTTCCTCCTCCATCTTTCCCTCCCTCTTTACTTATTCTCTCTCTCTTCCTTTCACTCTCACTTCTTCTTTTCATTAAAATTACAGACATGGGGCTGGGGATTTAGCTCAGCGGTTCAGTGGCCTGCCTTGTAAGCACAAGGATGCGAGTTCAGTCTCTGGTACCAAAAAAATAAAAAAATTACAGACATGAAATTTTTTATTAAGCCCAATACAAACATTTTTGCATGCCAACCTAAGGTGATGGTATAGGCCCAGGGATATAGCTCAGTGGTTCGGTGGCCTGTCTCGCAATCTCAAGGACCTGAGTTCGATCCCCGGTACCCAAAAAAAAAAAAACCCAAAAAACTAAGGTGATGGTATAGTGCTCTTGTACTGTTTCCTAAATTAGAGGTAGAGCAAGTTTGTTCTTTTCCTATGTAAAATGTTGATGTCAGAAGTCCTTTCTTCCACAAGTCCTCCAAATAGCAAAGGATACAGATGAGTGTGGTCATCTTAACTACCGCATTCTTTAAAAAAAAGGAATGATACCCTTGTTGACAAATTTCAGTACCTGAACTAAAAGCTATTCATCTCTAAGAAGTACTCCATAGCGGGGTAATATGCTTTTTTCTAAAAACTAACCATTAGTTGATTTTAATATATGCATATCAACCATAGTCACGGATCAGGTCTGTTCTTCCAAGAGCCATAAATTAGCTCTGACCCTGAAAAGTGTGTAAATTAAAATGGTCATTGACAGCCATATCGTAAGTTTAGGAAAAGACCAAAAATCCTTTGGTTTATTTATTTACTTTTATATTAGGGATTGAACTTGGGTCCTTGTGTTTTTGAGGCAGGAGAGGTGTCACTGAGCTAAATCCCCAGACCCCTTGGTTAAATTTTTTATATCAATGCTTTGGACCTGTCTATGTAGAGAATATTTCTCCGATGTGAAGATTCGTTATTGAGACCAGCCTGGGCTACCTAGTGAGTTCCTGGGCAGTCTGAAGAATATGAAGAGACCCAGTTTCAAAACCCTGCCCCACAAAAAAGATATAAGAAATGATCACAAAGTGAGTTTTACTTTCACTGTGGTAAGAGTGGCCAATGAATGAAACAGCTCAAGTTTTTGGAAAGTAGTTGAATAGCGATAGGGCAGAGCCACCTGAAGACATAAGTGACAACTTAGCAGTAAGTGTATAGGATACTGCTAATGGCCCAAATTCAAACTTTCCATTTAGTCACAAAGGAACGGAGGGGTAACCAAGTGACTTGGACAGCATTTGTGCAAAATAAAAAGAAAGCAAGTAAGATAAGACATCATTTCTTTAAGAAGATGACTTCAGATTCTGTGAAGATTTAATAGCCTGATAAAGACCAATCTGGGCAAAAATTCAGTACAGTTTTTTTCTTATTAAATGAAGCTGAAATTTATTGATTTATTAAAACTTTCAATGATCCTCTTATTTAAAATCTTTAAACTATATGTTATTAAGCAATGAAAAGACATGCAGTTTTATAAAAGTAATTTCACTGGAAAAAGATTGGTTTGCTTTTTAAACTATATTCAGCTAGCAACAAATTATGATACATAGAGCACCACAAAGTTTGTGCTCTGGTCACATCAGTGTCATATGGATTGTTAACATTTTTGTACAGTGTTTTCACACATTTCTTTTGTTCTATTTACTTTTCACTTGTTGGAGCCCAGTAACATTTTAGAATTTTGATAAAGAGTCACTTTTAAGGAAAAAGTCTGTTAGCCTTCCTCTCAAAATTAGCCTTGGTGTCTCAGTTGCATCAAAGATTGCTGAAGTTGTAAGAAATGAATATATACAGCTACATTAGTATTACAAACAACTTATTAATAATAAAATCTGTATCAGAATTTGTATTGTATTATATATAGTGTATGGTTGTAGTGTATGGTTTTGAGTGTTATATGGCCGTATGTCATAGATTAGCAGTCTGTCAATGATACTTTTCTTAAAAATTCTGCATGTCAGTATTCTTATCCACAAAGTAGAAATGTAAATAATGCTGAAATATATGTCTTAAACTGGTGGATATATATATATATATA
>NW_022900932.1:33243534-33289524 GCF_012274545.1 Fukomys damarensis
ATATATATATAAATGCTCAATCAATATTTATCCAGGAATATATTATTCCCTCTTCACCATTTGTTTAAATCACTGTTGAAAAGCCTTTGTATTCTATTTATTTTTTATTTTTTATTTTTGTTTATTTTATTTATTTTTGGGGGGGATACCAGGGATCGAACTTGGGTCCTTGTGCTTGAGAGGCAGGCGGTGCAACCACTGAGCTAAATCTCCAGCCCTGTATTCAGTTTAAAGCCAGGTAAATCACAAACTATTTCTTAGATTTTAGGTGATGAGTAGAGACCTGGAGAACAGCATTAATGCGGGTATAGTGAGAGGGTTCCTGAACCACAAAAGGAATATTAATCTTAGTGAAATCATATTAATAAAATGTCTCAATATAATTATAGAAATACGCATTAAAATGAAAGGCAATTAAAATACATGTTAATACTCTAACATAAAAATAAATCGAAGTAACTTTTAAATGCAGAATTTAAATAAGACTACATTTTGATTCCTGTCTTTTATCATAGCATTACTTAGATTAAAAGATGCAGCAGAAGGCAAGGAAATTGATTTGCTTTCATAATTCTGAATCATGAAGAACAAAGTCTATGTATTTTTAATGTTTATGATGAATGAGGATTAAATAAGAAGCAGTTAATAAATCAATGAAAAGGCTTCCTGTAGGTACTCACTAATTTGAAGCTAAAGACGTGAATTCTAAAAAATAAACATTGTAAAATGATTTTCTCAACATTGCACTTTGATGTAGAGTAGGATAAATAAGGGTGATAACACAACAATGAATACTCTCTGTGGGCACCCTGCATTTTGAGTGCTCGGTCACACTGGATATCCACATTCATGCTGCTGTCTCTTGATTATATAACATTTTTCTTTCCTTTTTTTTTTCTGAAGAAGTAGTCAGGTTGGGCAGGAATCACTTGGCAGATTTGTCAGGTATGATAGTATAATGGCAGAAAATATTTTAGCTTTAATAATCGGTTACAGGTGGAAGAAAATCATGCCAAGTCCAGTTCATTTGCAGTGACAATATATCATTGCACAGCTTTCATTTCCTCACAGTTTTTGTATTTTTTAAAAAAGAAAAAGAGACAGTCTATTGGAAGGCAAGGGATAAGGAAAATCGAATTTTTTATACTTTGAAGAGAAAGTTGAATCTATCTTTTTCTAATAACAGCAAACACTTCTGTTTGAGTAGTTTAACTGGAACTTGGGAATTAGAAGTGCTTAAAATTAAGGTCCTTAAATATTTTAAATATTTTGCAGGTCAATTTCTATACATTGTTACCTTCCCACAAATTATACATTAAAGGTGGGAAGGAGCCAAGAACTAGATAAAGGACCTAGGGTCATGCCTCTGTCACCCACTGAGACAAAGTTAGGCGTGTTCCCTAGGTAGCTTTTGACCCTATCAAGTTGAAAATTCCACTGAACTGTCACACACCACCCCTTTTTAACTTTACGGTTGAACATATCTCCTTAAAGTATACTTAAATTTCTATTACAGAAAGTACATCATAATCCTCCCTAACATAATGTACCTATTCTGAGTTTAACCCCAATGCATTAGTCTCTTTCTCACATTTCAGCAATTCTAACATTGTTTAAGATCTAAGTCAAAATCTCTTCTGAAACACAGGTTAAACTGTCAGCTGTGAAGCTCAGTAAAACTTTTTAAATGTTTAATAAAACCAATACACCATGGTGTAGGTTAAATATTCCCATTACAAAAGGAAGAAATATGGCTATAGAAAAGAATTGGATCAAGCAAGACCAAAACCCAGACGGGCAAACAATAAATACATATGGTAGCTTCATATCTGACATCTGGAAAATATGGTAGTAATATTTAAGTTCCACAGTTCTGGGGCATCTCTACCTCTATTGCCTTGCTGGGTGGCTTCTTTCATGGCCTGTGGTTTTCTTCAACCAATGTTCCATATTCTTGGCATTAATGAATTATTAGAGTATTCACTGTAATGTTGGATTTATTTCCCTAAATACATACACTCCCATCTAAAGAGTATACATTGCCTTTGAAATCTTGGTTAAAGCTCCCATGGCCTGACAACTCTTACCTTACATGTGTCTGGAAAACAGCCATTATGTGTAAAATGCCAAAGTCTGTTGCCAGCTCCATCAGTATCCAGGCCTCATTGAATCATGGCTTTATTAGCCTCTGAGCTCCTGTAAGGCTGAGTAAAATAAAATGAATTCTGAAGAACAATTCCCTAGATGGACCTTCTCTGGGGGGCCGTCATTTCTCTTCTCAAATGAAAGTTGTACTTTTGCACCCTTGAACCTGTGATGAATGGTGTCTTGCTGATTTCTGAGAAGCCATCAAGGCATCTTTTATCTTGTTTCAGCTGAAATTTTCTTCTTCAACTACTTAGTCTACTTCTCTCTATTAGTGTCCTGCAGCATCAGGACAAGGGAAAAACATAGAAAGAATTTTGCTAGTATGTAACATATATGACATCTAGTCCAACTTCAGAGTCCTTGTTTCCAAATGAAACTTTATGACTCTGGCTTTTACTTCCCTCCTTCTCTGCCATGAGACGCTTCCTTGGAGCCAGGCTATTAAACATGAAATATCTACTAAAAATTGGGAGCCAAAGTAAACCTCTCCTTAGACTTGTGGGTGCCAGTATTTTGTCTCAGCAACAAAGAAGTGGATTGTAAGTTTGAGACCTGCCCAGCAAATCAGCAATACCCTGTCTCAAAATAAAAATTTAAAATGACTGGAGATGTAGCTCAGCGTTCTCATGATTCAATAACAATTCAAAAAATGTAGAAGAGGAAGAAGAAGAAGGAGGAGGAAGAGGAGGAGAAGAAGAAGAATGGAGAAAAGCAAAGCAAAGAAAAGAAAGATATAAAAAAAAGGAAATAGTTTTGACTGATGAATGGGAATATATATCTCTAAAGATGTAACAAATATTCTATACTCTTCATAAACATATGGGAGAATTTTTCTGCATCTATAGTTTCTTCCACCAAGCCAAGAGTAAGGAAAACAAAGATAGGTAGGCAATATAATAGTCATGCTTGAATTCTGTTTTAAAAGTATGGAGGGCATCATGATATAATAGTAGGTTTCTGATCATGTCCTTGAACACTAGAATGTCCCCCAAATAATTAATCTCAATGTCCATAGTCAGTTTTCTCCCTTTATTTCTCTCTCTCTCTCTCTAGGCACATTCACATTCACATCACACACATAATTCATTGAAAATAAAGTTACGACAGTACAGTTATAACTTCAAAACAATGTAGCTAGCAACTTTTCTCTAAATTCAGTTCAATATATATATATATATGTGTGTGTGTGTATATATATATTTATATATATATATATGTATATACATATGTATGTATGTTTGATGAAATTGGCTGTGTGGATATCATCAGCCTCTGTTCTGTGTTAACTAACTTTAGTGACAAGTGGTTAAATATATACACTACTTTTTCTTTTAAAATGTTATTCTTATCTTTGTGGAATGACACCGGAATATGTGTAAATGTTACATAAATAGGTTTTATGTCATATTAGGAAATATTGCTCTGTTTGAAAATACTGTCTTGGTTTTATAAATAGTCACAAGATATATTAAATCATATTTTTGGTTTTTTATCCTCAATTTAGTTGTATTTTTAAGTTATGGACCTATAACACTTATCACATGATATGCATCAAAAAATTTTTCAAAAGCTACATCTGCTTACATAGTCATTTTACTACATTTTATCAAAGCAAATTAATTTGATAAGTTTTATTATATTAAGAATCTTCTAATTATTTTAATAAAATGACTTCTATTTTGCAGGAATGCTAAAATAAAAGGACAGAGCATAAGTAAGATTTACAAGGAGAAAAGCTGGGTAGTTATTAGTGTATAAAATTTATAAACAAATCCTTCATTTTGAGTTATATTTCTCTAAACATAAAACAAAATGTTGAACTGATAAGAGTAAGTAAAGATCAAGTGTCAGACTGTCAGACAAGAATTAATCACAATTAAGTTGTTTTATAATTATCAGTGCATACCTTGGCATTCAACTCCAGCTTTAGCATGTTGGGAAAAAAGTTCATATTCTGACCTGAAGGTCTGCCAGCATTAGACTTGGCTGACTGTCTAGCTTACATATTAATATAGAATGCGCCTTTGTTTGGCTCAAATCCACGTCCCTTTAAGAACAATGCCAGTTACCTTTCTTGCCAGTTTTTCAGTTGGCAGCTCTGCTTTTTCAGTTATCACTGAAGTGAATGAAACCTAATGAGGCAAAAGAACAGAAGGAATGTCTATTGAAACTGACTTTTTAGGGCTGTCCGGATATTGTTGAAAACATGGGATTTAAGTATCACATTTCAAAAGCTACCTGGAATGTATGTTGCATTTCCTTAATTTTAAGGATTATACAAAGAGTGATATACTGTATTTCTACTATGCTTTGTTCCTTTTTGCAATCTTCAGCTTCCATTACAGTTTTATACCATGACACGTGTTTGTGGTTTTAAAGTGTCTGCTTTTCTTTAGTTTGGCAAAAACAAACTCAATTTACTATAGAATATCCAGGTTCAGATTATTTGTTAGCAAATATTTGAAATATTTTATGCTATCTGGTCATAATCTGTACTTAGAAAATAAAAGTTTTTAAAATATTTATCCCAAATGCCCCAGTCAGTGCCCAAGTGCAGCTTTTTAGATGAGATGTCACATGAAGTAAAATTTAATTTTACTGATGATACATGGTCATAAATATGAAAATCATTGATGTAGTTACATAAATTGGATTAGAGATGTGATCAGGCTAAGAACTGCAAAGTCCACAGGTATATTAAGATAAACTTGGCTTTAGATTGATTAAAATATTTTCTATTATCCATAATTCATGCTCACCTTGCAAATCTAAAGAGCTATCTTCTAACCTACTGAGAAACACATAATTAGAAATTAGAATGTTACCTAATTCCTTATAGGAGTTAATGACAGAGTTTTCTCCTAGAGCTTGAATTTTAATTGGATAGCAAAAAATTACTGCTACAAAATTGATAAAAATGTCAGGTCACAACTTCTTAAGCATGATTTATTAGAATCAGAGAAAGTGTTTTGAAGGACACCGGAACAAAACATACAATATCCTTCCCTTAGCTACATGTTTTTCTGAATTTTCAGTGACCTACAACTCAAAATGAAATAACACATTTCAAATTATATCTTATTTTGAGTAATGGCATGAAACCCTACTGTCTCCTGTGTCTGTGGAGGCTGGGAAGCTTCTTTTGTCTGGAGTACCCAACATTGTATAAACGAATCACCTGTGAGTCACTTTGTACCTGTCCTGATTATAAGATCAACTGTTATGTTATCAGTGTTGGTGTCCCAATCACTGAACGATGCTACATTAAAACTTTCTCTTTTCTTAATTTATTGGTACATTTTAGGTATACAGTGCAGTTACATTCATCATTGGGATCTTGTACCTTCACATGACTTATCTTGGTTGTTATTTTTTCCCCATCACCCTGCCCTGCCTTCACCCCTCCACCCCTCCCTATTTAAAAGAATTCGTTTCCATTTTTTTCCCTTTTCATATTTTTTTTCTTTTCCCTTCTTATCTTTCCCCTACCTCTCCCACTTCCCCTATACCTTTTCTTCCTATTGCACAATATCAATTATACATTTTGATCCTTATTTACACTTTTATTTTTTCACACCAGAGAACCTATTTGGTATTTACACGTGTGTCCTATTTATTTCACTTAAGAGTGTGGCTTCAGTGTGCAGCCATTTTCCTATGAATGGCTCTAGTTTCCCCTTCTTCGTGGCAGAGTAGTACTCCATTTTATAGAAAAATTAGACCTTCTTTATCCAGTCTCTATCCAGTCTTTATCTAGTTGGGGTGAATTTTTAAATTAAAAGAACTCTGTGAATTAAACCGTTCTCATTATTCTCTTGTATACTTTCTTTCTGACAAACACACAAACTCATATTCCCTTTTCTGTTGCTTGACTGATTTTAAACTACCAAGGAAGTTTGTGAATTGTATAGTAACCAAAAGAGACTACTGTAAGTTTCTTGACATAATTAAAGCTTTTTTTGGGGGGTGGGTATGGGGAATTGAACTCGGGTCCTTGCCTTGCAAGGCAGGCCACCGACCGCTGAGCTAAATCCCTGGCCCATTAAAGCTTTTTATGATCCATGATGTGACTTATTTTCTTAATATTGACCCTTTTCCCTTATGATTAAAAATGATATTTTCTCATTAAAATGAGGCCAAGCAATGCAAAATTAATGTACTATCATATCAAAATAAGCTTTGGTAATATGAAGTAATTATCAATTTAAGGGAAGTCTGTAGACATATATGCAAATAGATAAAGAAATAGCTATAGTTCTTAGCTGTTTAATTAGAAAGACAAATGTGCTTGTTAAAATAAATCATAATATGTATGCTATATTTCATTAAAATAATTAAATATTATTTTGTTTTATTTATGTAAAGAGCAAACTAGAAGTGAAATAATCGATTTGTTACAGATAACATTTTTTCAGTTAAGATTAAAAGGAAAATTGAGAATATATTAGTAAATTAAAATCATTTTTAAAATTGTATTGATATATTTCAGCTTTATAGAAGCATCATTGACAAAAGCATTATGTGTTCAAGGGATATTTGATAATTTCACATATATAAACACTGTGAAATGTTTGCCACAGTCAACAACATTAGCACACCATTATCTTATGTAATTACCACTCTGTATGTACATTTGGTGAGAACATTCAAATCTATCCTCTTAGTAAATATCAATAAGAATGCAGTAGTAGTAAATGTAATTTCCATGATTTATACTAGATCATCAGAACTTATCAATATTATAACTCAAACTTTGAACCCATTTTCCAATATCTCTCTCCTCCTTACATACTAGATCCTCACAACTATAATTGTACTGTTTGCTTTTTGGTTTTTTAGAGCCCACAAATACCAACATATATAATATTGCGGAATAGGAAGAAAAAGTTCAAAGGTGAAGGGGATCTAGGGGGAGGGTGATGGAAAGGAAAGAAGTGAAAGGAAAAAATGAGAAAAGAAGGAAAAACGGAAACAAAAGCTTTTGTGAATAGGGAGAGGTGGAGGAGTGGTAGGAAGGGCAAGGGAATGGGAAAAGCAAGAACCAGTATGTATCGTGTACAGGTACAAATTTCTAATGATGAGTGAGACCACAATGTATGCCTAAAATGAACCAATGAAGTTAATGAATAAAAACAGAGTCGGTAAGTAAATAAGACTACAGTGTTTTTTGTTCTATTCTTGGTTTCATACAGAATAATATCCTCAGGGTTCATCAATATTGTTGCAAAAGACATTTTCCTCTTTCGTGGCTGAATAATAATATGTATATATAAAAATCTTTTCATCCATACATCCGTCAGTGGCTACTTATTTTTCTCTCCATGTTGCAGCAATTGTGAATAATACTATATTGATCAGGGGAATGGAGACATTTCTTTGGCATATCAATTTCATTCACTCTGGATATATACCTACAGCAGTAGTTATTGGACCATATGGCTGTTCTATTTTTAGTTTAATTTTTCAGGAAAATCTACATTGTTCTTCACAATTTCTGGACCGATTTCTATTTATGGTAACAACATGCAAGTGTTTCCTTTTCCACCTGCCTTTACCAATATTTGTCTTTTTGTCTGTAGCTATCCTAATGAATGTCTATAACTATCCTAATGAATGGATATGCATTATGGTTTTCACTTCAATTTCCTTCATGCTTAGTGATGGTAGGTGCCTATTTATGTATCTGTTGCAATTTTTATGTCTTCCTAGAAAGAAAAAAGTGGATGTTCTTACCATTTTTAGATAGGGCTATTATTTGTTTACTATCGACTCATGTATTTCAAATATATTTTGGATATTAACCTCCGTTAGATACTTGCTTTGCAAATATTTTCCCCCTTTTCACAGTTTCTTTTTCATTTGTTAGTTGTTTCTACAAATGCAAAGAAGGTTTTTAGTTTCATATACTGCTGTTTGCTTATTTTTCTTTTTGATACTGAGCTTTTAGTTTAATAATTGTCCAGCCTAGTGTCATGAAGATTTTTGCCTATATTTTTCTCCATTAAAATTTTAAGAACTTTATGCTTAGGACTGTTATAGTTGATTTTTAAATTCGTTTTGTTTTACTCTCTGTGTATGATATTAGTCAAACTACATTCTGTTTTATATGTATGTCTGGTTCTCCCAATAACATTTATTAGAGACTAGCCCTTCACCATTGTGTAGTTTCTGTGTTTTTGTCAAATATTAGTTTAAAATTACTCATGTGTTTATTGCTGGGCTCTCTGTTCTGATTTTTTAATCTTTGTTTTTGTTTTATGACAGTGGAAAATTATTTCAAACATTGAGCTTTGCAATACAGCTTTGAATCAAGAAGTGCGATGCAACCAGGTTGGTTCTTCATTGACAGGAATTCTTTGGCTTCTGGAAATATTTTATGCTTATATAAAAAACTTAGGATAGCTTTTTCTATTTCTATGAAACAGTCTCATTGGAGTTTTGATAGGAATTTCATGAATTTTTAGATCACTTTTGATAGTATGCACATTTTAATAATATTATTTTTTTCAATCTAAGCTCGCAGTGAATCTCTCTATGTATTTGTGTTTTCTTCAGTTTATTTCATTAAGATTTTATGATCTCAGTGTTTATATTTAAACTCCTTGGTAATACTTGTTTTTTATCTGTTGCTATTTTAAATGAGAGTCTTGATCTTTTTTTTTAGACTATATTATCACTGCAAAGACACATGACTGATTTAGTATGTTAATTATCCTAAAACTTCACTAAATTTGTTAACAAATTTTAAGAGCTTTTTTATAGTCTTTAGAGGTTTTTTTAAATATATAAGATCATGTCATTTATAAACAGGTATAATTAAATTCTTCTTTTGCAATGTGGATGTTTGTTACTTGCTCTTGCCTGTTTACTCTGGCTAGCACCTCAAGTACTATGTTCACCATCAGCGATAAAATTAGTGCTGTTTTTTTGTTTTTGATCTTGAAGTGCTTTCAATTTCTGTATTAAGTGTGATTTCAGCTGTGTTTTTGCCATGAATGGCATTTATTATGTTGAGATACATTCCTTGTATACCTAATTATCTAGATTTTTGGGTCTTTTTGGTGAAAGTATGTTAAAAGTTTGTCAGGTCTTTTCTGCATCTTTTTGAAAGGATCATATGCTTTCTGTCCTTATTTTTTAAATTTCTATTTAATTTTTATTTTTTTGGTACCAGGGATTAAATTCGGGACC
This sequence comes from Fukomys damarensis, assembly GCF_012274545.1. Classification (NCBI taxonomy): domain Eukaryota; kingdom Metazoa; phylum Chordata; class Mammalia; order Rodentia; family Bathyergidae; genus Fukomys; species Fukomys damarensis. The sequence continues at coordinate 33,252,874 of NW_022900932.1, forward strand.
TTGTGCTTATGAGAAAGGCAGGGGAACCACTGAGCTAAATCCCCAGCCACTGTCTTTATTTTCTTAATGTGGCCTATCACATTTATTAATCTGTGTGTATTTAATCATCCTTGAGTCACAGGTATAAATCCCACTTGGTTATGAAGTGAAACTATTTGAATAATTACTGTTTTGTTAAGGATTTTTAGATTTATTTTTGTTATGGATGTTGGCTTTACATTTTCTTTTTTGGTATTGTCCCTATGTGGCTATAACATAAGGGTATTTTGAGATTTGTAAGATGATCTTTAAATTTTTCTTACTCTTTTAGTTTAAGAGATAGTTTGAGAAGGTTTATCATTCTTTAAATGCTAGGTAGGATTCACTGGTGAAGCTATTCAATCTTTAACTTTACTTATTGAAAGATTTATTATTGTTTTGATCTTACTATCTGTCGTTGGTCTGTTCATATTTTCTATTTCTTTATGATTCAGTGTGGAGAGACTTATTCTTCTTGGAGTTTATTCATTTCTTCCAGATTATCTAGTTTGTTGGCATATAATTGTTCATAGTAGTCTTTAATGATCCCTTGTATTTTTGTGGCGCCAGTTAGAATGCCTCCTCTTTTTTTTAATTTTATTGTAATTGAGTCCACATTCTGTCTTTTTATTGGTTTTTCACTTATGTTTATATATTTTACAAAGCCTAATTTTACTTTTGCTGATCTTTTCTTTCTAATCTTCATTTCTTTTATGTCTTTATTCTTTATTATTTTATTCCTTCAGCTAGAGTAGGCCTTATTCTCTGACATATCAAGTTAAGTTGTTTATTTGAAATCCTTCTTTTTATCTCACATTTATCTCCAATTTAAGTCTATTTGTACGTTCTTTGTATATCTCCATGTGTTGTTGTTTCTTTTCAACATAATATTATACTCCAATAGCTTATTGGATTGTCATTATTTTGCTCTTTAGACTGTAATAGCATAGATTTTCACCAAGACAGTTATTCACTCTTAGACGTGTCTCAGCCTCTTCTAGTAAGAAACCATAAGGCACTATGTACACTCAATTAAATGACTTTTAACTATCAATATATGTGCTGCATGAAATAAAATTCCCCAGTAGGTTTTTTTAAAAGTTGGCAATACTCTGGGTGTTGTATCACAATGAGCCTAAAATGGTACAGCTAAACAAAAACAATCTTAAGGGAAGGAAAAGAAAAACACACTGTTAGAATTATTGTTGCAGCTTTAAACACAAGGTATTTCCTATAAATAGGCAAGACAAAAATGCATATTTTCAGTGTATCAATAATTGTAAATTACTTAATATTCCCTACATTGTCCATGTAAACTAAAACATTTGAATACATACAAAGTATAGCATTTTCATGCAATATTTTAAAACTGTTAAATATTCCTTTCTCTCCCTAAGAACACGTAAGGATAGAAACACATTGTGTTTTTCAGATTTCAGCTAAACTAATTTGATTTTTTTCCTTTCTCTTTTTCTTCCTTTTTTCTTAATGTATTCGACAGTGACCCTTTTAGATGATAAATAAGTTGAAAAATATGTGCCTATGGGGTGTTTCATTGGGAGATATGCATGTTTTTGGATATTTTGTTAGATTGTATGTTCATGTTGGTGAGAATGTGGGTGTCATCTGTGTTGTATCTTATTCAAATCTCCCCAGAGAAATTGAGTCAAAAGGACAGACAGGTGGGAAGACAGACAAGAGATTATAATTCTAGGAACTGTTTCACAAGATCACAGGATTGGCAAGTCCAATATGTCTAAGGCAGGACAGTAGCCTGAAAATTCTGGTAAGAGTTGATATTACACTCATGAGTCTGAAATCCATGGTGAAGACCAGAGGCAGGAAACCCAGGGAGGATTTATCTCTTGTGATCTTCAAGCAGAGTTCCTTCTCCTTTAGCAAACTCAGTCATTGTCCTTAAGGCTTTTAACTAATTTAATGAGTACTTGTACAATGTAAACAATTTGTTTTGCCGAAAGTGTACTGAATTTAAATACTGATCATGTTTAAAAAAATATATTCTCATAGCAACATCTACAGTGGTGTTTGACCAGCTAATGATCACCATTGCCTAGAAAAGTTAAAAATAAAATGAATTGTGATAATTTGTATAACTGTGCCTGAATGTTAATGTGCTCTTTAGATAGTTGATTTAACTTTTCTGAAAATACTTCCCATTGGTAGCACATGGTTAATGATAAAAGTCATAGGATTGTTGAAAGAACTAAATGAGAAACCACGTGCAAGCAATTTATAAAAAAATTTTTATACTTAAATAATACCTCCTGATAACTAATTCATAAATAAATTTTATACTTAAATAATACCTCTCTATCAGTGCCCTTTTTCCTGTATTATACAGAACTACCACTCATTAACTGTATAATCCTGGTAGTTTCTCCCTTATGAGTCTTTTTTTTAATTTGCAAGATGTAGAATTAAAAAAATGGAGGGCCGGGGATTTAGCTCAGCGGTTTGGTGGCCTGCCTTGCAAGTGCGAGGACGCGAGTTCAATCTCCCGTACCCCCCAAAAAAAGGAAGATCCTGAGCTATCTTCCAAGTGTAATATGTCTTCATCGGTGGTATCACTTCAGTGACAGTTTTTTCTCACACCATTCATAAAACACCTGACATATCTCTATTTTTGTCTCTTAACAAACATAATGTTGTGTCACTAATTATCAAGCAAAAGAAGGTTTTAGTTTTTCTATTGTTGGCAGTACTTCCAGGCTAAACCACCCACGTTTTTTTTGTCTGGTTGCTCTGGTGACCAAAGTCATATTCCTAGGAAATGAGGTCAGTACTCAGAAATCACAGTTTTTATTTCAGCACAAATGTACTAACCTGGATTAGAACTAAATGGCATATTAGTTCCTCAGGGTAGTATGCACATGGGCATAGATCATGAACAGTAGGACAGAAAGCTAAATCTTTCATAACAGTTATACTTTAAATGCAATTGTTTTGTTTCACTGTTTTAAACATAACTGTATAATCTCTATATGCATGCATTTAAATAAAATTGGCATTTAAAATAGACATGTTACAAACATTTACATGATCCCAATCTACATATTTCATTGATTATTTATGCTCAGATTTAATTCAAGTCTGACCAGTCTGCTGTGACTGATTCAGATGGGCAGTAATGGAATATCATTGCCAAAGCATCTCCAGGGTTTTCTAAGCCTGTTCCAAATCTATCTCTCTATGTTATCAGCCAACAGGGATATCAGCTGTGCAACTAGGTTTTTCATGAGCCCACCGTGGCATTCAGATAAAGAACTGGAACACAAAAGGACTTTAGAAATATAGATACTTCAAAAGCAGTAAAAAAATAAATCTATAAACAAGCTCGCATTTCTTAAATTGTAAGCATTTTCAGCCTAAGTATTTACACCCACCCAAATGAGCATGCAAATGACCAGTCTTGAACTGTTTTACTGTTTTGTTTTGATCTCTTTCCCCAGCCAATGTAAATCAAGGTACCTGTCTTAGATTTGAAGTCCTCATGGAATTTCCTTATACTATGACATTTCTCTCTTAATGAAATCCACTGAGATATTTAATGAGAGCTTTATGATAATATAGCCCCTGTACTCTTCAGTGGAAAGCCTACTTAATTGCATATATCTGCTTTCAAATATAATTTGTGCCCAGAACTGCAAACATGTCTGTTGACATATAGAGTTCAGGATACTTTTCTCTTGGGTGATTTAACTTTTAAAATTGATGCTGTATTCCCAAAATTCTGTTTTGTTTTGTTTTTAACCAGGCACTTTGTTTCACAATGGTACAATGTATGGTTCACATACACACTGAAAACTTGTGTGCAGACCAAATCTCTGCTCAGAATTGCTTACAAAGATGCTCCCATAATGAAGCAAATATCACACTGCTAATCACTGGTGAAACTGGAGGAAAATGACTAGAAATCATGCAGTACTACTCCTTTGTGCCTTTATCATGACATTAGTGTTCCTTTTGAAATGTATTTGATATCTGAGCTGCATGAATTATTTCAAATGTTGAAAATTGGTTTTGCTACCAATTCATAACCTTATTATTTTATATTCCCATATCTCAAAAGATACATTCTTAAGAATACAAAAAAATTCAAAGGAAATAATTATTTATCATGTCATAAATTAAAAATTACATTATCAGTATCTTTTATTGAAAATTTTTTTTTGGTATCAAACTTGGGGATCAAATTCAGGACCTTGTTCTTGCAAGGCAGGCAGTGGCACCACTGAGCTAAATCCCCAGCCCTTTTACTGCAAATCTTTACCTTCAGGAACTTACATATAGAAGCTGTGCTCGGAATGATTTTGTTAGACTTTATTAAATTAAATGCCATTTATATGATTCCATTTATATGATTCTACATATGTATAGATGATTCCTATTTCTTCCAAGAATGAATTAATTTTCCACTAGGACAATGCTTTCTGATCTATCTATCTATCTATCTGTCTTGAACTTGGGACCTTATGCTTGCAAAGCAGGCAGATCAGAATCACTGAGCTATAGCCCAGGCTCGGTGTATATATATATTTTATGAAAATTTTCTCATTTATGTCCATTTGTATTGATTTTGTTAGTAATTGTTCCATTATGAGAAACTTGGATATTAATTGTGTGAAGTAGAACTTGAGGAAATGTACACTTTTTATGTGTAAGGTATTTTAATATTGAAAATATTTTATTTAGGTTTTGCTTTAAATAGAGCTGGTTGTTTCCGCTGAGCATTTTCCTATATTAATGCACATTATTGTAATTTTAAATAAAAATAGATGTCAGTGTTTTAATATTAAGAAAACAAGTGGGTTGGTGACTTGCATGAAAGTGATAGCACCATCTCCTTAGGAACTTCCACTCATGGGGCACCATCAATACTGGACAAAGAAACAGTGACATGCCTACAATAGGATTTCGCCACAGTGAGAGTCTCCTTGAGAAGTGCACTCTATTTACTGATAGGAAAATGCACAACAACAAATATTTTTACAGCCTTCGGTGTAATGACCATATAGTTTAAGATCACTGTGAATGTTTTTAAAATAAACTGGAAGCTTTATTAACATTGGCACTTGCAAGAGGAATAAATTAGGGCTTCCTGAATGGTCCTTACTACTTTCTTTCCTTGAATATCTAGGAAACTCATAGACATTTGGAAACCCACAGATGCAATCCACATACTCCATTTTGAAAGGTACAGTAAGTGTCAAATTGTGCTGTAGTTGAGCAGAGCAACAACAACAAAAGCTTAGTGGAAGAAATCATTTATGTAGGAGAAAATTACTTCTTTAACAATCCTGGTGGTGTTAGTATTATTAGTATTACAATATTGTATGTATAATTTTAGATTAAGATTTTGAATTCCTGATTGCCTATCTAGTCTCTCTGCTTCCATTTGTACCACAATTACTGTTTAGTTATTCTTTACTATTAATTTATCTTCATTACAAAATAGCTGGTGTAATTTTTTTTCAAGTTTTCCAGAGCCTGTTCATCAAAATTAAAGAATTCTTTAGCCTTTACCTACAAGGATTACGTGCAAAAATTAGGAAAAAATTCCATTGGAAATGCAATTTTCTATTCCTTTTTTTACTGCTCAATTCTGTATACAATATCCCCTCCACTTGCTGTTTTTAAAGATTTTCTTAGGCTTTCAGAGTCTCCACACTTGAAGTTGTCTTAAGTATGGACTCTATTAATCCCCAAATGGTTCCTTATATTCGTATATCTGCTTGCATCCTTTTCTTTCAAAAGACTTTCCTAATCCCTTTATAACACTTCTGACTCTTTTCCTTTAGTCTGCTCTATTTCCCTTTGTAACACATGCAACCACCTGTATTTCATGTCTATTTTTCTCACCACTACAATAAAAGTATAAATATGTCATATATATTTTCCTGTTGCATTCCAGTACATAGAACAAGCAATAAGATAGCTAAAGATAAGTATTTATTTTATGATTGTATTAAAGTTAAAATGAAATTGAAAGACTTCAATCATAGAAGAGCACATATTGAAACAAATAAACAGGATAGAAAATATAGTGCCTTTAGTAAGTGGATGATTTTCTGGGAAAAATTGAGCAAAATATATACTTGTGGTATAAATCAATACGCAAATTTGAGGATATTATTAGATTCTAAACGAAAAAATAATTTTCCCAACTAGCATAGTTACAAATAAGTACACTTCAAACTACAGCTAAAGTTCTGTATTCCGTGAAAAGTAGCTTATTTGTGGGATGCATATTGGATTCACATAAACACTTCTTTCATCACCTGCATCAAAGGTTTTCTGAACCTCAATCCCAGATTATCCATACTGGATGCCTGCTTTGACATACAGTATTGGACACGATGCTCAGATTAGTTAGAACATGCTTGATTTAATAAATATGTGTGGTCATTGCCAGATAAATGAAAATGGCAACTAGTTCTACAATAACTTTAAAGTTTCAGTAAGCCCAGCAGGCAATTTAATAAGATGCAGTTGTTTTTTGCGAGGTACTTTGTGTTGAAAATCAGGACTTTGCTACCAGTGGAATGAAATGTAGTTGATTTAAAAGACTATATACTGAAAATCGCTTTTCCTCTCACCGTCTATCTTGCAGAATCGAAGAAAAAATAATTAAAATTTAAAAGTACAGTAATGAAAATTTAGCAGAATGAAGCTACTTTTAAGATAGAGACTCAGCAGGGTAGGTAACAGATTATTCGATAAATCATCTTCTAGTCACTGGTTTAAACTAGGCCAAGTTTAAGATCACTGGATGTTATATTCTGTTGTTTATTAGAGAGTTTATGAAAAATCCTTCAGAATTTCTTAAGCCAACACTTGAAAAACATTATAAACAATTATATTCTGGTTAGTGGACTCATGAGAGATTGCAGCACTTTCATACTTAATAGCGTTTCCTTCAGAGTGTGCTTGAGATATATCAATGACGTTTCTAGTGTTGACATCATTCTCCTGCTAGAGAAGCCTCTGCCACCCAGAGGTGAACTGGCTCTCTGGCCATCTGCTGTCATATGACATTTCCTGGCTTCCACTCCCTACAGCATGTGTATTCCCATATGTGCACCTGGAACCAGACTCCAGGTATACACCGAAGTCCAACCAGGATCACCTTAGTGTGGTTTTGATAAGAAGAGTAAACAATTCAAGAGGCACCTCTTAGTATTATATATGGTTATGTGAGTGCTGTGTCCAAAACACCAAGTCTGAATCCAGGTTCAGAAGGAAAGAAAGCTAGGATGTATTGATGATACTTTGCAGGGAAGCAAAAATGGACAGTCACATACTTGCTTTCTATGTGCATCCCCAGGTATAGATTATCCTAATGTTTATGATTTAGCCAAAAGGAATATTTTCATTCTGTATTTTTTATGGTTTTAGTGGGCATTTTTAAACAAAGATGTGCCTTGAAATGCTTAAATTCTTATGGGTTAGGTTAATGGTACAATTGAAAATTATGACTTAATGAAAATAATTGAAATTTTTTGCCCTAACACAATGATTTGTAAGCCAAATTGACTGTTCCAACTCCTTTTCCCAAATATTATGTGTGCAGGTATTTTGTATCTCCCATGATTTGGCATAGTGCTCCAATAGCAGTGTTACCATTATTCGCTAAGGGTTTCTTTGCTCAGTTTGGATAGAAATCACAAGACTGGCATTTGAGTAGACAGAGTGTGAGGAGGTCCCCGAAGAGGAAATGCGAAACCCAACTTGCCTTCCCTCTTACAAGTATGCTCATAAATGCTTGTCATGGAAAATGAATTTTGGGATCTTAAGTGAGATGCATAGGCAGTTTCATTAGTTAGTTTTTGGAAGAAAGAAAAATATGGAAAGCGTTTTAGCTTGAGAACTGAAAATGACCCAGGTCTGACGAAGTGGATTAGACCAGCCCATTAACATAAGATTAGGATTGTGTTTTGTGATTTCACCGAGGTGAGCTAGGCTATGGTACTTTCTATTAGGTCATGAGTGTGGCAGATTTGTTGAGTTTTTGCCTCATATTTTATAGGACTTTTTCTTTGTACGCTATAGCTCAGCGGTCATTGTCACCTTTGGAAATGTTCTGTCATCCCTTTTGTTGTTGGGTACATCTGCCAATAAGAGTAGTGAATGAGATGATGGCACATTTCATACAGTGTAGGTAAGGGAAAATGGCAGAAAAGAGGATCTCTACATTCAGTGGACAACAGGTCGTGGATTAAGGCCTGAGAATGCACATGTCCTGTATCATGGGTATCTGTCCAATTTTAGATCTATGTATTCATTTGGGAGGTTATTATAAACTGATATAAAATTTCTTTATTCACATTTCACATTATCTTCACATACATACTATTTTTAAGCCTTGGCTGTATATTAAACATTAACTTTAATGTTGCTAGTTATATTTTTATTAAAGTCTCTTAACATTAAGATTTTTTAATTTATTTTTTAATTTATTTTTATTTTTGTACTGGGGATAGAATTGGAGTCCTTGCGCTTGCAAGGCAGGCCACCAAAATGCTGAGCTAAATTCCCGGCCCCTAAGAATAATTTTTTTTAAAAAAAGAATAATTTTCAAAAAGCAATTTAGTCTTTGAATGCTCCCAGATATCAGAACTACACATTAGTTACCTTAATCAATAAACATTCACCAAATCTCTACAAATATATTTGGCATATTGTTATTTGACACTAATATAAAAAGAAAAGGTTTCTACCATATAAGGAGTAAAAAAAATAAACAATAATTTTTCTTCAGAAACACCTTATCTGAAGGCAGCAGGAAATCTTTCACTGGAGATGTTTTATCATAGATTTAAAATTTTTATCTGAAAGCTATGAATACTCACTGAAAGTTTTTAAACAGATGCATGATGATTGTACCTGTTCAAAAAATTCCCCATGATTAGAGGCTGTAAAAATGGAGTCATTGTTAAAGGTTCTATATTTTTATATTGAATTTATTCAATAGTGAATACAATTACAATTATTATAATATAGAGAACTTATTATTTCCTGATGTCTGTATATTTAGTGCACAATGCACCAAGTCCATATAATTGGCTAACTTTAGTATAAATCTTGCACATTTTGAAATTGATAAATGTAATTCTAACAATTTCAATACACATTCACATATGAAACAGTTGGTTTGGTGATAGATATGTTAATAAATATAAACCTACAATTTACACATAAATCAGAACACTTCATTGTACTCTATAAATATGCATAACTATATTATAAATTAAAAATAAATATAAACTTTGAAGTACACTGTAATAGCATTGTTTGGAAATTTTGAAATAAATAATATTTATTTAATAACTATTACTCATTTGCATATTTAAAAATTTGTACCATAGCACGAAAAAGGAAACATATCAAATGACATGTGCTGATCAGTGGACACGGTGGCAGGACGATCTTATCTGATTTAGAGAATCTTTAAAATGTATAAATAGAGTTTGATTTACTTTTTATTTAAAAGCAAATTCTAGATATCTGTGCCTGCTCCCTCTTGTCCACAAGGCTCAATAGACAAGGCAGAACTGCGTCTTTTACCCTCTTGACTTCCAGATATCTCTTTCCCACTGCTTCCTCTTTCAAATACAGTTGACTGACAACCAGGAAAGAAAATCGTGGAGGCCACTGGGGTCTTGTTATTTAGAACAGTGATCACAGCAGACTGTTATGAAGAAGAGTGCCTCCTGATAAACAATTTCTGTTAGATTTATCTAATTTTACAATTGCACATTGGAATAAGCTTCCACTGCATACTTCCAATGCATTAGATGGAAAAGCAAAACAATATCAGATTTGTTATCAATTGTTTTACTTATTACTGACAGGGTAAATTGTTATTGGACATCAGAATACAGTAGCCATTAGTAGTTCTGACTTTCAGGTGAGAGAAAATTGGATTCAAGCATTATACAGCTTATTTAACGTGAAGAAAATGGAATCTAATAAGTTATCTACTTTGCAGATTTGTTATGAGCAAGTGTGAAATAGTAACAATAACAGAAAAGTGCTAGTTATCAGTTATTATCTTTATATAAGTACCGTAAGTGTATTTCCTTAGCTATAAAATAGGAACAATATCATCCATCTAGAGGTATGCTTGACTTGAAAGTACACAAGTTAAATTTCAGGAGCAATATATTGTCTATGCAGTGGCATAGAAAACAATATTTTAAACAATCAAAATGAAAATATATGGTTCTTCTGTGTGTATCCATCTGTTTTATTTATTTATTTTTGTTTTTTTGAGACAGGTTCTCACTATGTAGTTGAGACTGACCTGGAACTTACTATGTAGTCCAGGCTGGTCTCGAACTCTTGAAACTCCTGCCTCAGCCTCCGGAGTGCTGGGATTACAGGGGTGCGCCACCAGAATCAGCAATTAGGTTGTTATTTTGAGACTCTTAAACTTTGTAACTAAGATATCTCAGTTGCTTCATCTATTCTTGGTCCTGATTTCATGGGCCATACCCAAACCCTTGGGACAGACTGTAGCAAAAATGGTTCATTAATGCCAATAATTCAACAGTATATATATATATATACATACACACATACACACACACATACCTATACATACACAAACTTTAAAATGTCCTAAAATTTCATGGTTCTACAAGAAAGAACTTGATAGAGAATTTACCAAATTGATAACAATACTTCCAATTTATAGACTAGAAGTAAAGCATATTTCTCAGCTATCAGTAACAGGAAAGAGATAACACGGCAGCTGGAAGACTGAATTACCTTTTAATCATCACTAGAGCTATTAATATTACAAAACTGCTGCCCTTTACAGAGTCAATCAAAGATGATGTAAACAAGGGATGTTAGAATAATAAATGTTTAGTTCTTCATCATGAGTAGCCATTTACTTTGAAAAAATTTTAGATTGTGGTATTTATAGTATATTTCAACTATTGCATCATGTAAGTAAGACAACTGGAGATATTTCTAGGTAAATGGATGCATCTTGAGACCATACTCTTGAGTGAAATACATCAGACACATGTGTGTAAATATCACAGTTTTCTGGTATGAGAAGCTGAAAGTGTAAATAAGGACCAAAATGTATTACAGATATTGTGAAACAGGAAGAAAATGTTCAAAGGGGAAGGGAGAAAGGAAGAAAGAGAAAAGAAAACAAAATGAGACAAGGATGAAATGGAAACAAAGCGTCTGTGAAGGAGGAGAGGATGAGGAGTTGAAGGGAGTGGAGAATGGAAAAAGAATCAAGATATTTCACGTACAGGCACAAATTTCCAGTGATGAACGTGGTCATTATGTACATCTAACATATACTTATTACTGCTTGTATCTAGATGTCCCCTCAAAGCCTCATGCACTTGTAGGTGGGGCTTTTTCTGTGGTGACTGAAGAATCTAGTGTGTGTGATGTTGGGGTTAAGGGTGCAATTAATAAACCACATGAGTTTGGCACCACCCTAATCCTGGTAATCTGGATGGGATAAAAGGGCCAGGAAGATGCCATTAAGGCTCTCTTGTTTCTTTTGCTGTCTTCCTCCCTGTGGGCTGTTGCCCCTCTCCCAACCTGCCTTGGAGCCAGCTGATTATGGACTGAAACCTCTACAAACTGTAAGCCAAATAAAACATCTCCCCTCTAACTGGTTGCCAGGTATTTTGCCTCAGTGAGAGAAAAGTAACTAACACAGTACCAATAAATTGAATTAATTTAAAAATGTGTAGTCATTATTTTCTCATTTTAAATGCTTATGTTTGCAAATTTTATTACTTTTCCTCAGGTAGTTAGGAAAATTGTGTAAATTTAGGGCCCTACAAAAAGTGGTAGTACCATTTAGCCTAACACATAAACTTAGGTTACTGTTTCACATAAGGTTGTGCTAAAAACACAACACATTTAATTAGCATTAACTGGGATGTTTGGTCTAGAATTCTATGTAAGTATGTAATGTGATTGACACCAAATATGTAAAATGTAATGTACATATACACCAAAATCAATTTGAAAATACTGATACAGATTTTATCAACCACAATTTTATACCCATAAAAATCATATATCATGTTTATGTTTCCTTAACTGAGTTAGAGGTAGTTCTCTTTTATTTAATTTTTAAATTTTACCCTTATTAAGTTTGGCCATGTAGAAGTACAAAGAATTGATAATAGCATCATGACAAAGGGATGCCATTGTCAGATGCAATTGATATTATATGTTGCATTTTCCATGAGAGTACTTAGTTATTTCCTTTAAAATGGCAAGAAAATTAGCAAATCATTTTCAACTCACTTTGGAGTTTATAAAATGCTTAATATTTTCTTTGCTTTTCTATTTTGAACAAAATTTTGCCATGTAGGTATTAATATATCTCCTTATTGATAGGGAAGAGAGATTAATTGAATTAATGACATGTGCCCTTACCAATAGAAATGTGTTTCCTAATTTTATGGAACATTATAAAATATTAATTTTTATTCTCCCAAATTTCCAATTCCTAACACTTCATTTTCCTAAACTGCACACTGCCTTGTGATAATTTCTGATGGAGGTGGAATAGAGCATCAAGTTATTTAAGCAACATTTTTGTTTTTTTACAACTTGAAAGCCATATACTAAAAATGTTAGCTTATAAAGTCAGTAAAGGTTGTTAAAATGTATTGCTTTGTATTGAAAACTTTGTATATGTTTCAACTAGGTAGGGATGACTTCAATCAAATGATTTCTATCAATTTTTAGAATAAATTTAGACAAAGATTCAAAGATTATAGAAGAATGCAAATTCTTGCATCCTGAAACTTTAAATGAGATTATATGTATGAGGTAAGGTTAATAGCAATAGGAATGTCAATGAACTCTAAAAGAAAATATACAATTATTTTATACTGGTGTCTTAGTTACTTTTCTCATTGTTGGGACAAACTACTGAACAACCACCACTTTAAGAAGGGAGTTACAGTTTGTAGAAGTTGCAGATCACACTCAACATGGCAAAGGGGCAGGCTTGCTCATGACATGGAAGTCAGGAGGCAAAAAAGAGAGAATTGAACCCCTCAAAAAAGAAAGTGAATTAAATACCTAGAGATCGCACCCATACAGACCCACGTTTTCTGACTAGGCTTTATTCTCCAACATTACAGTGGACTAAATTACTGATGATTGTCACACCTCCAGAAAACAATCACCTCTCAAAATTCCCACCTATGAAACCAAGAGGTTGTGGTACATATCTAGCTATGAACTATAACAACAGGTGAGTCATTCAATATAGAACACAGTGAATAGAAAAAAAAATTACTCAAGGAAACCCAAACTGACGAGTTCAAAGTGTGGATTAATACGTACTGACATATCTACTTCAGCTATCACACCTCCGACTGAAATATGTGGGTCTGTTGGGAAGTTTTTCTTATGATTGTTAAGATTATTTTCTTCTTGATGTTGGGATGATTCCCTTGGGGAAAATAGCATAACGTTTTACACATTAGGCATGCTCATACAACTAAATGATGATTCATGACTTTACTTAGTTTCTTTCCCCAAAATTTAATTTAGCAGCAGTTAATACTCATTCAGTCAACATATGCTACATTGTTACAGGATATACATCTGCATTACAAATACATAAAATAAGAGGGAAAGAAAATGCATCCTAAAAATTATCATTTTATTCTCTGTAAAGAAGAATAATTTATCTAGTACCATGTGCTTGCCATTTAAATTACTTGAATACACCATGCATATATTTATTTGTCTTTTTTTGTACTTTTATTATACATGTTTACAGTACACAATGATTATATTCACTGTATGGTATTGGTACATGAACATAATACATTTCAATTCGCTTCTTGTATTTCCCCCTTCCTCTAACTTCCCTTTATTTTCCAGCATCAGATTCAGTAATTTATCTTATAAGAATTTATAAAGTTAATTTTCACTTATACAGACTGAAAGCCAGAATAATAGGATAAAGAACTTATAAAACATGAAAGACAATTGTACTAAATCAAAGTATACTTTTAGAGACATTATATTTGAAGACATATACTTGACATACAATAAGTGGATTCCCTGTCTTGTAAGTAGTATCTTGCTATAGTTTTCTTATGTATATGGCCTCCTGTAGTCTCTTTTCATTCCTTTTTAGGGTACTACATGGGTAATAAAACAGGAAAACAATAAGTATAATAAAGAGTCACTTATAACACCTCTCTTAATGAATACTATACTTTTAATGACTTTTCATGAGAAAATAATTTGACTGATACCTGCCTCAAAAGTGGGAGGACCCAAGTTCAATCCCTGGTACCCTCCAAAAATGAAAAAAAAAACACACAGAAAATAATTTGAAAAGTCATGGATATGGTACTATCTAGTTTTTAAGTAAGAAAAGCATGAGTTTTGGATTTTTTTCAACAAGTTATGTGAAATGAAAGTCATTTGTAAGAATGAATAAGTCATTTCCAGTTTTAAAATTTAGACTAATTGGACATGACAATATGAACAAGGATTGTAAGATAAAGACTCAAAATGTGAACAAGGGAGATAAGATACACTAATTGAATATTTTTGCATAAAATATTGGAGACTTGCCATATCCTTATTATATTATTTTCATGAATTTTTAAAATGCAATATTAAGGACCCTGAAGGCCCAAAATGAGATGTATCTGATCAAGTCATCAGCAAGTATTTATTTAATACCTGCAGGAACCTAATTGTGTCCCTTGATACTGCTCTGAAATAGTTTATAAGCTAAGAAAGATCAGTGTTCCAGTATCCTGGGTATGTAAAAATTACCCAAAGTTTAGTTACTTAAAGAAACAATGAAATGTTATTATCACTTTTAATTTCTGTGGGTCAAGGAAATTTAGGAAGTGCTCATCTAGGACTTTGGCTCAGCGTCCCTAGTGAAATTGCAGTCAGTTAATAGGTTGAACTAATATATCAAAGGGATGCAGCTACTGAGAGGCGTGTTCAAGCATATCTTTCTCTTCCCATGGTCAATCTGTGAGGCCAACTATGGGCTTTCTGAAATCTGACCAGTGTCAGACTTCCTACATGGCCATTCATGATTCTAACAGAGTTTTCCAGGAGAACCACATGATGGGTGTATATAGCCTTTGCTCATCAAGTTTCAGAAGTCACAATATCACTTACACTGGAAGTAGAGTAACAAAACTGCATGTGTTCCAGGTTCTTAATATGAAGAGTGTTGAAGATACTGTATATTCTAGAGGAGAATATTTTATGAGAGCTATTGATACTAACCTAAATTAATCAGTTCTTTTGATATTTTTCCTAAATGAAGTTTCCTTTAAATGTGTTTAACTATTAACAGGTATTTTTCACATTAATATATTAATCTAGATATTAAACAATGAATTTTGTCAGGTAGGTTAAATTAAAATAATCTAGAAAAATGGAAGAGAAACGAATGAAAAATAAAATGATGGAATGTGAATCACAGATTTTAATGGATGAAACCTCGGAGTATGTACTATGTAGTAAATTGTATGATAGGATTTAAGAAGTTATAAACAAGAATGAAATATTTTCTTTTCTGTAATATAGTTTAATGTCCTATGAGGTATTAAAGCATATGGATAATTATAATCTAAAACAGAATCATTTGCATATATATATATATATATATATATATATATAACACATATATGAATATACCATTGATGGTAATATCAGTAACACAGACACAGAATGACTTAAATGAAAAGGACTTACATATGTTAGTGTTACTGCGTGAGTCCTGTAAATCTCTTCCTAACTTTAGGATTTGCATGGATAGAAGAGTGATGACAAAAATGTTTAGTAGAATCCATTGTGTTAATGATATGAATGAACCTCATAGTGTACCCCATTCTACATGCTGATATTTATTGTCAGTTTACATGCAAATTTCTTCAGTTAAATTACAAGAAGTTTTTCATCATAGTGTTAATTCACTTATTATTTCACCAATAAAATCATCTCAGTTCTAAAAATCCAGGGCACAATTACTGAAGTAATTTGCTAGGTTGCAGGATTTTTCTTTCCCTTTTTGATGAAAGAGAACTCATTTGGGTTTCCTTCACATTAAGAAAAATGATAGAGAATGATTAAGAATGTAGAATTTAGAGATACACTGATTACCTTAGTCTATTTTCAGTCTAACGTGATCCTACAAAGTTAACTTAGCATCACAAAACTTCAATTTCATCATTTTATAAATTGGATAAACTTTAGAAAATGAATGGTTATTATTCCATGCAATATAGCTATGTAATAGCATCTAAGATTGTACTTATTAATATTAGTATATTATAGACACTTTCACACAGAAAGTCATTAATGAATTAAATGATTCTTGTACTTATTATTTTAGGGAATTTGTTTTACATATTTCATATATTTAACTTAAGATTTAATATAATCCCTTACTATAATAAATAGTATTTTAATAAGTAGAGCACAAAAAACTTCGATCCTGGTTCAAAACTTGGTATTAATGATAACTAAGGTTTAGTTCACTTTCATTTCACCATGTCCACAAGCATTGCTGATGTTTTGATACTGTGATTTATATTAGTCATCAGATTATAAAATGTGTATTTCCAAAACAGTTAATAAAGTGTGTTGACATGCTTCTCAATTAATACTTATGGCTTAATACTTATGGCTTTCTTCCTCACTCAGCAACGTTTAGAACCTCAAATGATTCACTAGATTTCAGCCAGTTATACTCTTAAAAAACTTTTTGCATATATCACAGTCATAAATTTTTATAAAAACAAATCCTAGCACTTTCAGGTATTTGTTTCATGCTACATTAACAGACATTAAACATCTTAATATGTCAGCCACAGTCTTAGCTATCAGGAATATAAAGTTGATGAACATTCAGAGCCTTAAGTATGATGATGTCTGTATATTGCTTTAAGACAAGGATTTACTACAATGATGTATGTTCTGTAAGTATAAACACTGGTGATACTAGGTCATAAAGAAATTATTAAAATGTTACCTCTTTAGCCCAGGTGCAGAACATTAAAAAAAATGATCAAGCTTTCCAATGTGCCAGAGTTAGTATGAAGCTAAAGAGAGAAAAAGTGCCTACATAGGACAAGGAATCAAGAAAAACTATTGGAAGTGTGAACATATTTAATGGGAATTTGTAATAATCTATAGCTGATGTTCATAGTATGAGGGAACAATAAAAAGAAAATATTCTACTGAAGGAAGTGATAACCAGATCAGAAATGATCTTTAATGCTATGTATGATAAAAAATTTGTAATTATTAGCAGTGACTTATTTGACATGTCTCAACTCATATATCACTCATGTAAAGAGAATACTAATGATTATATTGAATAGTGATTGTGAGGACTGAATAAAACTAAAGCACATATACTGTGGTGTATTGCCTTGCATATTAGATAAACATGTTTAATTTCTGCCTAAGTTGATATTTTTATATTTTCTTAGCCTGTAAAATATTAATTAAAGCAAGCTCAAATAAAAAGTCACATATCAGTAATTTTCTTCATGAGAATCATTATGCTAGATCCTGGAAGATAGTACAGGGAGAACTCCTTCCTAAGATCATTAAACTCATGCTCCTGTAGGGAAATCAGCAGTGAGTAAACTATATTGGACTAATCAGGTTTGGTGGCCCAGTGGTGAACATCTGGATAGCCAAGGCATCCAGACTGTGAAGAACCTACCTTGAACAAATTAGCAAGATCTTATCTCAAATTTAAACTTTTTAAAATGTTGGAGATATATAGCAGTCTCTGTGTTTCATTGCCAATATACATATACATATACGGTATTCCAATATAAATATGCATATACATGCACATATGAAGAAGCAGCAAAATGTAAATGCTATGGAGCCATATATTTACGCTTAATATAAGATAGTTAAATATTTCAGGAGATTATGACATTTAAGTGAGATTTTAGAAACACACAAGAATTAGCTGAGCATCATATATGCTGAGGACAGTATTTATTTTTACCTTCAGTAATATTAGCTTGTTACAGGACATAGGTCTAGAGTGACTTGGCATGCTGTCTGATTAACAATGTTAAGGTTGAGAGTGACGCTCAATAGTAAACCACTTCTTAAAATTATGAGACCACGTTCATGTGAATAAAGATAGGATTTTCTAAAAGAAGAGAGAGAGAAATAAATTGGACAAAAAAATAAAGCCAGGTAAATCTGGGTTTTGAAAGTCATGTAAAGAATTATGAACATCATTTTGAAGGATTTCAGGAAATAGTAATAGATTTGAAATGGAATGTGACTTCATCAGAAATGTTTCTCAGAATTCAGTGTGTGATATTCAGAATAGGTTGAAGAGAAGCAGGAAAGTCAATGAAGAGTTGAATTATTCTCTGGTTTTGAAGAGCAGTAATTGTGGAACAGAATGATGTGGAGAATAAGGAATTGATGTGAGATGTTTAGGAGCTTTGACTAAGAGCATTAGTGATATTTGACTCAAAGTGAGGTGAAAGAGTATTAACAATCAAGAGTAATTTCCCACCTATTTAAGAAAAAAAAAAAGAGTAGCTCTCAGATTTTTACTCAAGAAACAGTAAAGATGAAGGTTTCCTTCACAGAGGGAAAGAAAACACTGGACCAAGGGATTCTGATGAGACACAGTAGAAGATAATGGAGCAATTGCAAGTTTATTTTTAGTTTCCTGCACATCAAAATGAAGATGTTTAATAAGGAGATAATATTAAAAATAGAGTTCTGCTCTAGAGATGGAAGAGAAAAAGCAAAATAGTTTTCATGGGTTGCAAGATCCACATCTGTGTCTCAACACAGTAGGTGGGAAAGAAGAACAATCTTCAAAGTAGTTTGATATTTAAGAGTTTAATATTTAAGAAGAGATAAGAGAAGGTGATCTCTGGAAGGATCCAACAATGTTTTTAAAGATACTTTTTTGAGTTGGAATGTGGATATCCTTTGAGTCCTAATAACTAGTAATTTTTGATATTTGAGATCGTCCTATGAAACTTATACAATGGTTTCTTACGTATTTATTCTTATATATACTCTTGTATAATATTTTCGTTATTTCTCTTGCATTCTTTTCCATCTTACTCTGACAAAGTAAGGATTATGAGGATATATTCTTAGGCATTATAGAAGATTTATACCCATTCTCCTGATGCAGTAGAGCCTTGTTGAAGCAAGTTTGTAAATGCTGGGCAGGATTTAAAATGAAGCTTTGACAAAGTGAAAAGATTTATTATAAATATGTTTTTCAAAACTGCCACTTTGAGAATAGCTAACAACATTCATCTTTTTTTTAACCTCATAAGGCTATCGAATTGAGTTAAGTTTACCAAGATAACTCTAATAGTTTTTATTTTGTTTTGTTTTGTAACTTTAGTCATTTGGCTACTGCTGAGTTATTGCCGAATGTACTTTTTCTTAATTATTGACAATGTAGAAACTATGAAACAGAAGGGAAAAGTGAAAGCACTTCAGAATTGGAATATATAATGAACAGATCAATCAATAAACTCAAGTAATCCACCAGTTGTTGGACCCAGTAAAAGTCATGGATGGTAGATAGATAGATATACAAATGATAGATAGATAATACATAGATATATAGATAAATAGACAGACAGATAGATGACAATTGATTTTCCCCTGTAAAGTATTGCTTGGGTAAAATGTATTTTATTTGATGATGTGAACATGCTATTAGAAGCAAATGTTTGAAGAGAATTTCTACATTTATGTTGCCAAGATTGTGCTACACATTATTTACATGTTTATGTGTCAAAATATAAAATGTACAATTCCACTGTGTTTCCTTGTTAAACAGAACTATGAGGAAATATTTTGGTGGAATTGTTTTTAAGCTTGCAAATATAGGTGCATACATAGAACCCCTACTTATTTATGACTACAGCTACTTTTTGCCTCTTCTACAATTATCACCTTACTTGATAAAGTTCCAGTCTTATTAAGAATAATGGAAAAGAAAAACAATGGAGATAATATTTTAATATTGCCTTGACATTTAAAAAGTTGTTAAAGTACAAAGTCACAAGTAGCTTACTTTAACTAGACATGCTTTCTCAATAATCATCACCAAGAACTCAAGTAATAGCAAATACTGGGGAGACTGTGGGGAAAAGGGAACCATTCTGCCATGTTGGAGGGAACGCAGATGTGCACAATGACTATGGAAATCAGCACGGAGATTCCTCAGAGAAACTGAAACTAAAAATTACATTTAACCCAGCTATCCCTTCTTTGTATGTTTCCAAAAGAGCATCATATTATAGCAATATATGCACACCCATGCTGATCTCTGCACAATTCCTAATAACTAAACCTTGGAATCATCCTATATACCTATAAACTGATGAATGGATAAGGAAATTTGGTTTTTACACACAATGGAGTACTACTCTATCGTAAAGAAAAATATAAATAATTTTTAAATAAATGGATCCACCTTGTGACTAGAATCATAAATAAAATAAATCAGACACATTTAAAAATTTCATGGTTTCTGTTATATGAAAAACTCAAAATCTAAATAAAGAACACAATAAAACATAGGTAATAGGAAGAAAGGACATAGGTCTTTCTCAAATGAAAACGGCATCAGAAGAAGGAGCACGGAAGAGAGTGGGGAGAGGAAGGGGATGAAAAAAAGAATTAAATATGTTATGTTTATGTACTAAATCCACGCAAGAAATGTAAACATCATGTTTTGCAAACATGTACTAATAATAAATAAAATAATATATTTAAAATAATTCATATACATAGTATTTGAAAAAATATTTGAGTATTCAATCTCAAAAAATGTACTCTAGATTTTCTAAAATTGCAATTTCAATATTTTCATATCAGCTTCCACGCATTTTCTGAAATAATGGACATTTATAAATACAAATTGTATTCATTGTATACTCTGGGGCCTGACCCTTGATTTCTGTTTCTTTATGAGTTTTTAATTATTAGAGTGAGATATGGCATAGACTATGTTAGGCTAAATGTAACAGATTTGGTTCACTAGTAAAAATATTAAAATTTATAATTTTTGTGGTATGTTGTAATATTTCATATAATATAAATATGTTTGTAGAAATGGAATTTTTGTATGTTTCAATTATCTTCAAATAATGCCATATATTGATGAAATATTTTTAAACAAGTGCACAGATTAGAAATTTGTTAGCTGTTATACAAAGGAAGATATAAAATGAGTAGCAAAACCAACAAGTCACAACACTGTCAGTGTGCAGTCAGTAGAAGTCTGAGGCAGGCATCCAACTCCTCAAATAAGAAAAATAGACTACATGCCAAAGTTGTAATAATAGATGAAATTATTCTCTGGTGTATGAAGGGAAAACTGTAAAAATACTGTTACTAAAATTAAAACTTCTGATATAAAGAATGAGAACATGATACTTATTTTGCATGATTTTTAAAAATTGAAGGCCTGGGGTTGAGCTCAGTTGTGCTGCTGCCTGCCTTGCAGGCTCAAGGTTCTTATTTCAATCTGCGGTAAAAAGAAAGAAAGAAAGGAAGAAAGGAAGAAAAGGAAGGAAGGAAGGAAGGAAGGAAGGAAGGAAGGAAGGAAGGAAGAAAGAAAGAGAGAGAAGGAAAAGAAAAATTGACTAATTGACTAGAGGTTCCTGAGTGTTCATTCCTGCGGTGGAATGGGGGAGCAACTGGGGGAATACTTGCGGGGAGGGCAATTTAAAAGCACAAAACTTGAAAACAAAATCCAACAAGATTATTGTTTTTCAGTAGAAAGTATATTAAATGTTTGATCAAATGGAAGTTTAGAGAGAGATGCTCTGAATATAAAAGTTGTTTTTGCCCAAACATTTGTCAAGTGAACTGATGGTTGGAGTTCCACATTCTAACAGCAGAGGCAACTGGCCTATCTAAATGCGTTGTAAAACTTCAGAAGCATTAAAGTTGAAAAATTTTGGCTTGAGTAAGTTGATAGCTGTTATTTCCTTGTTCAACAAACTTCTTTTAATGTCCTTTTTACATAAGCTGGGGTCACTCTGTGTCTGTCTTACCACTGCGCTTCCAATCCTTAGAGCTTTGTCCAGTCTATTGTTGGCGCTCAATATTAAATGATAAACATGCATCACTCCTTCAGATACTGTCCAGGGACTTAAAGGAGATGTGGATCTTTAAAAGCCCAATGTACAATATTGTGTGTAATAAGTATGACTGTAGAGAGGAAGCTGACGCCTTTACAATTTTATTGAAAAATGTTTGATGAGCTAGAAATTAGTTATATTGTCATTTAATACAGCAGTGATAAATATTTCTGTGTTTATATAGTTTTACTGCTTTATAGGATGTCCTATTTGAACTTCCCTGAACTACCAATATTTATTCATTCTGATGGCATAACAATCACAGAGGAATTCACTGATGACAACATATTGGATTCTGTAATTTCTTTTTCCCCAACTTATCCATCTAAGTAAAGTTGAAGTCAAAGAAGATTATTACTAATAGAATGTTCATAAAATATATGCATTGGGTTAAGATGATGAAACTATATGACAATTTGAGGCTCTAACAGTTTATCTAACATGATATAACAAGGGGCTGTGTAGTTAACTTGCAAAAAATATTCATACCTAACATTATGCAAAACAAGAAATCCCTGGTGCAATTTATACATCTTACTATGGTCATAATTATGTCAGATTTTATAATCAGGATCAGTAAGAAAAATATTTGTTCTCAGCCTCTCAGTGTTAGGGTAGTTTCTTAAAGAAATGGTGAAGGGGAGCATTGCATACACTTTCCACCCACTTAACTCCTCCTTACTGCTGAATCAACATAAAATGAAACTCTAGTATAGTTAAGGGTACATGTATCTTGGAAGGTGTCCTTGCTTCTATATTTATATCTGTTTCTGTTAAATGCAGAACTATATTGTCACATCACTTTGTAGTGGAACTTGACCTTGTTCCAAAATATCTGTCATGGTTATTTGTTGCTATGGAAATTGTGAAACCCTTTTAAATGAAACTATAAAGCACTTACAAACTCCTTCACTCTAGCAAGACCCGGATTTAAAGGAAGAATATTTCATATATTTTGAAGATATCTGAATTGCTAAGAAATAAATCAACTCTCCATTGTCCTTTATATTTGAAGTATTAGAGGTGGCTCTAAAAGGTGGCAGTAGGAGCTAGAAGATGAGGCTGCCCGAGTTATTGACTACTTGGGACAGTACAAGTGTGTAAAATGCCTGCATCCAGTCCACACTTCTTAGCTCATTTCAATTTGCTCTGCCACATACAGAAGTGCTCTGGGCTCAGGAATAACTCAGAGTGTGTGTTCCTTCTGGTTTTGAGGTTTGGTTTAGGAATAGCTGGCGCATGTGCTCTCAGCTTTTGAAGACTGTCACTTACCCTTCAGCATACGTGGTTATTCCTCCTTGTACAGCAGAGAGCATGAGACAGAAAAGGACAACAAAAGACTAAATGTGTTTATGCGCAATGTTGCTCAGAACTGTTTCCTGAAAATTCTACTCTTTGAAATGGGCTAAAATATCATTATTGAGTCAAAGAAAAACCAGCACAAATCAAAAAGTGAAGTAATATATACCTCAGTGCAAGTTGCTTTGTTATATTTCCCCTAAATACATGCATGCGATGTTGGATCTAGTATAGAAAGCATTCAACTAATATTTACCAAGACTAAAATGATATAAATATAAATAAAATATATATAATATTAAAAAGTATAGTTTTGAAATGATTGAGGTTACTTTAAAGTTACCAAAATGCATATGGAGTATTTCTTCAGAAGCTGCTAATCTAGCCAAATGGTAAAGCTTACAATTAATTTTTCACTATTATTTAAGGTGTAACATTGAAATCTTTAAATGGCTAGAATGACTCATCTATTACCTATTAAATAATTTTATGTTTATGTGTCATTTTTCTATTAACATACATGTATACAAATATAACCTAAGTGTCATAATAGGCTGTGGCTATGTAATCTAATAGAATACGTTGATAATCTTCACTGGGATTTTCTACTAAATACAGGCAGAGAATAAAATTCCAGCTGAAAGTTGCACAGATCTCAGAAAGTTATATGAAATGCTAATCCATAGTAAGAACTATCCTCTAATATGTAGGCTATAACTATGATACGTATATTAAGTTTGTACTGAAATTCTTTAAACTTTTCCTTAGTATATTTGTGATACTGAATAACTATATTTATCATGAAATATTGGCACATAGACATACTGCATCTTGATACATTTTACTCTCCTTTCTCCTTTCTTCCCTCATATTACTCCCCATCTCCAGATCCCCTCCTGTCTCCACCAAGTCTGGCATTTTTCATTTACTTTGCTTCTCATTTTAGAAAATAATCTAAAATATCTGCTCATATAAAAATATGTCAAGTAATCAATTGATCAAAGTGCTTGTAGTTTAGAGAGAGCATATCACTTTTCCCTGATAAAATAATGTAGAACTTTACATACCAAAAGTCCTAAATGCTTTCAAAGTAATTGAAAGCAAGCTTTTAGTGTTCAAAATTATTCAACTACTTTTATTATTGTTTTTGCATATAAAGAAAACCTCGTCTGAATAGTAGTATGTATTGAATACACCAGGAATTAGTCCACTGTGGCAGTGGAAAGTCCCACGATCTAGACCACTAGTATTGTAGCCTCTATAATATCCATCCTTTGGCAGTGGAAGAAACTAATTTTCTCATAACCAATACAATACAGCAAAAGCGATGAGGAACAAATCCTGTGACTGTATAGAAATAAGGTTTATACTTGGAGGAACATCAAGTTTCTCTTGCTGACCTTGAATGAACAATCATATTGTACACACCCTATAGAGGGGTTCTGGATAGGAAATGGAGACAACCTGTAGACCCTGAATGTAACATGGAGAATATAGCAAAAGTCAAGCCAGGGTCCTCACTCATGCAGTCAAATGATTTTTACCAAACAACTCATATGCACTTGGTAACAAAATTTTTCCCTAAGAGAGCTTCTAGGAGAGAACTCAGTCCAGCCAACACCTTGATCACAGCCTTATGAGATTCCACCCTAGATCTATTAGTCATAGTCATTTTGAAGTAGTTATGTACATTGTGATAAGCTGCTATATTTCTGGTGATTTATTGCACAAATCACCATACAAATATATCCAGCATAAGAAAACTGAAACTGTGAAAAACTAGCATAAGTAATATGTTTTACTGATTTTTTTTAACTGTTTGAATTAAACCATTTAATAAAGTCTAAATTTCTTTTTGGGGTGAAGGGAGATCCCTAAGGCAAATAAGAAATAGCTGAAATAAATAAACATGACATTTAAGAAACACTTTACAATGATTACTAGCTCTCCTCTGTAGTTTTGCTCTTCTATTTTCAAATGATTTTAGATTACATGATATCATTATAAACTTTAATTTTATAATATCTGGTCTTATAAATTTAAAAAATAATCCCTGTATTGGAAAGCCCATCAGATATACACAAAGATAAACTTATCTTTCCAAATTTAGTAATCTTTAAGGATGGAATTTTAAAAGATGATTCAATATCTTCTCAAATTTTACTGTCACACTGTCCATATATAAAAGTTAGCTATTTATCTGAGCATTACCCCTTAACTACTGTATTATATTTTTTATATTGCTCTCCTAAAATAAAGGGAAAGTTCTGCTTATTGGAATCCTCAGGAGAGGTAAGTATTAAACAGAGGTTATACTTCTCCTTATCCTTTGAGTTATCACTATGACACATGCAAGTTCTAGGCTTAAAAAATATGGAAGGAGGTGAGGTAACTATAGCTGCTTTGAATCATGACAATAGAGAAATGTCACAAAAATAACACTGTGTACCAATAAATCATGATAAATACTTATTAGCATGAACAAAGATGATTCTCCAGTACCTTGGTTCCTGGTTGAGCTCTTACTATGTGGTTATAAACAACATCTGTGAACCTCAATTTTAAATGACTATTCGTACAAGCCTAGAAAAAATGGCATGTTTCTACACAACTTGGTGAGACCTTGCTTATGTTGAGCAGAGCTATTTTGATAGTAATGCAGAAACTTTTGTTCCAGAAAGCTTTATTTGCAGAAATGGAAAAAAAAAAAAGCCTTTCTACTGGTATTTACTTTGAAATTTGTACTGACGCAGACAGTTCTCATTCTGCAAAGATAAACAAAATCCTCACGTCTTGCTTTCTTGACGAGATACATTTGAGAGTAACATATGGATGAATTAGGATTGGCTTGCTGTTCTTTACACAGATACTTTGAAATACTTCTCACCAGAAGATTGAAGTTAAAAGCTTATAAAAATAATCCACTCCGTGTATAAATATGCCAGCCAATCAATGGAGTAAAGTTCATTTTAAGTCTCTTGTCAACAAGAGAAGCAGCTTCACATGATAGTAAACTGTCTCTCTCTCTCTCTCTCTCTCTCTCTCTCTCTCTCTCTCTGCCTTCTGTTATAAGTCAAGATTTGAAGAAAGATTAAACACCGGAAAAAAAACAAAGTTTGTGTCTTTGACTCACTATTAGTTTCCTTATTATTTAATAAATATCAGAGCACAGAAAAAGTGGCATAAATGCAAATTCTCATGTTACTTTTCCCAGCTGATGGTAGGATGGAGTTTAATTTTTGGCAAAGAGTTAGAGTACTAAGTGTTTTCTATTTTATTACTTTATAAAATATAACACTAAATTTTTATGAAATAATCTCACAAAATATGAGTATCATTAACGTTATGAATTTCATTTTGTGACAATGCACACAAAACAAATACATGTTAAATATTTCCCAATAGTTATTCTTGGAAAGGAAGGTAAATGAAAGTAAAATCTTGCTTAAAAATAATAATAAATAAAATTTATTTAAAAGGCGTTGTGGGTACTGGGAGTATAGCTAAGTTACAGAGCACTTGCTGAGTATGCTCAAAGTCCCCCATCCAAAGCTCAGCATGGAAAAAGCCACTGGGGAAAAATCTACCATAATACAATTTCTTTTTTATTTTAAGACCTTTGCGGTTTATTTTTATTTTGGCTAAGTTTTTCATAAATTTCCTGATTAATATTTTAATGGCTAGATAACTACACTTGAGATTATATAGTTAAATTCATATGCATTTTATATTATTGATTTTTAAGAGAAGAAAAGTGTTAAATGTACTATGCACAATTGGGTTCAATGGACTTTGAAAAGAAAATTTGAGAGAGATAGAGACAAAAAGGGAAACATTGAGAAAGAGAAGGGAGCGAGAGAAGTCTAGAATATTACACATCAGATGTTTAAAGGAAATCATGTTTGGGTAGTGGATTTTCCTGTAACTGTCACAATTCTTTTTTGTTCTTGAATCAATTTCCTGAAATTTATCTTTTAACCTGTATTAAATATTGCATTTTGTCACATCACATTAAATATATTTTCTAACATCTACATGTGAAAATATAGTGATTTTTATTAAAAATGAAATTTTTCATCAATAAAAATTCAATTGATAATAATCGTATTTCTCATAGGAACCAAGGAAGAAATGATATTTTGTGTGTTGTGCTACATTTCTGATGTATCATCAAAGTTACAATTAAATACCAAAAGTGAGGATGACTTTTAAATTCATACGGAATATAATTAATAATTTTACTGTTTCTAGGACAGTCTTATAATACCAGCTGCTATTCTTAATATCAATGTGTATATTGTATCATATATGTAATATTTCATTGAAATGAAAAATCATCTCAAAACATGAAAACTTTATGAAAACATTCATTGATGTTTCTTTAGTAAAACATCAATTTTAAATGTTAAGAACATCAGTTCTTACTAGCTCCTGCTCATCAGTATCCCCTGCATCTTCACTGACTTGCAGAAAGAAAGTAACTCATTGAATAAGAATGTAGTATATTAAATAGGAACAAATAGGTTTTGCTGAGGACTATCAGGGCTTCTCTATGATCACCTTTGTTTATTTTTACATTTTTTTACTGCTTGGATTTATAACACATTTGTCTGACATCAGATTCACTCAACATTCATGACTCCCTTCTCCCCTAGGAAATTAACCCAGCAAGAGAAGTAGATGTAGTTTTTAATGAAATTTTACTCTAAATCTGTGTGTGTGTGTGTAAATCTGGCAAAATGTCTAGAAGTATTTTTGCTCTTTTTTTTTCTTAAATTTGTTGTGCATCTCATCATGGAAAAAAAAATCTACCTTGTTCTTCAGGAAAACAACTGCTCTGCAGAATTGAGACGGAAAGCCTTCACCTTTTCATTTCAGTCAGTATGAGGATATTTGCTCCATTCCATACTATTATAGTATGTTCTGGGATTACTTTCCTTTCTAGATTCTTCTTAGGTGCTCAGGTGGATATGCAGGCAAATTTTGATATGGACTTCAATAAATACTAAGACAGATTCTTTAAAAATGTATACCTGATTAGATTACAAAATATCTGCTCTTTCCCAATAGTTTACATACCCCTGTCTACAAATGTATTATGAGGATCTTACATATCACAATAGTTAAGAAATAGCCTATGATTACTCCTATAGTAAGTTTTTCCACAATACTCTTCTATCAGTTATGTGTTTTTATAATCTAAAATATCTATCTTTATTTTCTATAAAATGTATGAAGTTTCTTTAGCCCCAGACATGTGAAGGAATTATTATAAGTATGTAGATTGAGTTCATGGGGAGGGTTGAAAAAGAAAAACAGAAAGAGGAGAGTGCAGCAAGAAAGAATTCTGAAGGAGCTTAAGAGATTATCTTGACTTGTCATTAATATTGTTATTGAATGTAAACTGCTAACCTTCTTAGTATTGTTGAGGTAAAACAGTAAAAAACAACCCTACAAAAGAAAACAGAATTACTAGATAGTCTGACAGGACACAGCACAATAAAGCAGCCAGCAGCCATGATCAGTAGGACATCAATTTGTCTTTTGGGCTGTAACACCTGCTACTAATTGGCACGAAGCACTCACCAGTCACTGCATGCTTTAGCACACTCAGTTGTCTCCTGCATACGCTGTGAGGAGCAGTAGAGCTAATTGCTGCCGCTTCAGCGCCGGTGAATCAACGTACTGAGCTAATAGCCACAGATAGAGGGCAGACAGACTCCTGCTAGCAGCTTAGAGTTGCTTGTGATAAGTAAGGCAGTTGGCACACACCTCAGGACAACGTGGAGAATGATGGTATGCCTTCTGGATTAATGTGCTGAGGTGTTTTGCTTTATTGTGTGTTTTAAAAATCTCTATTAACATTTTTGTGCTGATACCAAAGTGGACATTAATGGCTCACAGAAACAAGAAGTGTAACGTGTGAATGAATCGTCATCTTGAAACTAGATTATGAGCATTGGTTGTTTTCAAAGGGATGTGCAGGAGGAAGCCTTGGCAAGAAAACTTGCTGCATAATCTTACATGGAGTACAGATGAAACTTTGAACTGCAAGTAAGTTCTCTTGTTTTTATCCAACTCTTTTCTTATCTTTTCAAATTTAAGACAGCAGGGAACTAAAGAGAAAGTTAAGATCTTGTTTGAGTATAATGTATCTGCCATATCACTTTCTATTACGCTTGTTCAAAGGACAGAGTAGTAAGGATGCGCGAGTAATTAGTTGCTTAAAGAGTAAGTACCACTGCCTGTCTTATTCTTCTTGATAACGCAGTGGTATTGCGATTCTGTTGGGATATCATTATAATATTTACAAAGACACGTGTTTTTGAATTGTAACTCTGGTTTGTCATTTTAGAAAAACAGAATCCTCAACCACATTCTCTACTTTCTCTTCCCTAAAGCAACATGAAAGAATAGCATCAGAATTGACACAATTGTGTTTTGTTTTTGTGCATGCACACACTGAAATTCTGTTTTATGTCTAGTAGTGAGACGTTTGAGTTGATAGGTAAGTTACAGTGGCTAACTGCATCAAAATGACTGGGTTGAGTGTTTTGTGCCTTGCTAGGATATAGAGTATCGTGATGTTTCAGTATAGATGTTTTAGTGCATTAGAGCATCCATCTCTTTTTGGGAGCATTAACCATTTAGAATTTGAATCTAGGTCGACTTTAGCCTTGTAATAAACATTTATACTAGACAGTCTTAACGGCTTTCCTACTTTGTTGTGTGGCTTCTCTTTAAAAATATACTTTTAAAAAACATACTTTAGTAGCTACAGGATGGGTGGGCCGTTTGTAATAAGATGGGGGCCCAATCTTCTGGTAGTCTAATGTATGACTCTCATATACACAGATGGTCACCGACTTAATGGAGTTACAGTACACATGCAGAAAGCCATCCTTAGCAGCAGGATAATGCAACGGCCTGGTGTAAGGTTAACTCCAAGTCATACTCATTTACTCTCACGAGAGAGCCAATTGTCAAACACAGTAACCAAATACTCAAGTCATTGTGTTGCTTAACATTAGAGAAATCAATGATTTGTTTTAAAAAGCACATTTTAAGCACAGAATGCTGCCTGCAGTCGGCACGCCCTCGATGGAGTCTTTTTGTGTATCTCCTTGCACACTTTTTTTCCCTGCAAATTGGCTCCACTGTTGGTTTCTGTAGTTTGCTTAAGTTGTGGCCAAGTGCAAGTCGGTGCATTTATCTGTGTAGGTGAGTCTTCAAGTTTCAGCTACTCGATACCCTTGACTGTGGACTCATTCTTCTATGAAATAAAGGTGGAATTTAAGGGGTGTTCAATTCTAATGAATGGCGACCTCCTCACCTCATAGCTGTTCCAATGATGTGCTGAGTAGGGAGTGTGAATCCCCACAACTTTGCCTCAAAAATCATTTCTAAGCATTAACTGTTAAGGGAACAGAAAAGGTAGCATGGCAGGCTGCCTCTAGACAATTATGGAGTGATTTTGAATATTATTTATTAAGAGATTTGATCACAAGCTTTTCTAGGATATTAAAAGATGTATGTTATCTGCATTAATATTACTTGATGATATTCGCAGATGAACTGTAAGATTAGTTTAACAGGACATGAGTAATTTTAATTCTAAAAAAAATAACCTGAGTTAAAATTAGATGTGCATTACACTCTTGTTTCTCAATCTTTCAGAATTTGAGTTTTGCATAATGTGCATTATATCAAATGTTTCTTTTTATTATTCTAACTTTTACACAGGCAGACAACCTGCTTTTTTTTTTGCCATTTTCCATTTTCCAGTATTTTGGGACATAGACCAAGTTTGAAATAAAATGTTGAAGTCAATTTTTTTTATCAGAGAAAATCACTATTTTCTTTCATCAGAAAATGTATGTCAAGGAAATATATAGGTAATTGATAATTCCTTTTTCTTATGACTTGATAAGGAATTTTGCTTCCCGAACATATAATGATACTTTACAATACTGTAAAAAGTAAAACCAAAAATAAATGAAGTAATTCCCAGTGTGAGTATTTTAAAAGGGTAGATAAATGTAATAACCTCTCATTATAAATGTTCAAGTAAAGTTTCAGAAAACAAGAACATTTTTCCTACCGATATTGTGTAAAATGATATAAAACTCATAAAGCAGCTGTTATCTCAACTTTTTTCTAACATAGAACTTTCTGTGTACATTTGCATTTTACTGTAGTCCAAACCTTTGGGGAGAAATATATGGTTTAAGTTTCACTCAGGATTTCAACTTATGAATAAATTAAAGTTGGCAGCAACAATAATTTAAGCAAAAAGGTCACACTGCTTCTTAATATAGTGGGCATGCATGTGGTCTGAGTTTAATTTGTATTTGGAATTCTATGAGCTGATTTTGGTAACAGTCATATTTTTTCCATTTTTTAAAATGAGTTCTTCTTTTGGGAATCATGGTATACTAGAACCATTTTGTCATTCCATATCTCCATGGCTTTCACTTGCAAAATAAGAACGTACAATTAGAAATTTGGAATGATGGTTTTAGACAGAAGTGACTTTCCAAAACTTTTTATTATTCTTGCCTAAAACTGATGTGTGGGTATAGATATTTTTTTTCTTTTATAATGGGATTTTTATGACTTATAATGTGACAGACTGTGGATTCAAAACTAACAACGACCTATGGGACCATCTACACTAGTTTCATTTTCACATGTTACTGAGTTATTTGAAGGAACTGTGGGAATTCATTAGTGTTCGTAGTCAATTCTGAGTTAGCAAAAAGAGCCACTATGAGGAATATATAGTATTATGTTCTCGTGGTAGAGTCTGTGTACAAATTTTAAAGGTTCAAAGTGCTGAGAGACAAAATTAATATGCAATTTTCTTTTAAATTGAATATGGGAGTCACTGGATGACATGATAAAGGACATAAAATACACATAGAAATTACAAATGTAGCCTTTACCACTTTATACATTAGAAGGGGAAATGATTTAAAATGTGAGCATGAATAGAATGACCTTGAAATAGAATCAACGCCTGCACAATGTCAAGCAAAGTGCCAATCTCAGAGGAATTTGAAGACAAAAGTGTTGGTCTTAGGCTGAAAGTACGTAACACATTAATGTTTTAGATATACCCACACATACAGACACGCAGAACTAATTACTTAATATAAATTGCTCAAAACCTCAAATTGTTATCCATGAACAAAATTATTTTCCATGGAAACCTTAATAAACCCCCTAAATATTTTTATTCAATATTTTCATTTATAACTCTGTCAAAATTTGTGTTTAAACAGCCAGGCCAAACAATAAGAAGTCTTTAAATTGCTAAAAATTCTAAAATGCAATTGTTTTCATGTTGTAGCAATCACGTCTAATGAAGAATGTGTATCAACATAATGACAATAAATAATTTCTATGATCAAGAGTTGAATCTTCTACCAGAGCACTGTAAAAGACAAATTTCCTTTTATCTCCCAAGGTGTTTAAAGGTCTTACTAAACCTTGAACATTTGATTATGGTCATTGAGGCTACAAATACAAAAGGCAGAGGCTGTCATTAATTCAAGAAACTAAAGAACTTAAAGTATTTCTCTCTGTTATCTTGGTAAATGGAAAAATTCAAACCTTGTTCATTGAGCATCTTGATAAGAAATTGACAGGAGGTGTAACTTATGTATGGCTTTTAGAGTGCAAGCATTCTCAGGCCATGGCAGATGTGTAGTTCCTATTACTTTGTAAAGTCATTCATTCTAATGCCTAGTGAAAGGGTGGGTTTCAGACAGAGCTGAGCACTATTTCCTGAATGGGGGAGGACAGCAGTGTGTGCGATGAAGTGCATCATTGAAATGGGGGCCCAGCTAATGAATGCTCTCCCTGTTGTGTTCATGAAGGTGTCAGAATGAGCCTTTTCTGATTCTGCATCACTGAATCCTCATGGAAATGCAAATTGTTTATCCAAGGACAGTGACTTGCCTTTGTTCTTTATCATTTAAGGGACTCATTTCTTCAATTTTGCAGCACACCACTGGAATCCGGAAAAGGGTTATTAAAGCTAGAAGAAAGTTCGCTATTTCTTTAGAACTTTACATCTCAGTCTGAGATACAGAGACATAGAGTAGTCACCAAGGAACGCTTATCCCATCAAAGAGATAGTCATACAAAGAGAAAAATGACGAGAGACTCACAAAGAGAGAAAGAGAAACATAGAGACACTGAAAGAAGAATAAAAAGAGAGAGCAAGGAGAAACTGAGATACATCGTGAGCGAAAAATATAGACATTTACAGAGACAAGTATAAGTAGAGTTCCTACACAGACAGGGAGAAAGACAGACTCTGATAGATGGACACTCAGGCAAAGAGAAATGAATTGAAAGAAACAACCAAATGCAAAAAGACAAATGGTAAACAAAGCAACACAAAATACATAGATGGGGAAAAAGGGAGTAGAGACAACACCTCTTTCAGAGACAGAAAGAGAAATGTAGGGTGGGAGAGAGGAAAGGAAGGGGGAGAGGAGGGCAGAGGAGAGGAGAAAAGAGGAGAGAGGATGTTAGGTTAGTTTTTTATAAGTGCTGCTGTAGAGCAGAACCAACTGTAAATGAGCCTTAATTCTGATTGAGTTCCTTATTTTCAGTAATGAATTTTTTAAACTTCTCTGAGCCAAGGTTTATGTCTGAAAAGAGTGATAAAATTATATAGAAATATATATATATATGTATACGTATATATGTCTCAGAAAAGAGGGATTAATATACATTACAATCATTAGCTAAGTAGAATTTTTCAATGTAAAATTTTGGAGCCAGGGCTTAAGTGAATTCTATTTATTTTCTTGTATCTTGCATGGAATATGGTGAAGCATTTAATACTGACAAGCTACAGTAGTTTCACCTGTAAATCTACAGTATTATTTTTTAACTTAGGCTCTTGTTTTTGTGCCTTAAAAGAAAGAGTATATTTCATTTGGGACTTTGTACAACATATTTTCGTACCTCTATTAACTAGCTTAGTTTGGAGAATTAATAAGTACTTAGTAAATATTTAATAAATGTATATATATTTGCTCTGAATATGAGTTTCCCTGAAGTAAAAGAAAGCTGAAATGAGGTTTTGATGCTTGATATAAAACATTACTATGAAATAGTTGATTTCCTCCTACGTTTTTTAGACAGTAGTGGTACTGATTTGCAGAAGCAGTAGAGTAGATGTCTTGCTGCTGTCCACCCACTTTCAGAGAGCAGTTAAAATGAAAATATCTTTGCATATGAATATTACCTTCATCTTTGTGGTAGCTTTGGTCATTTGTATGTATTTGCTTAATACAAGGATTGCTGTAGAGCAGGGAAAAGGTAGACATTTTGGAAATGGTAAGGTAATTATTGTAGTAACAAAAGAGAGATTAGGGACAACTAAATTGAACAAAAGGCATCAATATTAGATTTGAAAAAGATTTTTTAAGTGAGATAAACCTGTTTATTTTTCTACATTCAAATGAACATTTGAAAAGTAAGATTCCTAACTATACAGCAGATTATGAGAAAAACCATTTTGCAGAAAATAATTGAAGAAATCAAAATTTAAGTTTCTTCTATTTGAAAGTTTTTTAAAATATTGGATTTTAAATACTGAAATCTCTTTATTAAATAGGTCATATTTTATCAATGACTATATTAAGAGAAAAAAAATCCAAAAATGTAAACAAGACTGGTTTACAAGAATACTTTTTCCTTAATTATATTGATGAATTGTTGAATTTGTTTTATAAACCAATGAGCAAAAAATGTTGTGTCTCCTCTGTTCCAGGAACTGTGAATCTTCCAGGAACTGTTTTAAAATAGTTACCCATTGACCTCTACAAGGTAGGGGATATAGAACAGATGTCTCCTCCCTGATTAATTTTATTTTTGAATATGTCTACATGAGTCCCTTCAGTGAAGGGTGTTGAAAAATCTATTAAATAACCTCACCTTTGTTGTTGCTGTTGTTGTTGTTGTTACTGGGGATCGAACTGAGGCCCTTGCACCTTGAGGTTACCAAGCAGATGGTGGCACCACTGAGCTAAATCCCTGGCCCCCTTACCTTTTTTTTTTGGTACCGGGGATCGAACTCGGGTTCTTGCGCTTGCCAGGCAGGCCACCGAACCGCTGAGCTAAATCCCCGGCCCTTTTTTTGCTTCATATTGAGTTTATTGGTACAATCTAGGTATACAATACAGTTACATTCATTATTGGGATCCTGTACCTTCACATGACAGTTCTTGGTTCTCATTTTTTCCCCTTGTACCTGCCCTCCCTTTACTCCCTCCTTCCCTCTCCATGTACAAACACTTTATTTCCATTTTTTCGTTTTCATCCTATGAACATGGCTAGAATTGCTGTGCTTTGGTACAATAGCTACTATTACATTGGTGTTCTCACATTTAATAGAAAATAAAATAAAAAATTCAAGCATATTTTCAGGGCTTACTGAGAAATTATCACTCAAGATATATCTGGTTCTCAGTACCATAGATTATATGAATTTTTATTCTATATTCATAATTCAGGTTTAAGAATAACATAAAATTTAACAGAGCCTTAGGCAGTAAGGCTTAACTTAATGTGTTCTCAAAACACTTTTCAAGTGATAGTAACACTAATGGAATATATTGTGCCATTGAGAAAAAGTGCTACTTCAAACAGCATTGGCGTGTTTATGGAATATAAGGTATGTCTATTAAACAGCCCTCATTTACACCCACACACACCCACACCCACCCACACACATACACAAATTCTAAGCATTTCCTTAGAGTTCATGTTTATTTTAAAGGAATAGGTGTATACCATTGAGAAAAATGTCAAATTATGCATATAATGAAAAATAAGTCAAGTGATAGTAACACTAATGGAATATATTGTGCCATTGAGAAAAAGTGCTACTTCAAACA
Source organism: Fukomys damarensis (assembly GCF_012274545.1). Classification (NCBI taxonomy): domain Eukaryota; kingdom Metazoa; phylum Chordata; class Mammalia; order Rodentia; family Bathyergidae; genus Fukomys; species Fukomys damarensis. The sequence goes on from NW_022900932.1 coordinate 33,289,301, forward strand.
GCATTGGCGTGTTTATGGAATATAAGGTATGTCTATTAAACAGCTCTCATTTACACACACACACACCCACACACATACACAAATTCTAAGCATTTCCTTAGAGTTCATGTTTATTTTAAAGGAGCAGGTGTATACCATTGAGAAAATGTCAAATTATGCATATAATGAAAAATAAGTTTCCATCCCTTTAATTCATCATATAAAACTCTGCTCTACTCTTTTGG
>NW_022900932.1:33289663-33294969 GCF_012274545.1 Fukomys damarensis
TGGTACTGGGGATCCAACTTGGGTCCTTGCACTTGAGCTAAATCCCTGGCCCTGATTTTACTACTTAAATACTCATCTGGGCATAGCTATGTGGGGGATCTATCTAGTCTGTGGCTTCTTGATTTCTGATGATCTTCCCTGTGTTCTGCTTCCTAGCCACCATGAAGTGAAAATATCTTTGCTCCACCATACTTTTGTCTATGATGTTTCTAGCTTAGTTCCATAGCTCATCTATCTTCTTTATACTTTATAGAATTGTGTGTGTGTGTGTGTGTTGATTATATTGTCCCTGGGTTTGTCAATTGTAGTAAGAAAGATGTTTAAGAAAAGAAATTACTCAATCTTAGTGGAATCACAAATCTCCTTAACCTACACTGTAAATGTATTGCTCTACCTGCTCTATGAAAACAGCCCATAGGTCAGTGAGAGCAGAAGCAAGGAATTAAGGGACCAAAGCAATAATCCTGGTATGAGAACATTACTTATGATCAGAAGTGGTCTTTATTCTGGGTTTATTTTATTGGACTAAGAAAATACATTGGATGCCGGGGACTTAGTGAAGTGTACCTGCCTCTCAAGTGCAAGGACCTGAGTTTGATCCCTAGTTACAAAAAAAGAAAGAAAGAAAGAAAGAAAGAAAGAAAGAAAGAAAGAAAGAAAGAAAGAAAGAAAGAAAGAAAGAAAGAAAGAAAGAAAGAAAGGAAGGAAGGAAGGAAGGAGAGAGAGAAAGAGAGAGAGAAAAGAAAGGAAGGAAGAAAGAGAGAGAGAAAGAGAGAGAAAAGAAAGGAAGGAAGGAAAGAAAGAAAATGTACTGATGGCTTGAATGGGAGGAATGAAAGAAGTAGAAGGCTCTGGGATGATTCCATAAATTCCAAAAATTAGGGAGGATAAATGCATTTTAATAGGCAAAACATAATTTGAATTTTGAACATGTTATATTTGAGATGAAAATAATGCATATAAGTTCAATGACTGCAAGTTTGGATACAAAAAAGAAGTAGAACTGGATATAAATTTTAAGAAATGAAGACTCTTGGTTGAACTCTGAGACCCTTAAAATCTTAGGGAAAGTATCACCTCCATCAGGTGCTATTGATCCTTCCTGGAAGACACTTCTGATCTGTTTGTTTGTTTGTTTTGTCTACAGATCAGACACATAGCCACTGTTAACTTTACGTGACACTGAGCCATGTAATTTACTATGTGTCAGATGGACAAAGGAAAGGTTTTTTTTCTATTAACAGAAAATGTTAATCATTAATTAATCATGAGACACTGCAAAGCTTTCTGCACATCCTCTGTACATGAGCAGGGCATGACAACAGGTGAGTATTACTACGATGTATGCAAACAAAGCAGTGACTTGTGTCTCCTCAATCAAAGTCTAGGTCTCTGTGACAATTTCTTAAGCAAACTCTCTCTTGATTTTGTGGCAGGCAAAGGTGTCTGGGGAGATTGCTTAGAACTTGGGGAGAGCATTGGTAATTCAATTAATACATGTGTTCAGGTATCTTCTCTGATATTACTACCCCACCACACTGTTTTCATGCTATGACAGTTTGTCAAGATTCTCATATGTTCTACACAGTCAACTGCCTGCTTTATATTACCAGTATTCCCCTACTTTTGCCATTTGCAATTTAATTTTCTATATTTTATTAAGTAAGTTATTGGTCTTCTACTTTTCAAATTTGAACAAACTTGTTGAAGTCAAATATTTTCTTTACATGTCTCTAGCCTACTGCTTTGACACTACTAATTTTAATTCATATGCAAAGCGAGGTACATAGAAATAAGTACTTTTGTTGAGCCTAATATATTGAACATACAAATTTATCTTTCAAAATTACTATAAGAAAAGAGGTTTTGTAGTGACTGTTTTGTACATAACTCATTTAAGTATGAAACTAAAAAAATGTATAATGTTCTTTGAAATTTCAATTTATAAACCACCTCAATTGATCTTTGTATAACACTGATTATGATTGTTACTTCTTTAAAAATACTTGTTTTAAACTTACATATATATTAATTTCTTTATAATGAATTATATTTGTAGCTATTGCATTACCTCAAGCCTCTATTTATTGCTTAAAATGCACATACACACACACACACGCACAGAGACACACTCACACACAATTGTATATCAGAGACCATGCTTACAGTCATACTCATCTCTGCTGCAGTACAATTTAATACTGAACGAAGATGTTGAGAGCATAACAGGAGGAAGGAATAAGCTGTTACACAACTCATCAGGCAATTTTCTCTCCTGCAGCTTTGCAGCAAAGCACTGGATAGAAATTTAACAAGGGACAAAACAGAAACAAGATTTTTGGATAAAGCTCAGCATTCAGTATTCACATAAAGAGTATGCTTTGGAGTTTTATTTTTTTGTCATATCAAAATGATTCTTGTAAATGTTACACAATAACTTGATTGTTAAATCAATTTTAAGTTATAGATGTTTTTGAAGCCACCCACAGTTAAAAGTGTTTCTGTAGTCTTACAGGAAAACTCAGGCATAATTTCAGAGATGTTGGCTCCCACCCTGTAGAGTTATTATTATGCTTGTTGGGGTTATAAATGTCTTTCTTGGGAATTTCACACAGAAAATTACCAAGTCTCCAAGGGATTGAGATTCTATAAAAATTACATTCATAAGTTCAAATTCAACTTCAAACTCAATGATCCACTGAGTGGATTATTAAAGCAATTTCACTGTTTGTATTGCTGTATGTTTTCTTCCTTCACTACTCTGAAACTCCTCATACCAATGTCACCAGTGACCTATTTGTTGATAATTCAATGGAAGATTTCAGGTCCTGTCTGGCATTACTTGATATTGCTGACTATTCCATGAATTAAATCTTTCTCTCTTTTATTTTTTATAGTCCCAATTTCAGATTTTTTTTAAGGAAGGAAGGTTTATTTAAGCTAACAGTTCACAGAAGTTTCAGTACATGATCAGCTAGCTGTAAGGCGAGGTAGCTTGGCAGAGAGGCATTGCAGAGGAAAAATAGTTCATGGTAGACAGAAGGGAGCAAAAGCATCCAAGCATAAAGTCCAAGCAACCAGTGACAAATAACTAGCAGCAAGCCTCTTTCTGCTCCTTTTCTTGTATCCAGTCTACCTCCATTAAGGTGGATAGCACTCACACCCTTAATCCTAGTACCCTTAATCCTAGCATTGTACCATGAATCAATCCCACCATAACACTCTAGATGCAGCCACCTCTGAAAAAGCCCCACCCATGACCACATGAGGCTTTGGGGGCATCTAAACACAACCCATAGCATTCTGCCCTTAGCCTCTCAAAGATTCATTCACATCTGGCTATGTGAAAGACATTTAACCTATCTCCAAGAGTTACCAGAATTCTAACAATTTCAGCATTGCTGAAAAGTCCAAGTCCCTAGTTTCCTCTGAGATTTAAGCAAATTCCTTATCTGTACAAATGAAAAGAAAGTTAAACACTTCCAACCTACAATGGCACAAGATAAACATTTCTACTCCAAAAGATATAAATAGCAGGATACAAGGGAGTGGGACCAAAACAAGTCCAAAAACCAGCAGGACAAACATCAAATCCTGTAGTCCCATGGCCAGCATTCAAGACAATCTGTGGTTGTAGTTTCCGCAGCTTCTCTTTTGGGCTTGTTCCACTCTCACCTTGCATTTTTCCTCATTTGATCCAAGTTCCTCACTTCTCCAACCATCTGGGGTCTGCCTTGAACCTCTGGTTTCACACTCATAGCTTCACACACTGTAGTGTGTAGTAGTGAATCTTTCAGATTTTTAGAAATATTGTTTATATTTGTTGTTGCCATTTACTTTTAAATCATATTTCTTAAGACACCTTTCAAATTATTGTTTCAGGCAATTTTTATTCTACTTTGGCCTTGAATATGCATATTCTCAAATATATTTCCTTGCTTTTGTATTCTTCCATTCCCCAATACTTCCATTACTTTTGATTACTTTAGCTCTTCTTATGTTCTTAACTAATTTGTATCTCAAGATGACAGACCAAATTATACCCTTAATATCTCCAAGTTTCATCCCAGAGCTCAGACATTCATCACCAACTGTTTCTTGATATTTCCATTTTATCCTGTGGGCATTTTGAATTTATTAAGGACAAAACTAAGTTCATGATCTTTTTGCCTTTATGAGCTTATGTCAATGACTACTGACAACTAACATAAATTTTTAATCCAAAACATGAATATCATCCTTGCTTTCTCCTGCTCCTTTTCTGCTCATGTTTCAAAGGCCTCATCTTTCTTGTTAATTCTAATTTCTCCGTCATGCTAGGGTCAGACCCTCCTCCCATCCTTTCCTTAAGACTCGTATCTTTTCGTACCTAATACCCATTCAACTGTCCGTCATTTTTCAGCTCATTGCCATTCTTCTTCTTCTGCTTCTTCCACTGTTGCTCTACAATGCTGCCTTCTTTAGCTACTCCAACTTTCACGATTCTATAAATCCAAGCTCTGCCTTTGATTATCTCTGCCTAATCAAGTTTATTCGAAAGAAAATAAAAAGAGAAGTTATTGTTTTAAGTAATTTAAATCCAAAAGATATAGACCTGGCTTGCTAAAAGCAGTTGAAAATAAGGTTCAATCATGACTTTGCCATGTGTCTCTTCATTGGCTATCTTTGTTAGGTGAATCTATTCTCAAAATCCATTTGTTGACTAGCAGCAATTTAGAACTAATGTCACTGAAACAACCAAAATAAAAGAAGCTAAAAAGGTTCATGCCCTGAGGACTCAACCAAAACTCAATATATTGAGTCTGCTTAATTCTGCTTTGCCTGTATTGGTTTATCTGTCCTACCAAGAGAGAATGAAAAGTACACAATGACTCATCCTAAGTCTTACCACATCCTTGGGTGTTGGAGAAGAGGCAATTCCAAATAAAACAGACTGTGAGTTGGCTTGTAAAGGAATATATGCAAATGTAACCAGAGTATATATTTTAAAATCTCTGATATTTATCCAAATTCTTTAGAATTTTGACACTAATGTTGTCTGGCATATAATGATGCAAGAACACTTAGACATATTTTCTAAAAGTCATTTTTTATAACAGAAGGCTCTTTTTAATTAACTGTTAAAAGATGTTTAAAAAGATGATACCAACATTGCCACTGCTGCAGTGAGGCAGGCACTCTCATACCCTTGTGGCATCAATGATGACTTAAAAAAATGGTCACTCTCTTTGACTCAAATATTGAATTTATGTTGGAAACTATGGACTTTTTAATTAGAGAGCTGTACATTGCGATATATATATATA
>NW_022900932.1:33295310-33330789 GCF_012274545.1 Fukomys damarensis
TATATAAATATGATGGTCACCGAAAGTATACATTAGAAAGTATGTCATAGATTTAGTCATGTTTGGTAATTTATATTCTTGTAACAATTGTAAAAAATGTCTCTTCATCTTTGTGCAGAATATTTTTGAAATATTTTCTTTTGCCTTGTATTTAGAAGACATTTGTTCTAAATACTTTAAGCAATTTTTGTTTTGTTTATAAATAGGGGAAATCTTGAAACAATTGTGTCATGATTTACTCAAAAAGGAAAATAAAGATTTACCTTTTACATCAAATTGAATTATATCTGAAGATGGAATTTTCAAAGACACCTAATGTAGGCTTTCTAATTGTGTGTGTGTGTGTGTGTGTATGTGTGTGTGGTGTTAAGGATTTAATGATTGAACCACATGGTAAGCACAGGCTCTGCCACTGAGCTACAGCCCCAACCCAAGTGTTGGAAATTTTTTAGGTTAACCTTTGATGCTCAAAAATTAAAAATCTGCAGGAATCAGCTCCTTAAATATTACACAATAATATCCTTACACATTTAACCTAGGAAGAAAGTGGTAGAGAATTGCAGTTGGTATAAATTGTAAAAGCACATTTGTAGTGGTAAAAGAATATGAGGATGTACTATGCATTCTTTATTTTATTCTCATTATATTTAAAAAATGGGAATTGATAGTAACTGAAACAGGCTGGAGGGTAGAAAAATAGAAGCCAGGTAGTAAAGAATTAATGATAAGAACTACAGTTTGTCATGACATATGTTGCTATAGATTTAAGGATCTATAAAATAATAATATTCTTGAAAATATTCTTCTCTTGAGAAAATTACTGGTATAAAATTATTTTTTCATCCATACATTGTCAAAAGCAATGACTTATACTTCCAGCAAATATTTATTAAAAAAACCACAAAACAACAAAAACAGATTTGTGTTTCTAGGCAGGTATTTCTTGTAAACAATCTATACATTCTATCTTTGCTATAAAGAGCATTATTTTACAGAGTTGAAGTACAACTTTCCTGAGATCTCTGAAAATATTGTTGAAAATATTCTGTCTACAGTTAATATTTTGGAAGATTTTTATGTACAAAAGTTAATTTGTGGAAGCTTAAATTTGTGGTAATAGTGCTACAATATGTTTATGTGACTGATTCAAAAGCTATATTATGGGTTCAAGTGTGAACTCCTCCAGGATCTGATCACCTTAGAATATCTCCTAATTTATTCCTGACTCTTACTGGTGAGAACAAGAAAGCCATTCTTTCAGACAATTTTGTTTCAGGGTTTTTTTTTTTTTTTTTTTGCGGGTGTACCAGAGATTGAACTCGGGTCCTTGTGCTTGCAAGGCAGGCCACTGAACCGCTGAGCTAAATCCCTGGCTGTTTCAGGTATTTTAAATCACAAAATGAAGACAGATGAAAAGACAGCGTTTCCTTCTAATAATTCCAGAAATTAGCAAATTTTTATATTGCTGTAAGGAGATTGAAACAAAAGAACATATTGTATCCTAAGTGTGGCCGTATATATTTGAATATATACAGAGTTCCCAATGGAAACTTTAGTTCTAAAAACTTAGGAGAAAAAAAAGAAGAAAATCTAATAACAATGTAAGTTTTTTCAATGGTCTCCATATTTATTATTTTTACATCAATTAAAGTTTGATATGATAAATTTTGATATTTATAGTCAGTAGTTCTTATCAGAAGCATAATTTCTGGTTTACATAAAATAGATATGAAAAGGCAAAGAAAGTAAAAGAAAGAAAGGAAGGAAGGAAGGAGGGATATGATGGATTGCTAGATGAATGAGCAATAGAGAGACAAATAATAAAAGTTCCACATAAATTCATTGGAAAAGCTTGAGGTGTTTACTGTATTGATGTTTAGGAATACTGATGCCATGTTCTTTGAAGAAGGATTGTCATTAAAATCATTTATAGTGATATTAAAAATGTATGTACCTTGTTTCTGAAACTTCCAGGGATTCTAACTGAGCAGGTCTAAGAGATATAGGTAATATATTTGGATGAGTAAAATATTTCTGTACCTTTCTGTTGCACTCATTACACTACCACAAATTCATCCAGGCATAGATCAAGCTTAATTTGTGAAAATTTTCAAAAGAAAAAAATGAATTTTCTGTTTATACTCCAGTAATGATTTATTTATAGGTATGAGAGAAATAAATAAGAATAATATGCATGTCTATGTGAATAGAGGTAATAATATTTATTATAGTCTGTTATTTTAAAACATCTATTGCAGTTCTAATAGTCATATTATCATACTGATATAATGAAGAGAAAATGCAAACACACCTTGCTATGAATAAATTCCTAATTTAATTCATCTGGAATGGTATATGAATATCTGCAAATGCAACAAGTAATATTTCATTTTATTTACCATTTCTTTAATCTTCACATATTTTATCATTAAACTTTTCCACTGTTTGTGCATATTACTATAATTAGATGGATAATTACACTCGATACCTAGCTTTTTATTTTTTCAGTTAGTCTTTTAGTACTCAGTTGTCATTTAAGGAATGTAGAAAATGAAATAGGATGGATGATCGGGTGTTAAAAAGTCCCTGGATGAATGATGCATCAGTCATCTCGTGCTATAGTAGTGTTATGTAACAAATGGCAGTTGCATAAAAAGCCAATTTTTATTCATGCATGTGGAATAGGCAAATTGGCATCTGTCTTGACCTGACTGGGCTCACTCACATCTGTATATTGGTTCTCTCTTGCCTCATCAATAAACCCTGAGCTGAGGATATTGAAGCTGTGCCTATCACCTTCCCTCTGGTCTCTTAAGGATTTTTTTTTTTTTTGGGGGGGACCAGGGATAGATCTCTGGATCTTTACACTTGTAAGGCAGGTGGCCACACCACTGAGCTAAATCCCCTGCCTTCTTAAGGACTCACATGTGTAAAAGCACAAAAGGTCAAATACTTGGGTGCCTTTCAAGCCTGTCTACTGTTATAATAACTCACAGGAAAGAACTTAAAAGAGTAGAATACTGCTTTTTCATTATAAAAATAAAAAACAGGGAAAGGTGAAAAATAGAAGTCAATTTGAGCACATATATAAATATCTATCTCCATCCTCTGGTTACCTCAAATTATTCTTGTTAATCAAATATCTGCAAATTTTCAGGACTTACACATTACTTTTGATAGTGAAAAAGAAGCAAAGAATTCCAGTGATAGTTCACAACTAGGAATCTAGTGGAAACCATTTGTAGGAAATCTCCATATACCAAAGAGCCCTAAGACTGACTAAGAATGCAGGAAAGGATCTTATCCTAAAAAAGAACAGACATACACTGTAATTGTGAGGTAGGAGATTAAGAATCAAGGTGAAAGTGCTTTCTTTTGGGCACAATAATTGGAGACTCTGGAGAAGTGGAAGTGGATTGCCTGAAATCATTCAGACTGCTAGTGCCATGACATCCAATTTCAGCAAGGAAAATTTAGGGGAAATGAAATGTTTCTTTTGCTGTGACTTTGACACCAGGTTCTAGAATTAAATGATAAACTGGTTTCTAAATGCTTGAGGAATTATGAAGCTCTTTCTGGTTTTATTGTAGGTGCAAGCATGAAATAATTACAAGTCAAATAGGAAATAAAAAGGGAATATGGGTGAAGGGGTGATAGTGAATGTTAAATGCATAGGTAGAGAATATAAGATTCTTTTGAAATTTTCTATAATGCTGATTCCAGCTTCAGCTATTGCTAGGTCTCTAATCATAGGACAAATGTCTGATGTCTCCCTCTAGATGGTGATGAAGAGAAAATAATGATGGAGATTCAAACATAAGATGTCTCTTTTAAAGATTCCTCTCCCAGTAGAGAAATGGGAGGTTGATCTTCATTTTAGAATTGTCCGGGGAACAATGTACTCTACCCACTTTGTTTTAGCCTAAGTTTGACAAAGTCTGGAACAGAGGGGATTGAAAGATGACAGTCACTTACATTTATGTTAGTACTAAAGCTGATTGCACAGAAAATTTGGGAGATCTCCCTTTGAAGTTTAATGAATGTTCAGGAGTCAGTGTTCTTGTAGGAACATTTGTTCAGACCTAGAAGTGACCCAAGAGGCCCATCACAGGTGTAAAAGGGAAAACTCCGCCATTTTATTCTTAATCATGTCTCACAAAGGGGACTTTTTAAATATTGTCCTCTTTGAGAGCTTATTCCTGGGGCTAGAGAATGAAGCTTAAGAAACAGAGAAGGAGGTTAGGGGGGCATACATTTTATTTAAATATTAACTCTGAGCTGCAGAGCTGGGTAAATAGAACTGTAGGAGGGAGAGTTTGAGGCAGGAATCTGTGGACCAGGAAAAAACAAAACAAAACTACTGAAAATATTTTTCTGAGCACCAAAATTCTGAAACAAACTATTATTTCCCAAGGGGAATATAAAGGAGAGGAAGACATTTTTGTATGAAATAACTGACTTTATGCTGCTTTTACTTCTTTTTGTTTTATTTTCTCTGCTTTTTGTTTTGTTTTTCTTTTGTTTGTTTGTTTGTTTGTTTTGTTTTTGGTCACACTGGGTAGCTGATCTGTTCTGTTCTGTAATGCAGACATATTTCTTTTCTTCAACAGGCTTGATTCTCATTTTTTTCCCCTTACCTCTGCCCTCCCTTCACCCCCTCCTCCCCTCCCCATATTTCTTTTCTTCAACAGGGTTGTCTTTCACCTTGGAGAACTGAAGAATAGAGTGGCAGGTAGAAAGCCATTTAAGGGTTGAGTACAAGTGGCATAGTAGGGGTGAGGAGACAGAAAGGGTCAGAGGCAGGAAACATACAATAATTAAATTAACTCTTCCACTTATATTCCACTTGTATTTATTCAAGACCAAACCGGGTATGAAGTATAAGCAATATATAACATTTTTTTCTGTACTCTTTACGAGGGATGGTGAACTGTTTAGAGCTTGCAAAAATAAGCAACAGAATTCTTCATCACATGTGCCATAAAATTTCCACAGTGTTCTATTCAGACTTACAAAAATCTGCTGCCATTTCACCTGTCTTAATTTTCCCCTATTCATGATAGCATCAAAGTTTTCTGTAGGGTAGACCTCTTCCCATTATTAATCCCCATTTACTTGACTTGTAGGACAATAAAATACCTTATTTTAATATGTAGGAACAAAACTCCAACTTATTTTGGGGGCTATTTTGTACAACGATAGGGAGTATTTGGATACAATATTTTCACATAATTTGGAAACTTAAAAAACACTACCTTTGATAGTTCATTTATTAATCCTAATTTGTGTAGTTTTATTGGTGAAATCCAGCCCCACACTCCCCTGGGTAGACACTGAAATATGCATGATGAGTTAGAAGATGATTGTCCAGTTCAGAAGCATGTGTACTAATTTAGTACAAATGAAGTCAATGTGTATCATGCCATGTATTTTTTTGTAACTAGGTACTCTAATGCTCTTGTAATATAATCACAGTCACACCCAAATAAATCTTAAAAATAATAAATGTATTTTTTGTGCGTCATTATTTACTTAAAATGTTCCTCTGCTGGATTAAATTTGTTAAATACACTCAGTTCAGCCAAGATAAATGTTGTGAATTCAATTTGTGTACATTATTACATGTATGCATTAATTTTACTCTTTTTCTGTCTATCATAAGAGGAGCACAAGTCTAAGTTTGTAATGTTAAAGTCCCCTGAGGATTCCAATATCATCAGGAATGGCTGAGTGTGGGTTTGAAAGAGCAGAACTATGACTTTCATAGCTGTACAGTTCAAAATGGAACACTTTTGGGCGAAATTGCAGATTCTCGTAGAGAAGTGGGCAGATAAAGCATCTTCCCACAGTAGGAAGGCATTATTTATCAGTCCATAGTGCATACCTGCTTCAGTATAAGAATTGGGTTACCTTTTGAATTATCATAGCATTGAAAAGTTTGGGAAATTTAGCCAGAAGGTAAATACTAACTAATATGTGTCATACTTCTGGCTAAATTAGTGGATTCTTCTACAACTAATTAAATGGAATAGATTTGAAAATAAACAGTACTTTCTCATTTTACTTCTTTTGACATATATTGAGTAATGCTCCTATATATACGTTAATGGTAAAACAATGGGTCCATTTTGAACCTGAACTCCCAAGCATTTCACTATATTTCTGTAGGGATTTTTAGCTAGTTTTAAAGATCTAGAAACCAAATTTCATAAAGAGAGGCATATGAATTATTTTTGGAGGCCAGATTAGAACACATAAATATTGGGAATGCTGCAAATTTCCATGTATTTCCATAATATCATATTTTGAGAACAAATATTCATATACATCACTCAAAATGTATCTTCCATTGATGATATATATTACCAGTTTTATTTCACAAAACATCAATTTCTATTTGCATAGTAGGTGACTAAATCATTTGTCTTTTCTATCACATTTCTAAAGTTTTAGTTGATTCTGTTTTATAGATCAGTTCTGTAACTGCACTGATTAAAGACGCACTTTTGTTTTGAAAAATTCTTTTTCTCTGAGATATATAAGCCTATTTGAACTATTGGCAAATGTGTTTTCTCTGCACAGTGACAAATCTAAATTACTTGAAATAATGTAGTATGTCCCTGTAAAGTTTTCTTTGTCTAAATATAAATACACAGCACCAGCTGTTGTGGCAATCAAAAGAAACCTTGTGTTTAAAACATTTCTTCACAGGGGTAATAATCTTTCATCTTCCAGAAGAAAGGGTATTTTTAAAGGAAGCAGATGGTAAGGATATTCAGTGAACTACAATATTTAAATCCAGTGGGAATTGTAAAGATTTCAAAAAGTGATATACTGTAGCTCAAATATAAAAAAGTTTATTTTTAAAATGATAAATATTACTCAAAAATATATTTTCTCCTAGCCTCAGTAGTTCATGGCAAATTTATTGAAATATGTGGCATTTTGATTGTTCAATAAGTATTACTTTATTTCAATGATTTATTTTTTTATTGGCTGCAAAAATCTAATAATTACATTTAAGGAAAAATAAACGCATTTAATGTAAATGTGATTTGATTATAGGTCACGTCATTTTCTTATGGACATTAAAGTATAAAAGTTGACATATTTAAAGAAATTGCTAAGTTTCTTCATATAGTTGCCAACTCTCTACATAGGTGCATTGTTTTTTGTGAGTAACGCAGATGTCACATAGTATGTTTGTCGTTGCCCATTGGGCCTAGATCTCAAGTTTGTCAGGTTGTAAATTGATAGGTTTAACATAAAGAGAGGCTGACCTAGAAGTGAGGCAGAAAATAGGATCCAAGGTAACTTTTCCATATTGCAGCTGTCATTACCTTCTGCCACAGACAATGAATGACAAGTTACCTTCTTCACTATTGCTATATTTGGGACTTACTACAATGCTATTTTTCTAGGAACTTCCCATTTGATCAAAGTATTTTAGGTTTCTGAACTATCTTAGCATTTTGCTAATTAGTCATTATCTTTTATCTTTCAGTGCTACTGTGATTAGTCAGCTGCTCAATATCTGCACAACAGCTTGTTTGCATTTGTTAAAATATAGTTTACATTTTCATATGTTTTTTTAATTAATTTTGTTTGTACACTTCAGATATACATAATGATAGTGTTCATCATAGGGAATTTGTACCTGTACATGATATAAATTTGTTTTTTGTGGCCTGTCCAGCTAACAAGCATAAAGATGTCATATTTTTAATTCACACTTCAAATCTTAGTATTTTGTGCTCCTCTCATCGGCTACAAATTTGATAATACTTTCCTTATGTTTCCAAAAATGTTTTGATGTTATGAAAATAATTTTCTTTATCAGATTGATTATTATGTAATAAAATTTCACAGTTTGCTAGCAACAAGTATAAATAAAAATGCATCTACAAATCCTTATTTCCAAGGAATATATTTTTGGCTTCATTTGTACTTTGGGAGCAAACAGTTTTCTTGGTATTTAAATACTATAGATTTTACAGTAGAATGTTGGCTTATGGCTTGCAAAAGGCAGTTTCATTGTGTCTCCAAAATTTCTATATTTATATTAGATTTCAGATTGATAACATTCAATTGCATATATACTATAAAATGTGACTTGCATTTCTTAAAAACGTTGTCTTCGTTGTACAATAGCTTAAAAATGATCAAGTGTTCCCTAGAAATGGTTTGTACTTTGTTGCTCTAAGGATTTAAGTCATTTTACACAGAAAACAGTAGCATTATTTGAAAACTGTTTTGGGTAAACATTGCAATTTTGTTATTGAAATCAAACATAGCAGTACAGTACTAGATACTTTTAGTGTTGCCTATAAATGCAGAATATCTCTCATATACTTGATATGGCTATTAATTATGATTTTTACACTATCATAAAACAATTCTGGCCATTGTAATCAGAAAAGAAAATTATGTGTAGACATTTGCTCACAGAATTAACAGAACATTTGAGAGTAAGATTAGTATGTGAAGATGCTGCAGTAAAGCCTCAGAAATCCCAGTGGCCAAAACAAATTACCAATGTTGACAGAGCACCTTCCATCAAATGAATGAAATCCATTTTCTGTTTTTGTATTCTGGTCAGTTCACTCTATTCAAAATAATGGGAAGAAGACTGGGATTCACTTTCACTCTGCTAACTCTGTATTTTTCCTACATTTTGACTGAAAACAGGCATCTTGATATCCATTCCATTCAGAGCATTGCACAAAGTGAGAGAATCAGGGTCCCTTCATCAACAGAAAGAGCAAAACAGCTATTATAAAAAAAAATGTTACCTACAACTATATATGCTTATGACTGGTCCTGGTTGCTAATAATTCTGAGATGGCTGAGGTTGTAATGTATGTAAATTCATCCTCAGAGTAGAGTTACAGTTACTAATCATAGCTATCTTTCCTAGGATCTGACTTTAGAAATATGCAATGAAGCCTATTTGTTTATACTTCTGTTACTTAAAGTGATATTAGCATTCCTTGTCTCTCATTGATTAGTGGTTGTATCATGAAGTAAGAGCTATAATCCCACTAGAAAGAAGCAGTGTCTCACATCCTTAAAGTCTCTAGACACACTGCGGCAGAAGGACAGTAAAACTTAAACAAAACAGCCCAATTACCAGCTATGTGAAGGCTTTCATTTTGGTATCTCTTTTTTTTTTTCCATGAAGTTTATTGGTACATTTAAAGCAAACAACACACTTATATTTATCATTGGGATCTTTTACCTTTACATGATATACTTTGGTTCCTATTTTTTCCCCCAAAGACTTTGTTTCCTTTTTTTTTTTTCATTTTTTCACATTTTTTTCTTTTATTTCCTTTCCCCTCCCCTCCACACTTCCCCTTTAGCCATTTTCTTCCTATTTGACACTCTCAATTATACCATTTGAACCTTATTTGCACTTTTAGTTTCTCACACAAGATAAACTATTCAGCATTTACTTGAGTGTGTCCTATTTGTTTCACTTACAAGTATAGCCTCAAGGTGCATCCATTTAGCTATAATGTTCCTTGTTTCTCATTCTTTATGGCTGAGTAGTATTCCATTTTATAGAAAAACCACATCTTCTTTATCCAGTCTCCAGCTTTTGGGCATTTGGGCTGTTTCAAAATTTTATCTATTATGAACTGTGCCACTTTGAACATGGGTGCACATATATCACTGTGGTATGATTCTATTTATTCTTTTGGAAATATAGCCAGCAGAGATACCATGAGCCCTAGTTCTTTGAGGTATCTCCATATTGATTTCCATAGTGGTTGCTCCAGTCTGCACTCCCACAAATAATGGAGGAGAGTCCCTTTCTCCCCACAACCCCGCCAACATTTGTTATTGGTTGATTTCTTGATAGCAGCCATTCTTTCTGGGGCAAGGTGGAATCTCAGTTTTGTTTTTATTTGCATCTCTCAAATTACCAGTGATGTGGAACATTTTTTCATGTGTTTATTTGCCGCTTTTACTTCCTTGTCTGAGAAATGTCTGTTCATTTCAAATGCACATTTTTGAATCGGGTCTTTGTATTTGGGGGGTCTGATTTTTTTTTTTTTAGTTCTTTATATATTCTAGATAGTAGTATTTTGTTGGAGGAGAAGCTGGTAAAGATTTTTTCCCACATTGTAGGTTGTTTCTTAGCTCTGTTGGTGATTTCTCTTGCACTCCAAAAACTTTTTAATACAATGAGATCCCAGTTGTTTATTCTTTGTGTGAGTTCTCATGCTGCTGAGGATTTGTTCATAAAGTCTTCTCCTATGCCAATGCCTTTGATAGTTCTACATAATTTACTTTCTGGTAAGTTTAGTGTTTCTGCTTTCATATTTAGATCTTTAATCCACTTGGATTTTAGTTTAGTGCATGGTGAAAGTTAGGGATCTAATTTCAATCTTTGGCAAGTTGAAATCCAGTTTTTCCAACACCATTTATTAAAGAGGCTATCTTTCCTCCACTGAGGATGGTTGACTCCTTTGTCAAGGATGATATAGCTGAGTATATCTGGTGTTGTTTCTGCATCTTCTATTCTATTCCACTGATCCTCAGATCTGCTTCATTGCCAGTACCATGTTGTTTTTATCACACTGGCCTTGGAGTATAGTTTTAAATTGGGAATTGTAATAACCCCTGCCATGTCTCTGTTGCCTAGAATGTTTTTTGCTACTCTGGGTCTTTTCTCGTTCCAAATGAATTTTTGGATTCTTTTTTCTCAAATTCTGTGAAATATACTGTTGGGATTTCAGTAGGGATTGCATTGAATCATATGAAAGCTTTGAAAGTATGGCCATTTTCACTATGTTGATTCTTCCTGCTCAGGAGCAAGGGATATCTTACCATCTTCTTATATCCTCTTTGATTTCTTTTTTCAGAGTGCTGTAATTTTCAGTGTAGAGGTCTTTTGTCTCCTTCGTTAGATGGATTTCTAGATATTTCATTTATTTGGATGATATTGTAAAAGGAATTCGTTCGCTAATTTCTCTCTCAGCGAGTCTGTTATTTATGTACAAGAAGGCTATTGATTTTTACATGTTGACTTTGTATCCCACTTCTCTATTGAATCTGTCAATTAGGTCAAGCCGCCTTTTGGCAGAGTGTTTTGGATCTTCTATATAGAATATCATATTATCAGCAAATAGTAACAGTTTAACTTCTTACTTTCCTATCTTTACTCCTTTTATTTCTTTCTCTTGTCTAATTTCTGTGGCTAATGTTTCTAGAACTATATTGAACAGGAGTGGTGACAGTGGACATAACTGTCTTGCTCCTGATTTTAGTGTGAAGGTTTTAATTTTTGACCATTGACAGTGATATTGGCTGTTGGTTTTTGATAGATAGCCTTTATCAGGTTGAGATAAAGACCATCTATTCCAATTTTCTGTAGGGCTTTATCATGAATGAGTGTTGAATTTTCTTGAATGCTTTTCTATATCTATTGAGATGATCATATGGTTTTTGTCTGTAATTCCATTGATATAGTGTATTACATTATTGATTTATGTATGTTGAATCATCCTTGAATCCCTGGAATAAACCTGACTTAGTCAGAGTGCATGATCTTTTTAATGATCTTCTGTATTCTGTTTGCCAGTGTCTTATTGAGGATATTTGCATCTATGTTCATACGGGAGATTGGCCTATAGTTCTCCTTTTTTAGTTGTGCCTTTCCCTGGTTTGGAATCAAAGTAATACTTGCTTTCAAGAATGAATTCGGAAGTATCACTTTCCTTTCAATTTCAGTAAAGAGTAGTGTCAATACTTCTATTCCATATGCCTTGTAGAACTCAGCAGTGAAGCCATCCAGGCCAGGGCTTTTCTTTGTTGGTGAAGTTTTAACTACATTTTTAATTTCACTGAATGAAATTGGGGTGTTTAGACTTTTATATTTTCTTCATTCAACTTTGGAAGTTCATATGTATCTAGGAATATGTCCAATTCTTCTGTATTTTCCATTTTATTTTTATTTTTTTATTTTTTATTTTTTTATTGAGTTTATTGGTACATTTAGGGATACAGTACAGTTACATTCATTGTTGGGATCATGTACCTTTACATGGCAAGTCTTGATTCTCATTTTTTTCCCCTTACCTCTGCCCTCCCTTCACCCCCTCCTCCCCTCCCCATCTACAAACACTTTATTTTCATCTTTTCATTCTCTCACATTTTTTTCTTTTCCTTTTTTGTTCTTCCCCTACGTATCACACCTTCCCTACACCTTTAGCTCCTTTCCTCCCATTTCTAAATGTCAGTAATCTTATTAGTGAATAGATTTTCAAAGTAGGTATAGATGATCCTTTGGGTTTCTGGTGGATCTGTTGTCACTTCACCTTTTCATTCCTAATTTCATGAATTTGAGCCTTTTCTTTCCTTTTTTGATAAGGTTGGCTAAGGATTTATCAATTTTATTTATTCTTTCAAAAAGCCAACTTTTTGATTCATTGATTTTTTTAAATATTCTTAGTCTCCATTGCATTAATTTCTGTTCTGATCTTTCTAATTTCCTCTCTTTTATGAGCTTTTGGTTTGTCTTGCTCTTCTTTTTCTAGAAGCTTACTGTTAAGCATTAGATTGTTTATTTGAGCCCACTCTGTTTTCCTAGTATGGGCATTTACTGCTTTGAATTTCCCTCGTAGAACTGCTTTCATTGTGTCCCATAGATTCTTGTATGTCTCTCTTATTTAGTATGTGGTACTGGCATTATCATTTAATTGTAGAAACTGTCTTATTTATTTATGTATTTATTTTGGTACTGGGGATTGAATTTGGGTCCTTGTGCTTGCAAGGCAGGCCACTGAACCGCTGAAGTGAGTCCCCTTCCCATCTAAATTATTTTTTAGTTTCCTCTGTGACCCAGTGGTTTTTCAGCAAGGTGTTATTTAATTTCCATGTGGTTGTGAAGTTCTTGCAGTTTCTTAGGCTATTGATCTCCAGTTTGATTGCACTATTGTCTGATAATATACAGAAGATAACTACAATTCCTTTGCATTTACTTAAACATGTTCTATGTGCTAAGTCTATTTTGGAGAATGACCCATGTGCAGCCAGAAAGAATGTATATTCTGATTTTGTGGGGTGGAACACTTTGTAGACATCTACTAAGTCCATTTGTTCTAGAAGTGATTTTTTTTTTTTTTTTGGTACCAGGGATTGAACTCAGGTCCTTGTGCATGCAAGGCAGGCCACTGAATGACTGAGCTAAACTCCTGGCCCTAAGTCCATTTGTTCTAAGACTTGGTTCAGTTCTGTTATTTCGTTGTTGATTTTTCATCTAGATGATCTATTTGTGTCAGTAGAGTATTGAGGTCCCCCACAATTATATTAGTGCTTATATCATTTTTCATATCCATTAGTATTTGCTTTGTATAGTTGGAGACATTAGTATTCAGTGCATATATATTTATGATTGTCATTTCTTCTTGTATTGTTCCCTTTGCAAGGATGTAGTGGCCTTCTTTGTCTCTCTTATTTAGTTTTGGTTTGAAATCTATTCTGTCTGCAAATAAGATAGCTACTCCCATTTTTTTCTGGGGTCCTGTTGCATGGAGAGCCTTTTTCCATCCTTTTACCCTCAGTCTATGAATTTCTTTGTGGATTAAGTGGGTTTCCTTTATACACCTTTGTATTTTGCTTCTTAATTTATTCTCCCAGCCTGTTTCTTTTGATTGGTGAATGGAGGCCATTAACATTGATGCTTAAAACTGTTATGTATTGACTTTTCATTGTCGTGTTATTTTCCTTTGTTGATTCTTTTATTTTTTATTTTTCCCTCTCTCCCTTTAATTTCTTGCCTTGCCTGGTATATTTGCTTTGTTAGCCCTCACAGACTTGTGGTCTTTATTTTCTTTTTCCAGGATATTATTTAAAAGTGTTTGGAGTGCTGGTTTTGTGTTCATGAAATTTCTCAGGTGTTCTTTGTCAGGGAAGTATATTTCCCCATTAATTTTGAAAGACAGTTTTTCAGGT
The DNA here is from genome assembly GCF_012274545.1 of Fukomys damarensis. Lineage (NCBI taxonomy): Eukaryota > Metazoa > Chordata > Mammalia > Rodentia > Bathyergidae > Fukomys > Fukomys damarensis. The sequence continues at coordinate 33,309,273 of NW_022900932.1, forward strand.
TACATCAGTCTAGGTTGGAGGTTGTATTCTTTTAGGACTTGAAATACCTCACTCCAGGCTCTCCTTGACTTGAGAGTTTGTATTAAAAAGTCTGCTGTGATTTTGTAATTCTGATGAGCTTTTCTTTTTTACATGTCATTTGTTTTTTTTTCTCTAGCTGCTTTTAGTATTTTGTTCTTCTGTTGGGTTTCCGGGATCTTAATTATTATATGTCTAGGTGTAGATATTTTTTGATCATGGCTAGTTGGAGTCCTAAATGCCTCACTTATTTGTGTGTCAAATCTCCCCTTCTGGAAATTTTCTGTCATTAATTCTTTGAACAGTTTTCTTATGTCATTTGTACTTTTCCTGCTACTTCATGAATTCCTGTCAGACTTATATTATTCTTCTTTGCATTACTGAAGAATTATTGAATTGATTTCTCATGGTCCCTTACTGATTTTAAGAGATCTCTCCTTTCATGGTCACTGACCACTGTCCTGTCTTCTATATCTGAAATTCTACCTTCATATTTGTTCATCCTGCTGTGAATGCTTTCTGTAGAGTTTTTAATTTGGTTATCTGTTTGAATCTGTTTCATGGATTCTATTTCTTTCCTATGTTGGGCATTCAAAGTTTTCATTAACTTTCTATGCTGGGTATTCACAGTTTCCATCATGGTCCTGAACTCATCTATTTTTTTTTATAGTTCCTGTTCTAGTCTGCAATTATGTCTTTTATTCTTCTTACTGTCTCTGTGGTTATCTAGGAAATTATTTATGTTTTGAATTTTTCTTTTATTTTTTATTTTTTTGGCATTTTTTGAGGCACGGTCTCACTATTTAGTTGAGACTGACCTGGAACTCCCAGTGATCCTCCTGCCTCAGTCTCCCAAGTGCTGGGATTTTAGGAGTGTGTCACCATGCCCAGCTGTTTTGAATTTTTCTAGAGCCTAATTTATCTGTTTGTTTTTTTTCCTTCCTGTGCTATTGGTTCAGGGTGTCCAGATGGTTCACTGTCAGACCTTTCCACCTCATTTCCGCCAGAGTTTACCTTTTGTGGGGTGGAAGTCTGTGTTTGTGTCTTGTTTAAATGCCTTCTCATTTCTATATTTATCATTGGTCCTGTCCTTGGTTTAATTCCTTGCCTGATACTTCAATCTTGCAGATATAGCTGGTCTTTAGGTTTTGAGTCTCTAATGTCTCTGAGGTGATCTCATTTTCATTATACCAGGGAGGACAACTAAGTAGATCAATCACAACACCTCAGCACAAATGATATAATCAGCAACACGATAGCATCAAGCACAGCTTAGAAAATGCTAATTTGTGGTAGTTATTAATCTATCACCTTTAACTGTGTGAATGAAATGATAATTGAGAACCAGCCCAAAATATGTTTGTAGTGAATCTACTCTACAGTATAGCAACTTAACTCTTCAGGTTGGGGATTTAGAAGGAGTTGGGAAGGGAATGATCAACAGGGTAGAGAAAGGTTAGACGTGATGTCAGAGGATACAGGAAGATCAACCACAGTCTAAGGACCTGTTCAAAAGAAGAAGAGAAAGAACAAAACATACCTAAGAAAGAAAAAACTAACAGCAATATGGAGGCTAGAGACTGTAATCACTTCCTTTTAAAACTAATGGCAGTTGGGAAAAGAAAGAAAAGAAAAAGAAAAAAATTCTAATTAGGGTAGGAACAGGAACAAAAAGGGAGAGTAATGGAATCAAGGTAGGATAGAGAGTTAGAGAGAGAGAATGAATAAAGATAAGAAAAAGAAGATACAAAAGGAAAAAAATTGAGAAAAGAAAAAGAGATAAAATTTTTAAATGGTTGAAGATAAGTGAAAAATATCACTTTGAACATAAAAAATACAAATAGAAAGAGCGGGTCTCCTTCAGGGTGTTCCCCTGTTCACACAATAGACAGTCCTGGCAGGAGTGCGCAAATCTAAATTAATTAGTCTCAGCAAGCCAGCCGCTGTCCCCTGAGGTTCAGACTGATTTTTGGCTGCAAGGCCCAAGTTGAGATCTCTAACCTCCTGATACATTGAACTCTACAAGGTTCTATTGCAGGTTCTAGCTGTCTTTCCCCTGAAGTTAGACCAGGCTCCTATGTGAGGTCCTGGTGCCTCCGACTTACCAACTATGGTGGTGTGGTGTGCCTTCATTGCAAATTTTCTTCACTTTTCCAGTGGGCTTCAGTTTTCATCTAGGAGCCTCAGAGAGGCCTTCCTTCTCTTGTTTGCAGGTGAAGGGGGGCACAAACAGTGCTATGTTGGTGCCCACATGGCTGGGCTCCTCTGGCACGCTGGGCTGAAGAGGCAGGCCTACCAGAAGTTCGGGAGCTGTTGCCAGTCTCCTCTGGCACTCTTGATGGAAGGCCTATTTTCTACTTTGTTTTTGTTGTTGTCCCCTTTACCCTGCACTTAAAATTTAAGATTTGTTTGTGGTTTTCTCTCATGATCTCTACTAAAAGTCTCCCTTTCCCCCAACATTTTTAATACTATTGCTATTTACCCTCTTGCAAATGCTTTACAAAATACTTGTAGAAAACTGTTATCCTAATATTTAATTAATTCGAAAGTAAACTGACATTTGAGATTTATATGTGTGACCTGGTGGTGTGCTCTGTTTGTTGAATGGTTTCTTAATAGCATGGTTGCAAAAATAAATAAATGGATTGTAATTCTAAATCTCACTGTGCCAAGAAGAGTCAATTTTATGAACTAATTTGACGAATCAGCCTCTTGAAATAAAATATTAGTTTGTCAAATAGTTTTATTGTGTTAAGGGCTGAAAGACTTAAATGGCAATAAAAACTTCAAAACTTTATCTTGCTAGGATAAATATGTGTAAATTATAGTAAATCAAATAGTTTCCGGGATTACTCTTCAGTGTAAGATTTTTTCTCTGGTACTTATCAAGTTTTTGAAGCATTTTTCTCTCTTACATTCTCTGTGGTAAATGATGTATTTTTTAGTAGAAGTAACAACATCAGTATATTTCCTGTGTGATTAGATTACAATTTTTCCTGCTCAAGTGCAGTCAGGATTCAATAATACATTGATATATGCACTCAAACTGCTTTAGAAGCCACATTACACAAGTGGTGCTTTTTATCAAGTAAACCTCAAATAAAAGCACCTTTTTTCTTCTTTATTACATAGATTATTTTCAAGCCAGGAGGATATTTAATAAGAAATGAAACTAATATGAAAAAAGCAGGTAAATGTCAGGTACTGAGAGTAGTAAGCCCCTAATAATGACTTACCTAAGATTTCAAACCCTGTACTTTCTAATATTTATCCACTCATTAAACACTGTGCTAAGTTTTGACATTTAGATTTTGCCTACCAGTGGAATTTAAATGAAAATAATGGTCTCAGAGGCTGAGTAGATAATACATTCTGTGATATCTAACCATTGGTAAGTTTAAGTATATAGTATTTGCTAAACATAGCTTTCATTTAATATTAATTTAAAAATATGTCTGTAAAATATGCTTTTCTGTGTGTGTGTTTATACTTGATGAAGCACATATCTTAAATTTGGGAGATGCTTTGTTATTGTTTTTTGTTTTTTGGCTAAAATAGCTACAGATGATTTCATTTATTCTAGACTCAAATCTGTCAGTTTTTAGCAACCCCTTACTGGTTTTACTGTCTTTAATGACTTTGACAGTATTTTATTTATTTGTTTGTTTTTTGGTACTGGGGATCAAACTCAGGACCTTGCTTTTGTGAGACAGGCAGCGGCATCACTGAGCTAAATCCCCTGTCTTGACAGTATTTTATTTATAAGACAATAAAGAATGAAGTTCATCTACATGATTATTATGAAGTGTTAAGCAGCAGGTGATAAGTAACAGATTGTGAGAGATAAGAGTTGAGTCTTAAATAGTTCTGAAACTTACTTCATAAGAAATCAGTTTATAATTATTGCATGATGCTATCAGATTTTTTTCTTTAGATTATTTTAGTAGCATTGCAAGTTAGATTTTTGGCATTTTTGAAAGTAAAAACAAGTTAAAACAGCTTGGAGAAACAACAGTTCTGGAAAATTGATGTGTGTCAGGATTGAGAAGGGAAAATTATTTGCTTATTGGCATTGATTTTACCATATTTATAGACACGTGGAGAGGACCTGGACCCAACATATCTCCATGTGACAGTATGACAGTTACCCCTGTTACCTTCAAATCAGTTATAGTTAAGAGTCTGAAATATATCTTCTACCCAATATGACACCAAAAGTGATTGGATGTTTGGACTGCCTCATCAGGTGAGTGATAAATGATAAAATCTAGTAAGATACCATCAGTCAAGTGTCAGAAATACGGATGCTAGTTGAGCCTGATTTGTGAAGATGAAAAATTCAGATCTTGAATTTATATTGTTAATAGTCTACATGCACAAGTGAGCACAGTTTTAATTAATTAAGGAAAAACTCTACAGTTTGAGAAATTAAACATACATACACTTTTATATTTCATTTATAATCCATAACTCATTTAAATATTGACTCCCCCTTTAAGATAACGTTTTAAGATGATGTTTCCAAACTGAAATTGCATTTTATATACTGAATGTAGCTATAATACAAAGAATGTTTGAATGATTTATTCAGGCAGTAAATCTTTAATTATAAGAAGGTTGGCTTAAGCATGGACTTTTCAAAGGATAAAAAATGTGCTGGAGAGTGTATGTTTAATATCTCTTTAAGTTGTTTAAGTTTTAGAATGTGGGTGAAACATCAATAAGTTTTGGCCTGGAGTTGACTATTATTCACTGTACAAATGTATCTAATTACCACATAATAACCTCAATAAGCAAAAATACTATCATTTAAAAATAAAAAATAACTAATTTATATAAAATTATATTAATAAAAATTTAATATTTTATTTATGTCAGGCTCTCAAAATTCTATTGCTTGTACTCTTCAGATATATTTTAAAACAAAGAAATAAAAGCCCAATGTGGAGTCCTGTGGTTTTCAGTCTTCCTCCATTTCCAATGTGGTACAATAGCAAAAAGTTTCAGAGATGACTTTTCCTGAATTTACACATAGAGATCATTTTCATTTATTAATTTATTTTCATTAGGGATAATAACCATTCTACATATGTTAGTTAATTACATGTATATTTTGAAAGCATTTTTTGATGGAGGCATGTATTTAAGGTAAAAGTAACTTTGTCTTATTTCAGGTAAATTTAAAGGTTAATAGAACAACATTTGTAATTATGCTTAATTTGCAATATTTTTCAACATTGGCAATTTTGTTAAACTCAGAGCAACTTTGAGGCTGAGACATTACTTAATCAATTAAAGTGTATTGGTAAGATTTACTTAAAAAATGTATAACAGCATCATTCAGTCCTGATTGGCTTAAACCATGAGATGTAGAGAGATTCATTTTATGACAATAATCCTTAAAAGAAGAATTGGAAAAATAGCATATATCAAATGTCTAACATACATGTACCAAATCACATCCTGAAACACAAAATAGGAGTGAATTCTATTTTTCTCCTAATTTATCACTTGGACAACTTGGTTTCTGTGAAAAAGATCCAACACTTTTGACAAGGTCAAACGTGTTTAACAGTAGTTTTTCTTCCTCCTATCTTTTTGCCAATATCTCTCATAGCAAAAATAGATGGACATTTAATTTCAAATAAAGTTAGCAATTGTAAGATTGCTAAAAGAGATTAAAACAATATCCTGACAAAAGTAGTTGATTAAATCATTCCTAGGCTCTTAAATTCAAAGTAACCATCTGGGCTATGATATATATCAACAGTATGTGAAATTACTAAAACAGAGGACAGGAAGGTGAAAATAGTATTTCAGAATATCAAAAACATGTAGTTTGAAACATTTCCCAAAATGTACTTTGTGGAATTTTTGTTTTTATTAGTATGTGTTTGCAGTATATATAATGATTGCATTCATGGTGGGGAGTGAGTAAAAGTCTTATCAACCTCTTCCCAGCACTAAATATTTTCCCATACACCAAATGGCTGTATTAGGGGTAACATTTAAATCTGTAGTAGGACATGCATTCAGAAGGAAGGTTAAGTAATCACATTTTGGGAAAGACCAATAAGGAAAGTTCTAGGGCTCTAGGGAAGAGAAACTAATGAATTAATATGAAGAGTGATTTCAAAACACAGAGAATAGGACCAGGGATTTAGCTGAGTGGTGCCGCTACCTGCCTCACAAGCACAAGGTCCTGAGTTTGATCCCTGGTACCAACTACAAAACCAAAATCCAAAAACAGGGAATATTCAAATTACAAATGTTATGAATGTAAAAGACAAATTGGCATTACTTCCCCTTTCAAATACTCCTGCTTGCTTCAAATACACTTATTTCAAATACACTTATCCCATAATTTTTGGCAATGTATCTTTTACTATAGTATTTATTTTTTAAAAGTATACATTCACTGTATATTTTGATCTCAACTCATATGTTTCAGGTACCCGCTATGTAGATCTCACTATATTTAGCTGCTTTCTGTAGTAAATTTTGAAGTGTTATCCAATTGATTAACTTGTTTATCAAGCCAAGGACAAGGTTAGGGGAGGAAGAAATGGCCCTCTATTTTTTATATAAAAAATTTTGTATATATTGTAGGAAGGCATTTAAAATTGGAGCATTCTTACCAAAAGAAGGAGAAATATTTACTAAGCATGTTCAAATAATAAATGCTTACCTTACAGACTGCATTTCAGGCATCATTGAAGTAGAAGGAATTCTGTAATACAAAGCTGAACATATTAGCTGAGAAGGATGCGTCTGATTGTGCCAGTCTTTAGATTTTGCTAATGGAATTCAATATCACTTGTGTGAAGGCAATTGGGAGGAAGATTTCAGTGTTGGTATGGAGTGCTAATGAAGTTTTCTTGTTACTTGAAAATGAAGTGAGTTCTCGAACTAGCATAGTCAGAACAGAGTGAAAGTTGAATGTAATTATCACAAGTTCTTAATGTCACAACGTGAAAAATGTTAGAATCAGTTAATCCATTAAAAAAAGGGTTCTGTAATGTAAGTGCGACCACCTATATCTTATGTTTTACTCAGGTTGTCTAAGCATTAGAACAGCTCTCTCCAATAAAATTTCCTCAGTGATAGACATATTAGTTGATATGCTCTCTTTTAGTTATGTGTGGCTATTAAAATGTATGCAGTGTGACTAAAGAAATGGGCTTTTAATTGTGTTTAATTTGATCTAATTTCATTACAATAGCCACATATGTTTATTGATTACAAAACTGAATAACAGGTTGTCAAGTATTTACTCTGAGCTGAGGAACAAACCAAAAGTGAAAATCTATATGGACAAAAATCTGTTTTCTAAAGAATTCAAGGTACATATTACTAAAGTAGGAAAAGGATTGTCTGTGTCAGTGCTCAGAGTTACAGTAGTCATATAACACTAACTAGTTTATGTAGAAAAAAATATTATTGAGGGATATAGCTGTCATAGCTTGCTACCTTTGGGCACTGAATTACAGAATTTTGTTACAACTGCTTCCCAAAGATGGATGCTTCTTTTTTTAAAATTGAGTTTATTGGTACATTTTAGGCATACAGTACAGTTACATTCATCGTTGGGATCTTGTACCTTCACATGACAGATCTTGGTTCTCATTTATCCCCTTGTCCCTGCCCTCCATTCACCCCCCTTTCCCTCCCCATTTACAAACACTTTATTTCCATTATTTCATTTTCTTCTATTTTTTTCTTTTCCCTTATTTCCTTTCCCCTACCCATCACACCTTCCCTATACCTTTAGCCCTTTTCTTCCTATTTCACATTGTCCATTATATCATTAGGATTTTATGTACTATTATAGTTTTTCACACCAGAGAAACTATTTGGTATTTACTCATATGTGACTTATTTTATTTCACTTAGGAGTATATCCTCAATATGTATCCATTTTCCTATGAATGAGTCTAATTTCTTATTCTTTATGGCTGAGCAATATTCATTTTATAGAAAAACCACATCTTCTTTATCCAGTTTCCAACTGAGGGGCAAATGGGCTAAGATGGATACTTCTGATGTCACCTTCAGCAGAACAGATTCTCTACAGAACCTGCTTTCTCTTACTATTTTTTATTGATGTCTCCTCTTAATTCACGCACCACATTTGTGGATCCCAGGTTGCATATTAATGTCCTACTCTTTAAGAAAACTGGGTAATTGAATTTTATTTTCTGTGTTGGGAATCCATAGAGCTTTTACAAAGGGTCTGGGTTTCTCCAAGTCATAATATTCACTAGTATAAGAATGCATTATTATAACCTTAGTCACCATATCCTAAGAAATGTTACAGAAAATATTTTAAGTATCTCTTAACTTTCAAAGGTTAATTTATATGTTGGTTAAATAAAGAAATGAAAATGTAGCAGGAGAGTTAAAAAACACATTAGGGCCGGGGATTTAGCTTAGCATTTCCACCGCCTGCCTTACAAGCGCAAGGACCCGAGATCGATTCCCAGTACCAAAACCGCCCCCCCAAAACAAAACAAAACAAAAACATATTCTGCTAGCAAGTTAGTCTTCTATTCTGTTCACAAGTTTATGCCCTGAGTAACTAGTGATACAAATCCACCATTATCTGTTTCTATGGCTGTTCCTTTCTAATTCTTAACATATAATATCTTGTGACTGATTAATATTATCATATAAACATATATATTTTATATTCTGCTTAACTTCTGTTTAGGAGCTAATTACTCTCCAAACTCGGAATTGGATAAATTTCATTTTTTGAATCATTAGATAGGAATGATAGGTGAACTGCTTTTGCAACACTGATGATCTATTTAATGTGAGGAATTAAAATGTAATTTCATAGTAGGTCACAGAGTTTCATCTTTCCAGTAAGAGTCCTGTCTTTGACATAGCAAATTAAGTTTCAAATGTTAACTCCACAGGAGTTCTGGAATATTAAAACCAAACCTGAGCCCTGGTGCTTAAATTTCTATACCTTCTATCTGTAGGAGATGAGCTCTTCTTTTTTATACTACTAGGAAACTGTCACATTTTGTCTTGAGCTTTTCATGGATATTTAATCATTTTAGGTGATGATTGTGTTTCTCAAATCACTAAATGCCCCCCAACAAGAACCATTTATTTTACTATTCTTATAATTATTTTATTCACATAAACATGCACTTTATATGACTTACCTCTTATGGCAAGTCCTTGACTAATACCCTGTGACAGTTCACTACCACTAGGGTAAAGTTTATAACTGGACTATTTTATTCAATGTGCTTTCTGTAGTCCACCAGCTAAGAGTCATGAGATTCTCCTTTCTTACAAGATAGCAAGTATCATAGTTCCAGAATTCTATATTAATGTTAATTATAAGGCCATTTTTGTTGCCAATAATTGTAACTGGGGTTCTGCATAAAGCAGAACCTGAAATCCAGAATATCTTTTTTGGTGGGGGGTACCAGGGATCAAACTCTGGACCTTGTGCTTGCAAGACAGGTGTTGGAACCACTGAGCTAAATCCCTGACCCTTGATTATCTTGAAGGATGTGTATACGGGAGCTTGATGTCTGAAAATGTTATAGAGATAATTTTAGTTTTGAGAAATCAGTATCTACCCCTAGAGAGAATTTACTCTGCCAGAAAAATCAAGATGCTACCTGTTTAGTGTCAATCTGTCACATTTCTGAAATTTACAGAATTTATACCTCAAATGCTGACTGTCTTAGCAACTTCCTCATTGCCAAGACAAAATACCCGACACGCACAACTCAAAAGAAGACAGGATTCTTTTGGCTCAGAGGCACAGTTCCATGGAGGACTGGCTACAAGGTCGAGATGGCCTGGTGGAAGGGCGGGTTGTTGCGGGAGCGGAGGCGGCGGTGAGAAGTAGAGAAGGGAGATAGGACCCTTCCAGGTCGTGCCGTTCTGTGTCCCCCTTGTTCTGACGAGGCTCCACTTCCTCATAGAACATTAAGCTGATAAACTCACCAGTGGGTGGATCTAATGTCTTATGATCCAATCACTTTTCAAAAGCCCCCCTTGGAACACAAGTGAGTTTCATGAGACATTTCAGATAAGGAAGCTCAGCCTTGGCGTTATGCAAGATATCATGCTATCATTCATTCCGTTTACTTTTTTGGTGGGGATTTTAAGGTTTCCAGCTACAAATAATTTATCAGATTCCCTCTGTTAGTCTGGACTGAAAGATTTTTTTCCTGAATCCATGACATTAGCATCTTACTTGACCCTTATTTTCCTAGTGGTCCCCTTTGAAATTTATAAATATCTTCAGAAGTAAAGCATTTTCTAAGGCTCAACTCACCTACCTTGGTTTTTATCCATCACATCTGGTTCTTAGATTACCCACTTGGAAATTCTTCACTATATTGTTAACTCTAAGATGTTGTCTAGAAAATCATTAGAATGTTTTCTCCAACTCTTTCAGTAATTGTAAGAAGACAGACTTATGTAAATAAATTCAACAGTAACAACTATAAAGCCCAAGCTGGTAACTTTTAAAATGTAGTTACACTATAAATGATGTTGTAGGTATCAATTTTCAGAATATTAGCTGAAAATATGTACTATTTTTAATCATAAATGTTTTAATGCCGCAAAGTGAAGGTGTGAAGAAAAGCAAACTGAACAAGTTACAATTACAGTCTACATTTTACACTTTGTCACATATCATCATCATATATGTTTCATATTCATCTGAATGGGAAAAATCTGTATTTTGAAACATTTTTCATATATATGAAAGCTACTGGGATATGTTTGTTTGTGTTTAAAAAACTAAATTGTGTTTGAGTAACTGAAAGCAATTTTAGGAAGTCCAAAGCAAATAATAAAAAGAATTGATAGGCAACTATTACTTTAATGTAATGATTTTCCTTCTAAGAATATAATATGTTTGCCTCCCTAAATTAAGATGAAGACTATTATCTCTCTAAATGAGTACTAGAAATATTTTCAGTTAGCATTTTTTTCTTTGGCACAAAGAGAAAAAATCATTTTGTTAACTTAAAGACAGGTTTATTCTTTCAACAAATCAATTCTGCTAACTTCTCAAATATCACTATTAAAACAATGAGAACCAAGACCTGTCATGTAAAGGTACAAGATCCCAATGATGAATGTAACTGTACTGTATACCTAAAATGTACCAAAAAACTAGATGAGAGAAAAAAAAAGTTTTATAAAAAGTAAAAAAAGAAATTTGAGATACAAACCCAAGATTGTTGACATGGCTTTTAGGTTGTGGGTTAGAGAAGTTCAGTAAGAGAATAACATTTTAGGAACTTTAAGATGACAAAAAAATGGAGAATATATTTATGTAACTTCTTTGGTGCTTGCAGGTATCTATACAGTGCAGATTCAGAGATGCTGAACAATGTGGATAATTGGGAGAAAAAACTTCAAAAATGATACTAATTTATTGCAGCATGGTAGGAATGAAAAATATCTCTCTCTCTCTTTGTCTCTCTCCCCCCCAATTAGTTCTGTGGAAAAGCACAACCTTATTCATCTTAACATTCTGTTTGTTACTCCTGAACTCTCATTACTTTTCTATTATTTAAGTAAGATGTAAAATTAGCTCTCCCAATTTAACTATAATGAATGTTTACTGGACATGTAGATGTGTTGAATAGACAAGTTATAGAAACTTAGGATCAGACCTCCTGGTTTAACTCAGGACCCAAATGCAGTATATGGCGCCAAAGCAGCCACCCAAATGGTAAGTCATTGTCTAACATCACTACCATCCTCACCATCAGCTTCATCATTGCCTTTTGCTAGCTGTCAATCTAGCTCTTACTGAATGGGAGAGGGAGGGAGCCAGTGTTTGCAACATCGAGAATGCTGATAAACACATTGCCTAACAACTGTTAAGAGCTAAAGGAGGATATTTAATCCCCTTGATGGGAATGGATTTGAAGAAGGATAGAATAAAATATTTGCACTGGAATGTGTGTGTGTGTGTGTGTGTGTTGGGGGGTTGGATATGCTATGTAAAGGCCTTGGGTCTGGTGCTATAGATGTCAGTGATACACTGAGGGACACCTGTTTCTAAACCTGAAACTGAAGTAAAGTGAAAAATTACTGTGAAAGGTAGATTCCAATTATTTGAGATCAGTGCTAGCCTTTTTATTAAATCAATGTCTATCACTTTCTCAAAGTGATAATTTAGTTTTATTTTCTTATTCTTTTTGTAATACTTCTTATTTTCCCTGGGATTCTCAGACTATGTCACACAGAATATGATCTCAACCTTCACCTATGTGCCTAAATGTGTATTCATTTATTTCAATGTTGGCAAATGTACTCTTTCATGTGGTTTATGAGCTCTCTAAAGGTGGTAAATCGGTAGAACAACTGAGCTAAGTGAAACCTTAGAATTTTTTATTCCTATTTCTTTTTTTCACAGCTAACTGGCAAAGGGAGGGTTACAGGACTTATCTAAGGGTGCTCAAGCAGCTGCTGCAGAGCAAAAAGAGAATGGCTGCTTGTGAAATCCTCTGACTATGTAGTTTGCATTCTTTCTATTACTTGCTTGCTGAAAAGATTTTAGGAAGAATCACCTTATGAGTCTTTGCATACAGGTTAACCTGTTATTAACCTTTTACATTAGTATGCAATATATGTAACAAATCATATTCATATATAATTAGTAACTGAAATTCATAGTTTTTCTGCATCCTGTTAACAATACTCTTATATTTATAATGTTAAACATATTATTTATGGTTATGATTTAGTAGACATGCTTGTGAATTGAAAAGGAAATTTATATTAAATACACAAAATGAAGATTATAGGCAGATTTTCAAATATATTTTATAGTTTAAATTTAACCAATTTTAAACAATGCAATATACACAAATATTTTTATGGTGCTCACTATGGTCTCAACTTAAATAACTTCTAAATGTATGAATACCTAAAACATTGCCACATTTTTATGGTGGGATAAGCGCTATAAGAGAAAAATACTCAATATCCTTTTTAAAATATTGAAATATATTTAAATTGAATAGGATATTATTAAAAGGTAAAATGTAATAAATGTCTAAAAATGATTTTGCTCAAAACAAAAGTTTATTGTTATTGCTATTTTATCTCACTATAATATATTTTATATATTTGATCATTATTCTTAAAAATTAATGAATTTATTTATTATTGATAGATGGATGGGTGGATGAATACATCTATCTATTTCAGCTAGTTAAAAATAACAGTTCAGGGCCAGGGCTTTAGCTCAGTAGTTCCACCACCTGCCTTGCAAGTGTGAGGACCCAAATTTGATCCCCTGTACCAAAAGAAAAAAGAAATAATAATAATTTTAAAAACAGGCCAAAATGTAAAAGGTGCTCAGTTAAAGTGTACAGTAGTACTTGTAAAACAGTTTTCTGAATTTTTTTCTGACTTGTTCTGCTAATTTAAAAAGTTTCTCAAGACCACTTAATTAAAGCATTCTCCATTAATCCTGTAAACTCTTTTTCATTCAAAAGAATCTAATCTTTATAGTCCTCATTAAAACAGAAAAGAAGGTATAATTTTGGACCATCTTTTTTAGCTTTAATTACAAACATGGACATAAATGACAAAACACAGGATATGACAAGAAATAAGAGGATGTAAGAGAATTTATAATTTCACCTTTTATCAATGTAACAAGTTCTGCATACTTGCTTCAGAGAGTAAGCAAAATAATTTATTACGTGTGTAGTTTTTTTTAAATTTTTCGCTTTCAAACAAGGATCTTTTCATGTTTTTAACCAGTATAGCTTTAAAAGTAAACATTACATAAAGATTGATTTGCATTCATATTTAATCTATGTGAAAATTTAAAAAGTATTTAAATAATGCATGTTAAGCATCATTCCTAGTTGAGAGGAGACAGAGCATGCTTCTTTCTGATGTACTCCTGGAGATCACATATTGCATTGTGTGCTTTGCGAAATGTCCTTTAAAGATAGCAATGTAATGTCATGGTAATTACCTTGAGAGACATGGCAGTACGGATTATTTCCCGGCATGATTACAGGATTAGCTTCTGTTTGAAGTTTAAATAAAATGTTGAAATTCCAGTGATATGTTTGGCTATTAGATTACTATTGACTTTTTAAAACCTATGATGTGGGGCTGAGGGTATTCTTTGGACAGTCAAAATAATTTCCTATTTTCCTACTAAGTGGGACAATTTTCTGGATGAATTGCAAATACGGATGGAAAGTCCCTCTCTCTTATGGCCAATTCAGGATCACAGTGGCTACCGGAATCAATGTCCAGAAGTGAATGTAGGTAAAACAGGAAAAAGCCATATTGCAAAATTCAGACATACCAGTATAGTAGTGTAAGTCCCATTAACGAGGATAAAATCACGTTGCTGTTTTAGTATTATTATTATAACAATGTTAGGAATCAATACTGTATGCACAAAAACATATTGGTACCAGGTACTTATTTTTATTAAAAATATTTATGGCAACGTGATGAGTATCTGCACTGGCCAGCTTTCCTATTTCTGTCACAGAATCCCCATCACCCACAAATTAGAGGGGTGTAATTTATCTGGCAGCTTTAGAAGTTTCAGCCTATGGCGGGCTGGCTCCAGGGAAGAAACATCCTGGCGCAAGGGTGGGGCAGAACAGAGCTGCTCACTGCCTGGGGGCTGGGAAGCAGAGAACAGGCCAAAAGGCCAGATGAGGGCTACACTTTCCAAGGGCGCCACAGTCAGCCACTCACCTCCGAACAGCACATTCAGCTGTGAGAATCAGAATGGGACATGTTCAATATTAGAATAATTTAAGGCCTATTAGCCCGATCAATGATAATGGTTCTTATTACTATTACTTTCCAAATGAGAAAGCTGAATTCGGAGAGAGGATAAGCACCTTGACTATCACATAGCAGATGTTGTGTGTCAGAGTGATCCTGTATAGATCTAAAGTCAGAGAACATAAATCCAAAGGCCAAAAGTAAAACAAAAATACAATAAACAAGCATTTGATTCGAGGGTTTGAATTGATAAAGAAACAAAATTATATGTTTATAAAAAGCTGAGTTTCTATAATTTAACATTGTAGATATGTCAGATTGATTAAAGATCAAGAATGGATGGTGAAGGGGTGAAAAAAAAGACATAAACTCAGTAAAAAACCTGGAAGATATAGACCATGAATATTTTCATAACTAAAGAAAAAAAGAATGGATGGTAGAGCCGGGGATTTAGCTCAGTGGCACTGTGCCTGCCACACAAGCACAAGGTCCTAAGTTCAATTCCTGGTACCAAAAATAATAATAATAATAATAATAATAATAATAATAATAATAATGGACGGGAGAAACACATTTGTCCCTCAATATGTATTAACTTGAATTTTGTTTAACTTCTACATTGCTGAAATATTGCAATCTGACCCATCTCAAAGGGGTTTTACATTCTAGCAGAAGGCTATGCCTAAGATTTTGAAGCTACCCTGTGCATATGTTACTTCTTTTGTTCTCATTAATTTCCAGTAAACAAATTATATTATTTTGTATGCCAAAAAAAACCCAAAAAACTATTGAAGAGTAAGAGCAGCTCTTATAATTTATTTCTGATTATATTAACTAGTTATCATCTCACAAGTGAGATTTCTTGTTTTTATGGAGTGATCAAATAAAGCCCAAATTTATTCTGAAATAGGGTCTCCAAGCAGTTCTCAAATAAAAGCCAAATATACTCTTTACTATTAATGTGGTTGGTGAATCTGGTTATCACTAAGCATCATTAGCCTGGACCAAAGCATTCCTAATAGAATTCTTTCTTAATTAACTCCTGATGCTTCATGAGATATAGAGGCTGAAAAGTTTAACATACTAACAGAATTGTTCACTGAGTGTTTGAAGAATTCTAATAGCAAGAAAAGTCTAAGAAGGTCTCTACTTACACAGGTTGGTACTTTCTATATTCATGACAGGTACTCTGCATACAATTCTTTCCCATCTGAGATTTTTAGGTGACTTTTTATTATTTAAGGAAATGATATTAACAAGAATACATAAATGAAATGAATAAAGTGACAACTTGAAACATTTTTATCAAAGTAAGATTTTTAAGGTTTCAAAAATATTTTAGAGTATTTATTTTTTATAGACAGTGTGATGTTTCACAATGGAAGCTGAATAAATTTTTTTCTTTAGGCTCTCTTTGGAAAGTATGCACTTTCCAAAAGTCTGGATAAGCTAGCACCACATTGGGAATGTTTTTCCCAATCATTTGTTGCTTTCCTAAATCACAGCACATTGTGCTGTGTTTAGTAAACAATGTACTGTAAAGCTACTATAGAAGATTAAAAGAAAAAGGCTCCACTTTGAAAATAATTAATTCAAAGCACCACACTGCTAATTTGTACTCTAAGTGAAATTTATGAAGTAGGAAAATTGAAATTAATTTATTATAAACTTCTCTGTAGATTTAAGAAATTTCATTTCCCTTAAAATATATATTCATGAATTGATTAGCTTGATCCTTGAGGAAAGTGAGGAATTACAATAGCTTTATTTATTGGCAAAGAATAGCTTCTACTGATGAAAATTTTCTGTTGTATCATTCAAAGTGATTTGTGTTTTATGCAGTCAATAATACAAAAATTATTATATTGCAAATCAGCCTTTAGTGCTCTGGTTTACTTTTGATTTAACAAATTATCAGCGTAGTTGTGCATATTCCTAAAGTAAATGGCTAGATGTCTTACAGGGAGACTTATTTGAAATTATTTTTGATAAATACACAAAGATCACAAAGAAGACTAACAGATTAATGTTAGAATAGCTCAGTTGGTGTTTAGTTTTAATTTTGTCTCAATGTTTTTGCAATTGTTGCAAACCCTATTATAGAAAGTATTCTGAATTACCAAGATTAAATAGAGAAATATGATAAACTGAATTGTGGTCTTCCAAGAAATATTCACCAACTCAAACATCTATAAACTTTAAACGTGTTACTTTACATGGTAAGAGGAATTTCGCAGGTGTGACTCAAATTACACAGTCAAGATAGAGAGATTATTTCATAATACCTGGGTTTAGTCAATCTAATCACATGAGCCCTTAAAATTAAGACACTTATTAGTGTGAAAGCAAGAGAGATGTGGCAGAAGACAAGTCAGCTTCTAAATTTCGAGAGGATTCAACATGCTGGTTGGTCTGAGATGTGGTAAAATATGCCTGGAGACTCCCTGTTTTTAATGAAGCACTATTAAAGGTAGTTGAGGCCATACACAAGGGCTAATTACAGAGGAGGTCTGATAACGTAAAGAGAGGGTGTGAGAGTAGATACACAATAAATCTGAGCACCAAACCTTTTTCGCCCTGAGGTCCAACCACTTAGCAGTTTTACCTGAAGCAGTGTGGGCAGAGTTTGTATTTATGAACTATCTTAAACGTTGCTCATGCAGTGCTCATTTTAATCAGTTGATTCTTACTTTGAATAAAATGTCATCAAATTGTTGTCTTTATATTTTTGGTTCTATTATTTTATAAAAATCATCCAAGAAATATGCAACTTTTAGTGGTACTATGTTTAGATAATTGCACTGGTAAGTGCTTAAAGAGTAGAGACAGGAGGAAATAACAGCAAAGACTGGGAAATCAAGTGAAAGGACAATCTACGTGGGGTTGATACCCGAAAGTACAATGAATAAATTTATTTTAAATAAAAACAAAAAATCGGGGCAGGGGATTTAGCTCCTGGCTCGCAAGCGCAAGGTCTGAATTTGATGATCGGTATGGGAAAAATTAATAATCAACTGTATCAAATGCTGCTGATCATTCACACAAGATAAATATGGAGAACTGAATATTGGCTTTGGTAGACTGAAGACCGATGTGCAAGTTCAGGAATCAATAGAGGGGGAAAAACATGATTAGAAAGGACTCGTGAATGAGAGTAGATAAATACAAAATAGAGCCATTTGAACAGTTTTGTGAATAAGCTGGACGTGGTTGCTCAAATGTGGAATCCCTGCGCCCTGGGAGGCTGAGAGAGAAGCTCTGAAAGTTATAGCCCAGCTTAGGCATCTTGGTGATTTTGCAAGACCCTTTCTAAAATGAAAAATAGACAAACAACAAGAAAAAAGAAAAAAAGCAAAACCCAGAGAGAGACTGGTTCACAAGGAAAGTTGGGTATGAAAGCTGTGGGTTTGATACCCAGTACCAAAAGACAGATAGAAGGAGGGGAAGGATTTGTAACGGTTACTATAAAAAAGTCCTGTGTTCCCATAGGAAGAAGTATACGAGATACTACGACAGTGAGGTCTACAGAAGGGATGCTATTTTAAGATCCTGAGAAAAGTGAAAGTGTTGTTTGAATAGTCCTTACCCAGATAAAAATGTAGTCGATTACAGAGTCATCTGAAATGACTTTATAAAACAACAAAACATCAGAAATTCCCTATCACTTCTTACCAATTTTTCTTCTCTTATAAGGTTAAAAGAGAATATGCTCAGATTCATCCTATCCTTCTGAATTGAGTAAGTACAACTTTTTGCTTGTTTTCATTAAATATTAATTTAGAAATTTTCCAAAAATTACAAGCAAACTATTTTTGATCAAATTCTAACTCAGTCTATTTATAGTGTATGAAAATTTGTCTTATTGTGATATTCATTTATAAAAAGGGGTACCTCTTTTCCTTAATTATTAATGTCATAGTTTGTATTAACCAATTAACCTGAGAAATTAAAATGTATACCTAGCTTTTATGGATGACAAAATATTAACACTAGCCATGATTTATAAATATTAACCAGTATAGTAATTTGTTTTAAAGATCAGTTGGCCTTAAAATAATTTAAAGTGGAATCAAGTCAAAGACAATTTGATTTAGTATACTCTTGAACTCTTCAGTGTAAACATATAAAAATTTTCACAGAATACAATGCCCTAAAAATGAAACTCTCTTTATGTTTCTCAGTTTAATGTCTTTCTCCTCCTCTCCCTACCTCTCTTCCTTTCCTGTTTTCTTTTTCTCTTCTTATCCTCCCTCAGTTCATTTGCTCTACTCTGTCTCTTTTTCTCTTTACCCAGTTATCTTTTAACTAATTATTCCAGCAATATAATTTTTTAATGTTATTTACTTTTACTGTGTTTTTTTATAGTTGATCTTTTCTTATTCCTATTACATTGTTTTATTTTCCTTTAATGAGATGACATACAAGGTATATAGACTGGTTCACAAAAAAGACTATAGTTACAGAAAAAAGTAATGATTTTTGTTATCACTGTTTAGATAAGAAGACATAAAATACTTAGTGTAATGCTACAAATTGCAAAATTGAAGACCAGGATTTCTTTTGATGTTAATGTGAACACAAACTTCCTTTATTTAAAGGAATTGTGTTTCCATTGGCAAAACATTCTTAAAAGCATTACCTTTGGAAGAATTATACCACACCCTAAAAATAATTTTTACTTTCAAGCCAGTATGATTTTGGATGATTTAACATATCCAAACCTCTAATTTCTCTTTAACAAATAGGATGAGAAAAATTTTTATGGAGATTTTGTAGTGATAACTCTGGCTAATATGCAGGAAATATTTTCCTAGAAAGTGGCACACAGTATAACCTTACTAAGGTAATTTGTTCACTCTAATATAATAGTTTTAACTTTATAATTTTTCTTTTATTAAACATATTGAGTAGCTACTACATTCAAACAAATTTTGTGTAGAAAAGTCACGGCAGTTAAAGGGAATTAATAAAGATTTCTGCCTTCTTAGAGCTTATATTCTAGTTTTCATCTTGATGTCAACCTAGAAAAAGAAGTGGGACATCATAAATAAGTACTATATAAGTATGCTGTCAACATAAAAATAATATTTCACAAGTTATCGTGGGAAGTCTGTCTGAAAAAATTGAAATTACTTTAGAGAAGTAGAGCAAAACAGCTAGTAATTCTCCTTCCATTTTGTAGATAGATGGTTTCTTCTAAAGTCATCAATGTACACATTATGTGATATAGCATTTTTTCTTCTGAATTATAATTTGGGTTTTTGCTTTTCTATTCAGAGTAGGGATAGAGAAAAGTTTTTATCATAATGTATTAAAATTGTATGTCTCAGAAAGCACCTTTTCTTATGAAAAATCTAAGCAATCCTTATGAAAAAGCTTGTTGCTCCTGATCTAAAGCAAAGATTTCCTTTTTAAAATTTCATTTACTTTGTACTACACGTGACCCTTTCTCACTGTTATTACTTGCATTAAACTACTCAATGACTTCACTACTTCATTTATATAATTAGAATCTTCACCTGGGATAATTTTGAATGAATCCTACACACTTACTCCTTTCTCACAGATCATTTTCAACTTGAGTTCCCTTTCAGAAAGTGTTCTGCCTCATGAGGTCATGAGATTTAACCTATGTAAAAAGAACCCAGCTTAACAGTAGTTCACGAAGAATCAATCAGATTGTATGTGAGCCATGTTTTTGCATTAATGGAAATTTGGAAATACATATTTTACTTAGCACCAAGTATTTTTGATAGCCTATAAGTTTTTAACATTAGAAATATGTATTCTTTACTTCCTTGCTCCAAACTATGCTTTCTTTCCTAAACCTTTTAAGCAGTATTACTTGTACCACGTCCATAACTGGTTACAAGCACCTTATTTATCGAGAGCATATGCTAAGTTGTAAGGTGACAAAATGCACCAGTGAATTTTATATACACAGTCCTGTCTCTGTTAATTCCTAATTCTTGATCTTTGCATTGGCAAATATGTAAAGTTGTGCATGTAGCATGACAAGTTCTTTCAGTGAGGCAGTTTTTGATAAGTCTGTGTGTGCGATAAAGCCAAAAATAATACATAACGAAATTCGTGTGCCTTATTTTCCAGTCCAGGTTTCTTTAATCACTGTGTGTTAAGCTCTGTGAAGTTGATTGGAATATGTCTATTTATGGTTTTTATTTTATTTCATTAACAGTATATTGGATGTTAATAGGCCACCATCAAGATTCCTGAGGAAGTTTGCTGGTTTCCTTGTAATTAAAAACAAAAACAAAAACAAAAACAAAAAACAGTTAAGGGTTGGGGAGTTAGTTCAGTGGCCTGCACCTGCTTCCCAAGCTCAAAGTCCTAAATTCAATCCCCAGTACCGAAAATAAAAGTTAAAAATTCTGTATTAATATTTTAATTTAAATTGCACTCTTCTCCATGATTAGTCCTCAGCGCTGTTCTGTGCAGTCAGCAATGTAAGTAGAGACACTTTGAGAGGAGGGAGACTTTAATGTGGTGTTAAATTCTTATTGAACTTTGAAACTTTGTAACATCTTTTGTTGCTGTCTCGTGGAATTTGAGCTACAAAATGTGAAACATAGCCTGGCTTTGTGTACATACATGAGATAGGGATCTCAGTGTTTACCACCTGTTGTAGTGCACAGCAATATTGCAATGGTTTTTCTGGCAAAGCACTGTGTTTCCCCCCTTATTATTCTTTGTGTTTATGTGCAGACCA
>NW_022900932.1:33331240-33343695 GCF_012274545.1 Fukomys damarensis
TGCACCTGCTTCCCAAGCTCAAAGTCCTAAATTCAATCCCCAGTACCGAAAATAAAAGTTAAAAATTCTGTATTAATATTTTAATTTAAATTGCACTCTTCTCCATGATTAGTCCTCAGCGCTGTTCTGTGCAGTCAGCAATGTAAGTAGAGACACTTTGAGAGGAGGGAGACTTTAATGTGGTGTTAAATTCTTATTGAACTTTGAAACTTTGTAACATCTTTTGTTGCTGTCTCGTGGAATTTGAGCTACAAAATGTGAAACATAGCCTGGCTTTGTGTACATACATGAGATAGGGATCTCAGTGTTTACCACCTGTTGTAGTGCACAGCAATATTGCAATGGTTTTTCTGGCAAAGCACTGTGTTTCCCCCCTTATTATTCTTTGTGTTTATCTGTGCAGACCACCTGGCACTCTTGTTTTCGCAAAAGAGAAGGGTGTGCCATTCTTCAAAAGGTCTCCCTGGGAGACAGATGAAATAATGCCCCCTCACAGATGGCTTGCAGTGTGTACCTTAGTTGAATATCTAATCATGACAAGTAGTCGAGGATTAACTTTACGATGGTAAATCAACATAAATTGTGACACAAACTTATACTTCAAAAAGCAGAGAGCAAAAAGATTATTTTAAGATGACATCAACTTTGCCAAATATCTTCTCTATATAATGTGTCAGAAACTGCCTTTTATTTTATTTGAACGTGTCTAAACAGCTCAAGTGTTTGACTGCAATTGAGAAAATACTTTTTCCATTATAAACACATTGGCTGTTATGATTGTACTTTTACAAATGCTTGTTACAGTGCTAATCTATTTATAAACATTAACTGTAGGAGCAATGGTTAAATTTGTAGGATATTTTAATAATGAAAAATTGTATTTTTAAAAATGCTTTTTTAAAACAAGATAAGCAGGCAATATATCAACAATACAATGTTTGAGAGACAGATTTTTATTTGTTTTTATTTGTTTGCTTATTTTGCTTTTACTCCATGATCCATCAGGTAAACAATATAATCAGAAATATAATTTTATTATTTATTGCCCCTGAATCTTATTTTCACCTACATTTCTTTTCAAGGATTACTGTACTTGTCACCACATTCAACCCATCTTACACCAAATCCATGCATTGTTTTGTTTTTTTTTTTGAAGTACAAATATGGTCATAACTCCAGTAATTATTTTTCTTGAATTTATACATATTTAAATATTTTTATAGTGTGAATTTTAGTGTCTCAATGTTTGTGCAAACTAAGAAAAGTGAGCTAAGACAGTTTTGCTTTACAATACTACTTTGTACATAATTATGATTTACATACTGCTTCTTACTTTATGGTGCTAATTCAGAAAGAGGTAAAATACGATTAAACTAGTTGGAAAGTTTTCCTGAGTCTTCATTTTATCATGAGGACATTGATCTTCTAGTCATATCCAATACCTCTTGTCAAGTATTAATTCTGAGAACTGATGTTAAAATATGTGCATACTGTCATCGCTACTTAACTTTTTACCTTGACTTTTACTACCAACTTGTCCCTAGAATGTTTGAAGTTTTTAAAAAGAATATCTCTCATATATATGTTTTCTCTATAAAGATTGAATTTTATAGATACCAGTTAGTTTTGAATGACCAAAGTCCTTTCTTATTGTCTTTGAAAAGAATGCTAATTTTCTTTTGCCTTTTGACTATTCTTACTTCATTGTTTCAAAACCTTACTCTCCATCTTCAAAGAAGGTCATATTATCTAAGCAGATCTGATTCCTGGCAACTCTGACTAATTAATAAATGCAAACCAATAAGAGAAAATTAGAGTAAATTCTAGAATTTCCTGGAAATTTCTAATTCTGGAAATTTTTGGAAGAAATGAGGTGTAGGATATGAGAATTTGTGGTGATCACATTGAGAAATATTATTGGGAAAATGAAAACATTGTTCTCATTTCAGCAGCTCACAAACACAGCTATTTCAGGGAAAGCCCACCTTTTCTTTCTTAGAACTACTAATTACTTGAATTATTATTTGTTTAGTCAATATCTTCATTATATTTTATGAATGAGTTTGGGATTGATTTTTCCGGGGACATACCTGTTATCCTATTTTAGCATGTATAAATACAAACAGATAATTTCTCCCCTTTCTCCACCACTTTCATTTTTGTGAAAGGGAACTCTTGACTAAGGGAAAATAGATGCATGAGAATTATGTTTATCATAGTTATATAACTTTTTATTTTTCTAACAGCTAAAATCAACATTTAATTTCAAAAGCTGTTTATGAAGCTCACAGCCCTGACAAAAAACCAGAGGATGGGTCATTGAACTCAGTAATTTCAAAGACAGAAAATGATCAAGAATGGTGGTATCATCAAGCACTGTTATTAAAAACACAGGCTCAGGCAGCAGTTTTGTGAATTGCATGGATACTTCCGCATTTACACTTGGATCTCAGTTCATTTGAATATGATATTTAGTACCCTTTTCTGCTGTTTTCTCATTATCTAAAGTGTTATTACATTAGATGAGGCATCCAGTGACGGGGGAGTGTGTTCCTCATATCAGTGAGGTTATTGATAGAAAAAATGTATATATAGCTATTTTCAGACATTCACTTTGTACTTCATCTATTTTAAAATAGTTTGTCAATAAAGCAACGGTGAATAGCATTTCAAAGAACACGGACAGCAAACTAACAAAGAAATATGGTCAGTTCTTTAATTTGATAATTTGTAAAGACTATCCCAAGAAAACAGATCAAATATTGTTTTCTTGATAAACTGCATATAGTTAGTGCTTCCCACTTCACCAATTATAACCACATTTTCAAAGCACTTTATAACCAGGTGCTCTGTGAGACTTCTGAAAATATATGGAGAATGCATCGTAGAGATTTTCACCAGATTTTTTGAAATAGAAGTTATGCTATGGGAACCACACATTTATCTCGCTAACTGCTAGGTTCAGTGTACAGGAATTCCATTGCTTTATATATATAGCTAAGTCATGAGATGAAAATTAGGGGCTAAGCTGAAACATTCATCCATTCCTGTAACCTAATGCAATTTATATTTTAGGCATAGTGAGTACAGAATCGTTCTGAGATATAGGCAGATGCATCCGTAACACCACATATTGAATCCTGATGAGATAAGTATAAGGCAAATAAGAGAATTTAAGCATGAATCTACCTTTTTGGAAAACTTTAGAGTTAACCCCCAAAATTGAAAAATGTTTTATATCTAAATAGTTAACATTAGTGCCAGAAGGTGAAGGCTCTCTCTTAGACAAGATACTGTTGATTTTTCCATTTAGAGTGGTTAAAAATATACTACTAAGAGAAAATCATGTCCTATTTCTTCTCTCAGGTATAGCCTTTAGAATTTGAAATTAAGACATGGGAATCATACAGGTAATAAATATAAGTGTACGCATGCAAGCAATTTCTATAAAGGATAGGGAAAATAAAACTTTTGAAAGGAATTATTTAAATGGAAATCATTTCAGGATCTCTATTTTGTGAATGACATGGTTTTTACTCTTTCGGTTATCATGGGTTTGAAACTAATGCATATTCAATCTTACAAAATTGTTCATTCCTATTTTTGAAAGTTGCATTCCACTTTGTTGTAGAGTTTAGAACAAATTTAGAAAATTCGCACATCTTCCAAGCTGAACAGAGGAAAATTGAAGTATTTGATTGTGTTCAGGTGGAATTGAACACTTCTAAAAATGATTTGCTTGGAGTTCACATGTATTCTTTTTTTTTGTAGAGAAAATGATAGTATCACCTTTCAAAAGCCTATTGAAATCGAATTTACTATATGAAGTAGGTTTTTTTTTTTAGTGTTTGTATAAAAATACTGATAAGCAGTAGGATAGATGAAGGGAGGAGGAAGGAATGGACAGGGATAGAAGTAAAGAGAGAGTAATATGCACCGAAAGAGATGCCTAAGGGCACATGCCAGGGAGATAAGAGGACAAGGCAGTCAGTTGGAGACCAGAAAATGAGAAGGTAGAAGAAGCCAGACCTAGAGGGGGCAAAGATAAAAGAAAATACTGGTACAAGCCTGGAAACTGGGCAGGATCAAATTATATAGAGAAATAAAGTGTCCAAGAAAGCCTTTGCTAGAGAGATGGTTTAAGGAATATAATATTTAGGAAATTAAAAAAAAAATTTAAAACATACTACTTTATTGAAAACACTTTAAAACGTAAGCCAAAAGTGCAATTGGCTAGGATTTTATCTGAATTTCACTTGCAAGAATATCATGTAAGTGTCTTCACAATCAGAATTGATTGAGCATTGTCACTGATCTGGTTCTGCCTCCTTTTTTTTTTTTTTTTTTTGGTACCTGGGATCAAACTTCCTTGAGTTTGCAAGGAAGGCGGCGGAACTACTGAGCTAAATCCCTGGCCCTCTGCCTCCTTTCTGTAAAGAAGAAAAGCATGCATAATTAGAGTTTATTTTTAAAATTTTATGTTAATATAAGGACTAAATATTTTACACTAAACATTTAATTTGGAGAACTACTAGTTAAATTTAATGGTAAATATAACATGTATAGATTGCTAGTTTTAAAAGTTTTCAGATAATATCATTTGCACAAAAAGCATAGTAATATCTCCCATTTCCTTATTCATATACCATTCAACCAGTACTTGTTAGGGCTCCTTTGGTTGTAGAGAAAAACTATGAGCTCCAGTAAACCTAAGCAATGAAAAATGGTGTGTGGAGTTCTTTGAGCGTGGCTTCACCCAGGGATCCAAATGGACGCCTGAAGACTTTTTTTCTGATGCTCTTTGTTTGTCTCCTATGATACTGGCTTTCATCCTGTCACAAGTTGTCCATGTACATATATCTCTACCACCCAATATCTAAACTCTTAGAACTATAATTACTAAAGAAATAAGTCCCTCTTTGTTTTAGCGTATTTAAACAAACTTCACAGAATAATTCATTCATCTTACTTCGGTCTTTTATTGGTCACTGATGGTGAATCTGTAACAGTGACTACTACACAGACAGCAAATGAAGTGGTTCCCAAAAGGAAAATCAATGTTAACATAGTCCTTGTGTAGACAAAAAACAAGTGCTATATATGAGTGGTTTCTCAATTATTGTCATACTAGCATATAAATACTCATTTCTAATAGAGACAACTCAAAAGTCCCCAGCTAAAGAGACACAAGTATTCTAACTACAACAAACACTACTTAAGCCCAGAAAAAGATACAAATATATGTTTGATACTTCTTCTTTAGCTTTCATGTTACTTCAAAGACACTTGCTATTAAGTTTATTGAGATTTATGGTAATTTTATTGAATGAGTACTTGCTAAATAAAGTCAATACTCATCAAAGCATTCTATCCTTAAATAAAATATAAGAAATTTTAAATTTTGCACACATAAAAACAGTTCCTCCTTAGTTATAAATTTCGTGTTGTTGACATACATTTCAGAGTGGATTTCAAGTAATAAATATAAGACAAAATGCTGAATATTTACTTTCACATAAGTAAAAAAAAGCGGGGGGAGTGTGGATTTGTTATCCTGATCTCAGGCAAAGCCAGGATTTATTTTTAAAAAGTTTCACAAAGTTTCACATAGGTAAACGAAGAACAGGCTGGTCTATTTAACAAATCTTGGTTTGTCAGGTGAGAGGCAGTAAAGCACTGCAAAAGTCCATTGCTATTCAACCTTTCTCTCTCTCTCTCTCTCTCTCTCTCTCTCTCTCTCTCTCTCTCTCTGTGGATGTGTGTGTGTGTGTGTGTGTGTGTGTGTGTGTGTGTGTAGAATTCAGTGAAGCTATTTAAAAATTATGTAGCAATTTTTGCTTTAGAAGCCATGTTCATGTGTGGCCTGCTTTCTATTGATGGCAGAAAAGTCAAATTGGAGCAGTCAAACAAACATGGAGTCAACTGCTATATTCAAGTCTTTTATATATACTTACAGATTACTAAAATGGATTCTGGTCTCCTATTTTATATGCAATACTATAAAAGGGATATAGGCAAAAGTAATAATGCTGCTTTTGTTCCTTCATTTTAGAGTTTGTGTAATAAGGAAAGAGCAAATAGCATTTAAGTAGCATCTATTATGTGCTAGGTACTCCACTAAGTAAGCATTTTATAGAAACATTATTTTATTGCAAACTGTCTATAATAATGTAAATGACAACAGTGATGCCCTATTACAATGAGTGAGCCAATATAGAAATTTATGCAGTGGCTATATAAGTAATTTATTTAATTAATAATAAAAATATACAGATTTTTATGTATACATCTATTCATATGCAGTATGGCAATAAATAGCCAGGTAGCAAATTTCTGGTGTGATCCAAATGTAGGCAAAGGAGCCAGCACTCTGTGAGGCAGAGGCCAGCGTTCTATAGTCAGGAACATTCTATTCAGGGGAACCGTTTCAGCTTCTGCCTAGTCTGAAGTGTAGTGCTTCCTGATTTCCACAGAATTATTCAATATATAGTGCCATTTCATTCATATCAACATATCATGAAAAGGAAACATAAATGCTGCTCTTACTTTGTGGTTAAAAAAACGAAGTCCCAGAGATAGATTTGGTAAAATCTTGGGTGAGAATGTCATTGAAATAATATTTTAAAACTCTATCCCTCTCTATGATTATTCTGTTCCAACCAACACCCTATGATGGATGTATTTCCATAATACATATTCTGTAAAGTCAACAGTATATTTATGGCATACTTATAATTGGGTAGATTTTACCATAGCCATAGCTCCACTCTATGAAAAACTTTAACTGGTCAGTATATTGTGATGAAATTCAAACTAAATTTGACACACTCTGTCAAAAAAGCATTATGTTTAGACAACTCCTGCAACATTTTAGTGTTTATATAAATTCTTGAAAGTATAAATATAACTTGAAAAACAAATTAAAAATAAAAGTTCTTTTATGAATAAAATAGTTTGAACACATTTCAAAGTAAAATAAGTCTTTTCTAGGCACATTATTAAAATTTATTTTGAAAAGGGAGTATGAGAATTATTGGCAATAGATACTGCTTTTTTAGTAATATTAAAACATATCATGACTGTATAATGTTGGAAAGACTTATAATTTGGGGAAAGTTATATAAACAAGCTAGTATATAAGTATCATTTTTAGATATTTTTGCCATTATGAACAATGAGTGTGATTAGTATAATTCTTAATGTAATCTTATTTATTATTGAGAATTAGCATTTTTACCTTTTAGATTGGATAAACACTGTAAAATTTATAACAGACATGCTTTTTTGTGGGGGGGGTATCAGGGATGGAATTTGGGTCCTTGCACTTACAAGGCAAGCGATGGAACCACTGAACTAAATCCCCTGCCAGATATGCTTTCTTGATATGATAGAGAAATATCTAGAAAAAGACTCAAGAAAACTTGATTTGATCTGGATTACTGACAATTCTTAATCATTACTATGTAAGGTAACAAAAATCATAATTTGTTGACTTAAAATGAATATGGGCACATAATATTATCAAAAATTATATATTTATACTTAATCCTGAATACAATGGTATGTAATCTTAAGTACAGAAAGTTAGTTCATTACTTATTTAAAATAACCTTAAAAAGATGGTGCTTTGCAATAAAAATACTTGAATTTTTTAAAAAATTGTTTCTAGTGAAATTAAAGTTAGAATTACAAAAGAAAGACAGATAATACCTTCACCAATAGGGTAATTTATTGCATAGCACAAAAAAATTAAATTTTCAATGATTTGCTTCATCATAATAAAAAGTAACACATTTATTCCCAAAATTTTCCCTAAGTAGCTTCTATTCACTGAGAAGACAAATTCCTTTTGTTAGTTGTCTAGAGTTTTTTTAAAAGAAAACAAAGCTATAATGGTTTTCTACTTTATTTTAAACATATTTTATATCTCATGCACAACTAACAAATTCAGGTTATGCATCATGTCCTTCACATTTATCAATAGTTTTCTTAGAAAGTGAAAATAAATTGTTTAAGAATGATGAAATTATCTAATTGCACTTTAATTTATATTCAAATTAAGGAAAACAACAGAGAAAAAGACAGAAAGAGGGGAACGCACTGAATCCAGCCAAGAAATAGGAAAATTGATAATAAGATAATTCTATTATTTATAGCTAATGAGAGCCCGAAGCTTCCCCTCTACACACATGCATAATAATCTCTTTAATGTATAAAAGAGTGACAATGGAGAAATTAAAAAGATGTGCAGATTCATAATCTCGCAAGTGGCAGAAGCTATTCTAATTTACTTCTGTTACTCTGGGCACAGACTCTTATCTGCTTGGAGCAGACTGAATATTAAACACTTAAGAAAAATAAAACCAAAACAAACAGGTAAACACCTGGCATTTTAAACTTCAAACTCTTCTAAGACATATTTAATTTTGCCTATAGCATCTGCCTTGTGGCACTGCCTAAAGGACAAATGAAACTGAAGAATAAGCAAAAATATTTGGAAGAAAATAACTGAAGTATTTATTTTTTCAATGCTATATTGATGAGCAAAACTGGATTACTTTGGCTAATTTTGATTTGTGTGTAAGAATAAGGTGTGAGAATGATGTATGAAGCTAAACTGAAGTATTTTCAAAATTTTAGCTATTAGTGTGAGTGACTCTGGATTTTACAAAAGGAATTAGGAATACTATATTACAATATATCAAAAATAAGGTACCTTTTTCTAACTTCTAGTACACCAAAGAATAGCTAGCATTTTCTAGTCTTCTAATGTGCTCCTTAGTGTTAATGGGGGGAATTTTATTATTATTCAGGACCTCAAAAACTGTATGTAACACCATCCACTTAATAATACTTTTTGGTTTTAAAGATAAGAATTTCTAAATGATTACCATTGTTAAATGTGATTGTATTATGATGAAGATATTTTGTTTAAATGCTTTTGGTAGAAATTGTTATCTGAATATCCCTTGAATAGATTTTTAAAAATTTTGGACTAGAAACTATGAGCTGGGGTTTTCCTTGGCAGAGCTAACCCGCTTTTGCTATGAGAGGAATCTCAGTTTATTATGTTAACTTCATGATGTCAGTCAAAGTACCTTTCATACATCAGCATTTGTTGAGCTCTTTAACCTTTTGGAAAATAATAGATACAGAATAGTTTCCTGAAGGCACAAATGCTCACAAAGAAAAAAAAAAATAGCTCCACGGAGGGAGAAATTTAGTTATATACAAACAAACTCACCGTCAGAGGTTTAGGGTCAATGTATCTTATTTATCTTACCAAGAATACTGAAACATTCAAAGCAATAGGGACATATTTAAAAGCAAAATGATCCATCTCATTTTCCATTCTGCTTTCATTTGCAGACACACGTTAGTAATATTGTAGGGCACACATCTGAGCCCGTGGTGATGGCTGGTACAGTGTTTCAGCAAGCTAAGCTCCTAGCAGGCTTGTTTAGGATTTCCCGAAAGGTATCTAGCACGCCTGAAAACCATTCTTAGCACATCTGAGGATGAAGGAAACAAAACATCTAAGGTGTGCTTTTTTGTTTTTATTTCGACTCATTTATTTTTAAATATGAAAATACTGTTTTAAAAATATTGTTTGCCTTTAAACAACTAAAATACTGTAGGGACACCTAGCCTATAAACTGTTATTTGTGATTTTTATTTAAAATTTCATCTCAATAAATTGGTAAAAATTGCATATTGTGCAAGGTGCTGTAGGGACCAAAATGATTTTTTTAAAAAGAGCAAGTGTACTGCTCTTATTAAATAGATTATATTCAGGGCTGAGAAGGAGGTCATGTCCAAATGATAACCCAGTAGAAAAATTTAAATTAAGCAGGACAGATGTTATAAATGTGGATCAGGTGATGGTGGGAGGTGTTGTCTTATCTGTTGTCATTAAAAGTGCAGCATATTCTATTTTCTAAAAATCAGATAAAGCTCATTTCCTCAAACTACCCTATCAGTCCAGAGAAATTTGTCTGGTGTCAACAACAGTCTAGAACCCCTTATCTCAGATATGAATGGAACCACTGACCTTCATCTTTGTTTTGTTTTGTTTTTTGGTACCAGGGATTGGCCTTAGCACCGCGCATTTGCCAGGCACTGATTTTCATTTTTAAAAATGGCATAAATGACGACTCCTTCATACAGAAGTGTTGTCCATGAAGTCGCTGTTTCAACAAATATGTTTCTCATTTTATTTAGTAATTCCATTTGAAAGTTAACAGTGACCAGAACACAAGTCCTTTTCCTTTTATTGGAAATGAACTCCCTCATTGAATGTTGATTTGGTTGAGGATATTTCTGCAAAAGCATATGAATTCTGGCACAATTAGATTTCTAAAATATTCTTATATTTATTATGTGATTACATTTTGTTCTCAGTAAAATCTTCCTCTATGTAGGGGTAATATTTGCTAGGAAATAGACTAAATGGAGAGTTTTAATGGCTTGTTACTGAAAATATGATTGAATGATTTTTTATTCACTTATTCCCTCGTAAATCTTTGCGTGTCTAGAACATAACTTTCATGTCACAAAACTGAGTATTACAGCAAAGCTGGCATTTTGTATCACCAGGTTCTGTCTCTACGGATTAAACAAAATGAAGATTTAAATTATCTTGCCATTAGTCCCTAAGCAATACTGTAAAATAACTACATGACATCACATTACATTAAATATTATAAGTAATCCAGAGATGCTTGTGTTTAAAGAATACAGAAACATGTGCATATCAGTTACATATAAGTAATATGTCATTTATATTAGATACTTTTCCACAAATTTTCATTTTCATGGAGGCAGAAGCCCTAGAAACAGTGCCTACCAGATACCAGGGATAACTTCATGCTGAAAGGATGAATCCAGCAGGCCAGAGATTGCAATCCTTAGAAAGATCTGCTTGCAGTGTTGACCCTTCATTAGCATCTGGTAACTTGGATTCTGATCCAATCTAACAGATACTGGCTCATGGTACCTAAAGTGCTTGTACAAATCATTTTGTTTTTGCTAAACAGCTGCTTTCCTTCTGTGAGTCTGAACTTTTGATATGTGCTGAGAAGTGATCACATTATGTTTCTAATGAGCTTTTCTCATGGACCATTCACAACTATTGTTGCAAATTATTGGTAGAAATATCACCTGCATCTGTGCGACTCAAAGAGAGAGCAGAGAGAATGCTTCAAATCTTGTACATGGTTTTCTCTGACCTTTTCATCTTTGCTTCGTAGCCTATCACTGTAATAAACCATGGTTATGAATTTGCCTAAATGCTGACTCAAAACTTCTCCTAGTGAATGATCAAAACTTGAGAGATCTTAGTCCCTTGATGTGTGAAAAATAACAAATGTAAATGGAGGACGTAAAATTATAATTTTGTGTGTGAGTCATAGAAACTGAACAAACTTTTGGAAAAGTGATTCTTAACAGTCATTTGGTCTTCCGGGAGGTATTTGGCTATCTCTGCTATGA
Source organism: Fukomys damarensis (assembly GCF_012274545.1). Taxonomy (NCBI): domain Eukaryota; kingdom Metazoa; phylum Chordata; class Mammalia; order Rodentia; family Bathyergidae; genus Fukomys; species Fukomys damarensis. The sequence continues at coordinate 33,342,731 of NW_022900932.1, forward strand.
CTGAGGATAGGAGCCATCTAGTAAGTAAAGAAGGCCAGGGTTTTGCTAAACATCCTACAGTGGGTAGGACATCTTCCGCTACAAGGTAAAATCTGGCCCAGGATGTCAGTAGTGTAGTGCTTGAAAAACTATCTTAGGTAAAAGTGAAAGATATTTCAGTTACACATCAAAAAGAAAAAAATGAGAAAAACAGGGACTAAGGCAAAATGCAAAAAGTTAAACAAACTTAAATCCAACAAAACTTAAATTGCTACCAAGCCTAAATTTCCTTAGAATATTAATGAAATTAGAAAGACTCAAATATGCAGTTGATGTTGTTTGCCAAGATATGTAATCCCTAATATTTAGTGAATAGAGTTTTTGAAAAAACTGCTGTTTGCAAGATAAGTTGCATCAAAATTTCTCTTTTGCAAGAAATATATAGCTCTTCTAAGTACATTAGCTGTAGGGTATGCAAATACTACATGTAGATCCTACTGCTGCTACCGGTAAATATGTTTCCACATATTTATTCTCTCTGTTGTGATTCTGATAGTAGATCTGCAAATCATACTAGGAATAGTATTAACAAAAACTGACTTACATATCTTTACTTCTTAAAATGATGTCTTACCATTTATAGATAATGTAAATGATGGCAAAGCTTTGGGTTCAGAAAAATAAGTAAAAGTTATTTAAATTTCTACAGTACGCCTGCACTGAAACTGTGCTCTGTATATTGATACCATTAGGCAAAGATGGTAAGAAAATGTGATGAACTTTAGGTACTTTGAATTTAATGAAAACCTGGTCTGAGGTCTTCCACGTGTTTCTGAATTGGAAACTGATGGGAAAATCTTAAGGAAACAAGGGGGGATGGGAATGTAAGGTAAGGGGGCACCCATGGTTATTGTCAAGTAAGTACCTATTACTTCATGTCATATGTGGGCATTTTTAGGTACATCAGATGTGAAATATATATATAT
>NW_022900932.1:33343861-33349400 GCF_012274545.1 Fukomys damarensis
TATATTCCTTATCATTTCAGGTATAAAATCACTCACTGGTTACATTCCTATCTCAGAGGAAAAGTTATAGCCTTTCTTTCACTCCAGACAAAATGCTCTAGCATAGGACAGTCTGAGGAACTGGGAATCATCTCATTTTTAGAAAATACAGTGCACCATACTTTTCATGATAATGGATGAAAAATTACTCTCACCACTTACAAACTTCATTTATGACACCAGTGATATTGGTTAATTCAAATCTTAACTACTGGACTATTATCTGGTCAGGACTGAGTAAAATATTTAATGAGAGCAGTACCCTTGCTCTTTTTTTTAATTCACCTTAATCACTGTAGCACCTTGCACAGTTATGTTAAAAAGAGTACTGCACACAAATTCGTTGAAAGAAAAATTTCAACAATTACGTATCTGCCCTTTGCCCAATTATATCATTCCAAATTAACATCCTTATTCATATCCATTCAGGTTATAGGAAAGCAAAATTGTATAAATAGGGGTTTGGGCAATAGTTTAAATTTAGGCATATCAGGGGTAAAAGTCAAAGGATCCTATTTATTTATTTGTTTATTTTTACATTTCAATCCAATATTTTATGAAGCTGTAAATAAGAAAATGAAAACATGCAAATGAGTATGTTTAACACTAAGTTTCTATGCCTCATGAGTGTGAAAATAGGAATGCAATCCCTTTGAATCCCAACTATAGCAGAATACCTTGTATTTTACTGGTGTTAGGTATGGATTCTTTTTAAGATGGAAGTTGTGCTTCAGGTTTTCACTATCAAGGTCTGATTCCGCATATCATATCTCTACATATCAAATAGCTCATTGTGATGAGGAGGAGAATACCAGGGAAAGGTTTCTGCATTTCCAAGGGTAAATCCTTAATAGATACTGTTCAACTGTGAGTGTAATCGTATGCACAGAAATGTATTTAGCAGTATAGAAAGAGAGTACTATGAGGATTTTTTAAAGTTCCATAGAAAATATCCGGAACAGAAAACAAATTTTGCTTATTCACTTTCCCACAAATGTTTGGTGTATTAATTCAAGAGAAATTCTACAGAGAATACTGGGCCACTTCACCATCCCCACCTCATCCGCACAGCTTTGTACTAATACTGGTAGTGATTTTTTTCCCCAACTGCCTAAGGACTGCCCTCTAGTGGCAGTTTTCACCAACTATTTAAAACGTAGTTGGTCCAGCTCGGGTTACACTTAAGATTGGTCAAAGAATCTTTTCGTCGAGTAAGCAAATGTATTAATACACAAATTCCATACCACCAGCCAAACTAAAGATATAACAAAAATGAACCTCTTGTGTGTTACCCAGCTATACTTTGCAGTCAATATTATTTCCCTAATCAGTCCATGTTAGTCAATGATAGCACTCATATAATAATACAGAAAAGTGAAGAATTGCCACCTTCTACAAGCAGTGATGAAAAGTAAACCTCAATCACAGAAATCGACAATGTGGGTCACAATACAAGCATATTCCTGACCCTGCTGTCCTTCAAAAGTGCTTCATTTTGTTGATGTTACTGGGGATTGAACTCAGGACCTTGTGCTTAGGAGGCAGGTGTGGCGTCATTGAGCTAAGTCCCCGGCTGCCTTCAAAAGTTCTTGGAGGCAGCCCACCAAAACATTTAGCAGCACATAAGTAAATGCTAAACTGCTGAATGCCTGTTCAAAAAGTTATAAATAAATATCATTTATAAAATTCATTTTAAATTTAGAAGTGGAAAGTAAAGATCAACAATACATTTCCTTTGAGGTACAAGTTATAGGAAATTTCAATTCATGGTACAGGCAATAAACGATAATATCTGTACACACTCTGGTAAAAAAAATGCAAGACTGCTCTCAGCTGGACTCTGCAGGGCTGAAGAGATTGATATTTTGTTCACAATAGTTAGGAACTTGTGGACTAAAGAGTCAAATTTAAGAAAGTCCTAGTGGATCAATGTTGACAAGCCCTTACACCACTGTAAATTCCTTGATGGATTCTTAGAATTCCAGAATTAAATTCACAAAAATTACTTTGGTCTTACATGTCAATATTTAGGAAAGAGGTTCTCTCTCTTAATGTTCTTCCAGTAGTGTGAAACCATGCTCGTGGAAAACAATGATTCCAGTGACAAGATATAAAATCAAACTGACCTCTGTGGCCACCCAGGGCCAATGCCATACAGCTGAAGAGTGTGTGCTTTAACTCTGTAGGCCAACTCTCACGGCTCTGTGCACTACTTGTGCTTGCCAGGCAGATGGCAGCACCACTGAGCTAAATCCCTGGACCCTAAAAAAAAAGATGTAATATTATGTTGGGACACAGAGAACCAGTTATTAACTTCCTGCTACAGTTATAAATTATAACAACTCAGCCCACAGGTTACTGTGACCTCTGACAGATCTAGGAAACAAGTTATTTTCTCCTCTTGTTGTTACAGCACATTGCAAGTCTTCTTGCCTTTTAAGAAATGTTCGGATACTCTGACTTTCCCTTTCAATTCATTTAATTTCACCATTCTGTCAAAAAGAGCCAATAAACAAATACTGAATTACATACGATTACATTTTTTTAAACCCTCAAACTCCAGACTATAAAGACATCTTGTGTGTCTCTCACTCCGATCACCCGTAATGCACAGATGGGTGCAAAGCCGACACAGTCTACCTGGAGCTGGTTGGCAGAGGGCTATGAGTCCTGAAGAAGCGCTTGTGGGTAAAGTGTTCGCCGTGGGAAGGAAGCTCTTCAGTATAAAGAAGGAAGCAGCTACGACCAAGACCAGGAACACAAAGAGTTGTTAGAAAAGATGGAAAATGTTGTAGCTTCATAGTCAGCACCTTCATTCTTCTTCCTCAAGATTCTTTCATCTTTCTCCTTCCAAGACATCTTCCTATTATCAGCTTCAGAAATTTTTCGAGTCGCTTCTTTGGAAACAGCATCCCCTCTTCTTCTGTGGTACTTTGTGCTTGAGAACAAATTTTACATTCTTGTACTCAAAGGCTACCAAATACATGCTTACTAGAATCCTCGCACTACTCAGAACAGCAGAACGAATAAGATCCACGTGCCTCATTCTCCAATGTGGTATGGCAGACACAGAGAATGAGTTCCGGGAGAAGAGCGCGGAGGACTTCGCAGAGAGGTTGTGGCTAAAATCCTGCAGGAGCAGGTCTTGCTCAAACTGCTGCTTGGAACCGCCTTTGGGTGACGTGGCCAAGCTGGAGCTGATGGATTCGATTTATTAATTATGTGAAAATTCAAATTATTAACAGTATTGAGTATTGTTTATTACGTCTTCTCAATTGATAAACTTGTGATGTTCTCTTGAGGTGCAGGTGCACTTGATGTGGATTTCAAAGAAGATAACTAGTCTCACATTTAACAGACATTTTTTGTGGTAGATTTTTTATCCTCACCAAATGATGCACTTGAATAAAGGAAATTACATGTGATACTTACCACTTTCTGGAAAAATGAGTTAGATCTCTTACCATTGTAGACACACAGAGAGGTGAGCACAAGTATACAATGGGATAAGAGAAACATAAACAAAGACTGAGACGCGTGTCCACCCTACAAACTATCCATGGCGAGTTCATCTAAAATAACTTATATCTTAAAAATAAGGCAAAAGCTGGCCAAGACATTTGGTACCAGAATCATGGTTTTAAATGATTAAATGCAACACAGTTTTCTCCATGGCCAGGAAATAAGGACTACAAAACACATAACTAGACTAAATCATTCTTTGTTGGGACAGGAGCTGAGGTTAAAGTGACAAAAGGCCTATTCTGTAGAAGAATGTGAAATTTGGCGGATGTTTTTAAAATGTTAAAAAATATGCCCTCTTTTGATGTATGTGTATTCAGGCCCTTTGTCTATTTGTAATTGAGTTTTTTTTTCTGTTCATGCTAATGAGCTTTTTAAAAAACATTCCTTGTTTATTTTGAACATTATCCCGTTCGCATAAAAATTGCCAAAAGGTATCTGGAAAATTGTTCAACATCACGAAGTGTTAGGGAAAGGCAAATTAAAATTACAATGAGATATCACACTACTCAGGTAAGAATGGTTATTTTAGTCTAAAGAGAACAGGTGCCAGTGAGAATGGACAAAAAGGAACCCTTGCACACAGTTGGTGGGGATTTTAAGGAATACATGCAGCCTTTACTGAAAACAATGAATACAAAAGAAATAGTAATACTATCATGATTCTGTGGTCCCACTATTGGGTATATATCCAAAGGAAATGTATTCATTATGTGCAAGAGGTAACTACATTCACATATTAGTTGACTATAGTTGATAGGGAAACAACTTAAGTGTCCATCAAAAGATGAATGGAAAAAAAATGGAGTATGTGTAACAGATTAATATTCAGCCATAAAAAGGAAATTCTGTCATTCGTGAAAATATGAGTGAGACTGGAAGATATTATGTTAAGTAACATGAGCTAAGAAGAGAAACATAAATACCGTATGATCCCACTTTTATATACAGAGTATAAAATATTGAACTCATAGAAAAGAGAGTAAAGTGGTGGTTACCATGGACTTGAAGTTATGTTTGGAAAGATGACGATCAAAGTATCCATTTCAGGTAGAAGGAAGTTCAAGTGATTTATCATTCACCAAGGTGACTGTGGCTAAGAATACTGTATGGTGAGCTTGTAAATTGCTAAGACATTATACTTTAAGATTTCTCATCACAAAAATTTTGATGTGAAGTGATATACACATTAATTTGTGTAATCTAGCCATTCCACAATGTATGAAGATTTCTAAATATAATAAATATATAAATTTTGAAAGTAAAAAAAATTAGTTTTGAAAAAAGTAAATATGCATTATGCAGTGAAGAGTTTAACGAGATGGATTCGGTGAATTTGTAGGTATTTATTTCATTATTCAAGGAAAGAGATGTTTTCATTAGTATTCTAACTAGTTGTAGTCTTTTCACCTAGAAGTAGGTAGATTATGGGAGTCATAGCTGTATTATTTGCAACTCAAAGAAATACTGCATAAAAAGTCTCTCTTTTTGTAATGTGTACCTCATTAAACCAAATTTAACTGATTAGGCCTCCCAGACATTTGAAAACTATTACAAAGTGTACTGACCAATATTTAAAACTGCTTTGGACTTCATTCCACATGAATTTTACATTGTGCTTTTATCTGTTATCTACATTCTAAATCAGTGAGTTCAACCTTTCACCCTTTTATTAGCATAATCATTCTTGTATTAACTTGTTAGAAATGCAAGTTCCTAGTCTTGCCCTAGAGCATAGAAATCTTATAAAATAATAGAATTGTATGAGATCCATCCAGAAACTTCCTACCAGTCTAGCCACCTGATTTCAAATTCAAAGTCACATTCGGTATGTTGTAAAAGAAAAAAACACATTTATCTCATATACATCAATAGATACATGGCTACTTAAGGAAAGAACTCCTTTAACATTATGAAATTTATATTTATATTTATATACCTGTTGATTTGTTTTATCCATCCTGTGTAACACTTCTGA
>NW_022900932.1:33353982-33356008 GCF_012274545.1 Fukomys damarensis
TTTTTTTTTTTTTTTTTTTTTTTTTTTTTTTTGGTACTGGGATTCAAACTCGGGACCTTACACTTGCAATCTTTTTTTCTTTATATGGACCAAATACAGGTTTGAACTATAGATTTTTGAATGGATTATAAATCAGCATGCCACAATAAGCAATCATATAGGAAAATAGAGGGAAAAGGAATGGCCTAAAGATAAGACCTAAATGTACATTGCCATTTTTCCAAAGTACTATACCTTCTCTTACAAATAACCAGCACAAATACAACAAACGGCATTTGGTTTTAAAGTTATATTTTCCTCAACTATCTGAATAAAAAGCCTGATTATTCTTGATTATATGTAAGAATTGTAGGTGTCCGTGGAACCTGTACTTATTTTCCAATTACAAGTACTTGCTCTAAAATCTTTTCTGGGTTTTAGTTGTCATTTCCTTTAAGCCTTTGGTTCTAGAACAAGCTTTTAAGCATTTCTCAGCAAGTTAACCCACTTTTGGCTTTCTTCGTGCTTATGTGGTTCTTCTCTAACCACTTCACATTGCATTTTGGACACTTTGGGTATGTAAGTGTAGTGACAAAAGTTAAGTTGTAAACTTTAGAAAGCTATGGTAGAAATCATAAAATAGTGATCAAAATTATACCGCAAAGGCTTTTAAAACTTAATATGCAATATGATTGTTCTACAAGAACCTAGGACATACAACTGTTACGTTTTTGGTGAAAGCCTGCAATATATGAGAGAATCAGTGCTCTATAACTATGAATAAATAGCCTTTCTATGTACCTCAGCATGGCAATATCTTCAACATTCAAGAATCAGTACATCAGAATATGTTCTAAATCTCACTTCTTCAGACTAGACTCAAAGATCCATTATCATTCCACTTAAGTAAGGAATTATTCCAGTGAATCACTAAGTTATCCAGCTGGGAAATGGTGATTCTCCTGCCTCAGCCTTCCAAGTAGCTAGGATTATAGGCATGTACCACTATGACTTTTTTACTTCATTGTGGATTTTTGTTTGCTTTCTAGTTGTCTTTCACACTTTTTTCAATATACAGATCACACCTATACTTTGTTATACTTAAACGTAAATTTTTCACTTATTAGTAATATTGTGCATGATATAATTTTAATTTTAATTTTTTACATGTCCATTTTTAGTATGCAAAGATGCAACTGAGTTTTGTATCCATGACTTGCTAAATTCATTCACCATACAGATTTTGTTCCACAGTGTTTTGTCTTGAGAATACAAGGCCATTTCTGCATAATCATGATCTGTTTTAACAGAAATAGTTTATTTCTTCCATTGCAGCTCAGGAGCTTTTATTGATTTTTCTTTTTCTTTTTTTTTCTTTCTTTAATTTCCCATGGAAAACTTCCAATACAATAGTAGTGTTGGGCTGGGGATTTAGCTCAGCCGTTCAGTGGCCTGCCTTGCAAGCTCAAGGACCTGAGTTCAATCCCCAGTACCAAAAAAACCCACCAAAAACAAAACAAACAAACAAACAAAAAAAACAAAACAAACAATAGTAGTGTTGAGAAAAGATGTCTTTGTTTTTCAGACTTTCCTTCCCATTGTTTTAGCTGCAGTTGTGTATAGTTGACTTCTATCAAGTTAATGAAGCACTCTTTATTCACTGAGAGTCTCAACATATACAAATGTTGAATTTTGTCAGATTTTTTTGCTAACAATGTCTTCAACCCTGGTACCAAGAAAAGGCTAGACTTAATGACAGATTGACATGGTTCCTCACACTTCTGTTTTATGAAAGAGAATTGGGGAAATTGTTAGTATTTCCCCTATAAATATTCAATATGTTCCCGATGGAATCCTTGAGAAAAAAATAATTTTTTGAAAAGTTTTAAAAATCTAATTTCTCAAAAAAATATAAAACATGATGCTATCTATTTGTTTAATGAGTTTTATCAGTTTTGTGGCTTCAGGGGGTATTAAACTGTTCCATGTTATTGCTCAATTTAAGGTTACAAAGTTGTTTTATTCATTATTTATTATACATTTAATA
>NW_022900932.1:33356061-33357999 GCF_012274545.1 Fukomys damarensis
TCTCTCTCTCTCTCTCTCTCTCTCTCTCTCTCTGTGTGTCTCTGTTAGTCAAGGAGAAGCTTAATGAACTTTATTGTTTTGATTTGCCCCAATTCTGTCATACCAATTGGAATTTCAGGTTTTTTGGCTTCTTATTCTATGATTTCTGTATTATGCTGTGCTCTTTTAATTATGTTACATATAAACTATTCTATCTGTATTTTCTTATCATATGTTTCTCTACTATTTTTTACTTCTCTATCAATTTATAAGTATTCATTCATTATTTTTATTTACACAGACAAACGTGTATCTCATAGGAAGAAATACTGAAATAATGAGACTTATCTGCTGGCGTGGTCAGTAGAATCCAATTCATTACCTTAAAATATGCCTCCTCTTCCAAACTTCTTTCTCGTAATAATACTCATATTCTTGAAAATTAAAGTAAATTGTTCTGTGCAATTTTCTTCTTAGGTGTTTCCGAGATTGTAATCATTTTCCTACATAGTAAAAAGTTAGTCAATATTCACTACAATAAAGATGTAAAATGTTTTAATACTGCCACACAACGGTAATCCTGAAGGAAGAAAAGACAATAAAAATGTATGTCAATTAGAAAATTCTTACTCTGTAAGAACATATCATTGTTAGAAGAGACAGTTATGCCCTGACACTTGCACACGATTATGCATTTGTTACTGGTGGCTCCATGAATTCAGAGAGATGTCCATTTAGATCTCCCTTTAGTGCTCACTGTTACCACTCAGTCAGTGCCCATCAGCAGGATTCATCACTGATGTCTGACATGGGGTCCTCCACTGAAAACAATGTCGCCTGAATTCTCACAGCAACTCACATGGATGCTATGTTCCCCACTAGCTTGGTTTTAATTTGGACCTGCTATATTCTGTATTTAAATATGGTAAAAAAAATAGAATTTTCAAGCTCAATAGTTTATTTACTAACCAAGTGAAATACAAGCTGTGGACTATTTTTTATAAACAATGAGGCATATTACCTTCCTAATTGGATTCCTCTTGATAGCACAAAAGTGAACTTCTAAACTGTAATTTTCAATCAATCAAATCTAAATCTATGGCGTTCTTATTACATTATAATATAAAAATCATTTTAATAGAATATAGAATTCTCATCAATAATTTTCAAATTTGGAGTGCCTCCTTGTACTACTATAATTTAATATATATATTTGCTACAAAGAATCAACAACTGGGATTTCATCTTATTAAAAAGCTTTTTCTTTTCAAAAGAAACCACCAACAGAGCTAAAAAACAACTTGCAATATGAGAAAAATATTTCACCAGCAGCTCCTCTGACAAAAGACTATTATCTAGAATATATAAAGAACTCAAAACAATCAGTCCCCCCAAATATAAAGACCTGATTCAAAAATTGGCATCTGAAATGAACAGACATTTCTCAGACAGAAGTAAAAGCAGCCAGTAAGTATATGAAAAATGTTCCACATCACGGGTCATTCAAGAGATGCAGATGAAAACAACACTGAGATTCCGCCTCACCCCACAAAGAATGACTGCTATCAAGAAATCACACAATAACAAATGTCGGCAGGGTTGTGGGGAGAAAGGAACCCTTCTCCATTGTTGGTGGGAGTGCAGACTGGTGCGACCACTGTGGAAATCAGTATGGAAATACCTCAAAGAGCTAGGACTAGAGGTTCCATTTGACTCTGATATCCCTCTGCCAGATATCTTTCCAAAAGAATTAAATAATTAATTAGCTAAAACTGGGAAACAGCCCAATTGCCCATCAGTTGGAGACTGATAAAGAAGATGTGGTTTTTCTATAAAATGAAATATTACTCAGCCACAAAGAATGAGAAATTAGAGTCATTCATAGGAAATGGCTGCATACTGAGGCCATACTCTTAAATTAAATAAATGACACATATGTGCAAATAACAAATAGTTTCT
>NW_022900932.1:33358462-33371753 GCF_012274545.1 Fukomys damarensis
CATCAGCAGGATTCATCACTGATGTCTGACATGGGGTCCTCCACTGAAAACAATGTCGCCTGAATTCTCACAGCAACTCACATGGATGCTATGTTCCCCACTAGCTTGGTTTTAATTTGGACCTGCTATATTCTGTATTTAAATATGGTAAAAAAAATAGAATTTTCAAGCTCAATAGTTTATTTACTAACCAAGTGAAATACAAGCTGTGGACTATTTTTTATAAACAATGAGGCATATTACCTTCCTAATTGGATTCCTCTTGATAGCACAAAAGTGAACTTCTAAACTGTAATTTTCAATCAATCAAATCTAAATCTATGGCGTTCTTATTACATTATAATGTAAAAAATCATTTTAATAGAATATAGAATTCTCATCAATAATTTTCAAATTTGGAGTGCCTCCTTGTACTACTTTAATTTAGTATATATATTTGCTACAAAGAATCAACAACTGGGATTTCATCTTATTAAAAAGCTTTTTCTTTTCAAAAGAAACCACCAACAGAGCTAAAAAACAACTTGCAATATGAGAAAAATATTTCACCAGCAGCTCCTCTGACAAAAGACTATTATCTAGAATATATAAAGAACTCAAAACAATCAGTCCCCCCAAATATAAAGACCTGATTCAAAAATTGGCATCTGAAATGAACAGACATTTCTCAGACAGAAGTAAAAGCAGCCAGTAAGTATATGAAAAATGTTCCACATCACGGGTCATTCAAGAGATGCAGATGAAAACAACACTGAGATTCCGCCTCACCCCACAAAGAATGACTGCTATCAAGAAATCACACAATAACAAATGTCGGCAGGGTTGTGGGGAGAAAGGAACCCTTCTCCATTGTTGGTGGGAGTGCAGACTGGTGCGACCACTGTGGAAATCAGTATGGAAATACCTCAAAGAGCTAGGACTAGAGGTTCCATTTGACTCTGATATCCCTCTGCCAGATATCTTTCCAAAAGAATTAAATAATTAATTAGCTAAAACTGGGAAACAGCCCAATTGCCCATCAGTTGGAGACTGATAAAGAAGATGTGGTTTTTCTATAAAATGAAATATTACTCAGCCACAAAGAATGAGAAATTAGAGTCATTCATAGGAAATGGCTGCATACTGAGGCCATACTCTTAAATTAAATAAATGACACATATGTGCAAATAACAAATAGTTTCTCTGGTGTGAGAAACTAAAAGTGTAAATAACATCCGTATGGTATAATTGACAATGTGAAATAGAAGAAAAAGGCTAAAGGTGTAGGGGAAGTGGGAAGGGTAGGGGAAAGGAAATAAGGGAAAGAAAAAAATACGTGAAAATGAAAAAATGGAAACAGAGTTTTTGTAAATAGAGAAGGGAGGAGGGAGTGAAGGGAGGGCAAGGACAAGGGGAAAATGAGAACCAAGACCTGTTGTGTAAAGGTACAGGATCCCAATGATGAATGTAACTGTACTGTATACCTAAAAAGTACCAATAAAGTCTATAAAAAAAATATATATATATATATATTTGCTAATTATTCATCATCACTCATTGGTGTTTTCTGGAAATGTTAAAATAATACCATCAATTATTGGTAAATTATAGGTTAGTGTTTTTTTTTTTTATTTTTTCCAAATGGCTCATGAAACTTGGGATTTGGAATGTCTCCCAATTCCATGTTGTCTGTGTTATTTTGACAGCCAGAGTTCATCAATTTGTTTTGTTTACAAGTAATGGAAACAAATATATATTAATAATAAAATAATCCCTCAGTATCTGTAATGGACCCCCAGTATCCCCACAGATACCAAAATCCATGGGTATTTAAATTTCTTATTTTAAAAATGTGTAGTATTTACATTTAACCTACACAAACTTATCTATATAATTTAAATCATCTCTAGATTACTTATAATACTTAGTACAATGTAAATACTATGTAAGTAGTTGGTATAATGTATCTCTTAGGAAATATACACAAGAAAAATGCACAAATGTTCAACAGAGAGAAGATATTTAAAATAAGTTTAATCTTCATTTAAATTAATCTGTGGATGGGGGATGTCTTTAAGTGTTAACTAATTTGGGTCTGGGGATGAAAAATTTAAATTCCCAAATTCCAAAGCCAGTTGATAGATTTAAGTGTCTAAACCCACAAGGAATTTCTTTAAATATTTAAGAAGGCAATAAGATAGTTTTATAGTATGCTATGGAAAATATTTGTTAGTCTATTGTACATGTTGAAAGTCTTGGATCCTTTACTGGAATAGTTCATAATGCTATGAAAACTATTAGGTGTTTGATGATAAGATTGAGCACTATATAGTTTATAGGTGCTTTATGTGTGTATGTCTGAACCTATACATAGCTCATTGGGCACAAACTCAATCTCAGCATGTGCAGCAAGTTCTATTATTTCATATTACCTATCTGTGTGGCTCTACACAGCTGAAAAATCTGCCATTGGGATGGGACTGGCACAGCAATTTACAGACACCAGTGATGTTTGCGATAGACAGTTTAGCTCACAGGACATCTAACACCTTCAATAAATTGAGATCTCGTTCTCTGATTAAGGTTCTGTGTCCCACTTTAGTCTGTCTGACATTGTTTTCTCTAAGTCCCATGTAGTTGTGAAGTGTTGAAAGAAAATATAATCAATGATTAGAAGTGCTGCTGAGTGGTCAGTTTTTCAGATAGGAAAATTAATACTCACAAAGGTTTAGTGTCTCCTTTGGAGACATTTTCTACTTCAAAGCCTCTATTCTGCTGGTTGTATCACCTCACTTTATTGATAAGCAGAAGACACAGGATTAAGATGAGCTGTCTAATTGTTCTGAGAAACCAAAACAAGAATATTATTCTGATAGTCATTGTGTCAAAAGTCAAAATACAGTTATTATGAGAAATGTTTAATTTTTCTAACAGCATATTTTGTTCCCTTTGATGTAGGGCAAGATAGTTGGTAATTTTTAATAAAAATGTTTGAACAAAAATAAGTATGGCATAGTACTTGTAAAATAAAATATATTAAAATGCTTAATGGCTTTATAAAAATGCATAATTTTTTTTCATAATGATGAGTTTAGTCATGTTAAGACTGCAAAAATATTGACTATGTTAATGAGCTAAAATATATTCCGGACTCTATAATTTTTTGTGATTGGTAGAATAAAATTAATTGATCCATGTTTTATTTTAAACTGTCACTTCCATTTTAAGAAAGATGCAACAGCAAAGATGAAAAGACCTAATATATATATATAGCTATATATCTATATATATAGCTATATATATATCTATATATCTATATATATAGATATATAGATATATAGATATCAATAGTTCTTTTTGTTTTTGGTACCAAGGATTGAACTCGGGACCTTGTGCTTGTGAATCAGGCTGTGGAACCACTGAGCTAAATCCCCTACCCTATATCAGAAATTTGAATAACATTCATTATGCTGGTAAAAAAAGTAGAATATTGTTTTCCACTCGGTATTTACATAAATGTGCTCCTTTTTCCTTCTGTTTTTAATGTAAAGTTGTAATGTGATACATAAAATGAGTCTTGAAATTTAATTGTTTTGAAAAGAATTTTAATATGTACTATAAAATGAAAACAAATTTAAATGCATTGCTGATTTTGAAACTTCAATTACCAACAACTATGTCACGGATACATGCCAAATGAAATAACTTCTATGAAATAAAAGTTTAAAAAAACAACTGTTCAAGATTTATTTTAGGGCATTAAGGGAGTGTTCACACTTTATAGTCCATAATTTATGATGCCCACTCTGTAGGGCTGTAAACAGAAAACTTTTTGAGTATTGACATAGAATTGAAAGTAATCTTTGCAATACCAACTTACTTTATCATATATCAAATGCATATCTATTTCACACATAGAACAGTATTATACCAAGTATGCTCATAATATATGGTGAAAAAAGGTTTAAATTTTTAAATATGTCACAGTAAAGTACATATTGCCATAAATACCCTTCAAAGTATTTGCTCTGACTTTCAACACAACTATCTCATAAATCTTGTGATTTTAGGAAGGAGCTCTAGAAATTCTGAGTCTCTTTACAAAAGTGTTCATAGGATGGATGCAGTTACCAGTATCCCACAGAAAAGGAGGCTTATAAAAACATATGGTGAGTCCCCATCTTCCTTTTTCACTGAACTTGGTAATATGTGACTTCTGGTTCTTCCGCAAAGTCAAAATAATCACAAAAGGTACATTTTTCATTGTTTGGGGACATTGAAGCAGCTAACACAGCACAAATCAAGACACAAATCAAAAGTCTTTCAGAATTGCTCCAGATAGTGGCAGCAATGATAGGATGTGCGTTGCAAGCCAGGGAGAATATTTTGAGGGGAACTAATAGCAATGTCTCTTGTAGCATAATAAATGTATGTTTAATTTAAACATTCAATGCATTATTTGATCATAATTCAATATGGTTTACTACGTGGTGAATGTCACACTTCATGTAGAATATCTATACATTTCTAATATCATGATATTTAAAATTAAACTTTTAAATTGTGATACCATATAATTCATAGGATAACTAATTCCTTCCAGTTGGTCAATTTAAAACTCTAATTCTTATCTCCAAGTGTTAACAATTTCCGTTCTCAGCATCATAATAGGTTCTAAATGTGGCCCCTGTTTTAGTTTTACAAGGTATTTTCCACAGATACATAAGGTTAATTACTCCTTTCTTGGTTTTATGCCCTGAAAACCTCAGGGAAACCTTTTGCAACCATAGAATAGGCTATCACCACCGAACTTTACCTCCCTTATCTGCACTGGCATATGGAATTCTTTTTGGCCTCTACTATAAATAGGAGATATAAATATGTGTCTTCTCAATAATTCTCCAATCAGTGTAGTACTGTAGCTGTGTCTTAGCTGTTATAAACTTTTATTTTTTTCAAAGTTCTGTAATCTAAGTCTACATTTTTAAAAATGTGTTTCCTTTGTTCTGTTTGAGCTTGAAGAACTGATCATTTTTCTTAGCCCAAACCCTTACCAGAGTTTTCAGACCTTTCTTTTCCACTGTCCAATTGACAGGTTCTTACTTCTAAGGACATAATGTATTTTTGGTGTCTCCTCTGAAGTCTTTTTATTTTACTAAAAATGGAAAGAAGAAAGTGTAAGATTTTTTCATAATATATTATTAATAAAATTCCTAATTTTAGACTACCCACATTCAAATTTAGAAGGGTTTTAAAAGACTCAATTACCATCACAGTATATGAGAGAAATATTTATAAGTATTTCAAGATTAACAATTTTTAATATTTATTCACATCATCAAAGATAGTAAAACCAGAACAACTGATCTATATACCATTTATAATGAAACATCTGGAAATTAAACTATGATAAATCATCACAAAAATAGAACATTGCACATGAAAGAATATTTCATTATAAACTGAGTTACTCCCATTACTTGAGGATTATAATTTTATAAGTAAACTATGACTGCCTAAAAACAGAACTATGATTTTTAAATAACATATATCAGAATTTCAAATTAAGTGACATCATCAATACATACTTATATATTTTAACTAGGATTTTATTTAAGAAAGTTATATGATATTTGTCTATATGTGTAAGCCAAATAAAGATATTTGCTAATCATGACAATTATAGAGGTGATTTCTTAGTCAAATTTTGCACTATGTAATTTACTCTAAGGCCTATACCTAACTCAACATTCTATAGCCCTTTAATTTTCATCCACACAATAACTTACATGTTTTAATTTCCATAATTGACTAATTCTTTAGCCCTGGAAATAAAAGTCTCTGGTTTAAGGAACATATAGTGACATTTCAATAAAATATTTCAATAAAAATATTTATGAATTTTCCATGTTAAATGCATTGTGAGAATAAATATCTAAAAGTTTTTACTAAACTTGGTCGCACTATTATTATTCCCAAGATATACTATCAGAGCTTCTTATTATTGCTTCAATAATATTTTCAATGTCTTGAAATAGTAAAAGAAAGTGACTTTCTTTCCTTGCAGTGATGAATACATGGCTTTGATAGTACTCTTGCACTATCCAGAGGAACTCTTCTATTTCTTCAGGTTCATCCAAAATGTGGACAGCTTGATTTATGTAAACAGGCAGCCTCTTACTGTTTCTACAGATGTGATAATCAGAGGAAAATAAATGAATATTCAAAGTATCAAAAGAATCATAAAATATATGACTGGCACCTTGTCAAGTATTGAAATACATTTTCTTATATACAAACTAGTATATATTTTGATTTTGACCAAACAGTCCCCAGTTTCCCCCACTATGCTATCCTTCTTTCATTCTCAAAAGTATTATGGTGGGTCATAGATTATATAGCCATCCCGCTGTTAATCATAAAATGAGAAATAAGTATAAGATAAATACTGAAAACTTTGGAAAATTGAGTGCTTAATTTAAAAATTAAGAGATACAAGTAGATCATACCTTTTCACTTTACCTGTTTTTTTTTTCTCTTCATATAATCCGATGCTTCTTTTTGTCATAGACTAATAGACTATTTCTTGCAATGCCAATTAGGGAGGCACTTCTGTTCTGCCTTTCTGACTTTGTGCAAAGAGTGAGAGCAGGAGCTAAAGAGGAAGCATAATTCAAAAGCATTTTGACACAAACAGACTGTAATCCAGTCTGTGGTCATTACAGAGGCAGTTATTTTCTGCAGCAGCCAGTAGATAATGAACAGACTAATAATATCCTGATGTGTTGCTATTCCAAAGCTCTGAATGGTGGGTCATAAATACAGTCTTGATAGAGGATTGTTTTGCTTGGAAATTCAACCAACAGTAAGAACAAAATCATCACTGTGATAAAATAATATGAAAGTAAACATAATTAATTTTGAAACTAGTTGATCCATCACAATATTTTTTAGTGTTATTTATTGATTTCTCAATGTTTGCAACCCTTATAGGTAAACTCTTGTCAATACCAAAAATGATATTTCTTTTGCCAGTTTATAGAGAATCACCTTGTATTATTTCACTGGAAAGGGACTGACCGCATTCACCTGAATTAGTGTATTGGAGAAAGACTACTCAGACTTTTACTTGATAGGATCCTGTCACCATCAGTCTCAGTTGTTAACTATATGAAAACTAAAATGTATAATTATGACTTATTAGTCATTGCTAAAATGTCTTGAGGTTTTTCTGTGCTAGGAATATTACCAAAAGATCTTTGTGATTTAACCCTCACAACAATTAAAGGCATATGTTGCTTTTATTATTATAATTAGTATTAACATTATAATTCCCAAATCTATTTTACAGAAAATGAAATTGAAGATAGATTAGGTACAGTACTAATTTAATTAAAGGTCATGTACATTTATTTAATTATCAAACATATAAAAATATATGTGGAATCTGATTTCAATTTCCCAAAAAATTCAGTCTATGCAAAAATAAGTGAAGACTATTCTAACCAAACATAACAGTCCTCTTTTATGAGGAAGAAAAAAAAAGCTAAAGAAAAATCTGTCTCTATGGATATTAGTTTCAGGCATCATGAGACATGCGTTTACAAACATCTTGTTTCACTGACTGATCAATGATTTCTAATTGGAGTTTAGAGTAACTTTCATACAATATGTTGCTTGCTGTTCCCTTCTTTTTCTTTGAAATGAAGGAAGATTAGCAATATTTGTGAAAATCGAAGCAAATATCCACATGTATTTTTAATTGGCACACAGGAACTGTTCGTATTTACTATTGTGGTATGGTTTTTTCATGGCTGTATAGGACATATAATGTTTAGACTAAGATACTCAGCATGTTGCTACCTCATATATAAATCATTTGTTTGTGTTAGGAACATTTAAAACCCTCTACTCTCCACTTTGAAATATTTAAATCACTGTTGGCAAAAACATCAGAAGGTATTTCTGCTATCCGACTACACTCCTGATCCCATTGTCCACCCTTTCCCTATCCCTCCCATGTTTTGATATTCTGTCTAGAATCACTTTTCCCCTAAACCAGAGTCATACCTACTTAAAGTGAAAATTTAAAATTCCTCTGAAGAAATAGTAAAAAAATGCTTGCTTCACATATTTTATCCCCCTTTTTCAGTGATTATTAGAATTATTGCAACTCTTTATCTGAGGGAGCAGTTATAAATCTCTATCTGAGGACATGAATAATAAAGACTCTCTCTCTCTCTCTCTCTCTCTTAAACACACACACACATACACATACACACACACAAATACACACACTTTATTATAGCCTATGTAGGGCTGATGGTATCTATATTAAGGACCGGGATTCAGACAATTAAAGTAGTTCAGTTTAGACCATAATAGAATGACACTGACATGAGAATTATTAAATTATAAAAGCCAAAAGAAAACTTACTCAGATAAAATTCCAATTATGGAAGAAAAGAGAAACAGTAAAACCAGTTAACACCAAACTTCATAAAACTTGCAGAATGTCAGAAAGTGGAGGCACTATACAGCAGACAGATTAATAACAGGAAGAAAAAATATTTCTATACCTGAAATTTACCTCAAAATATTTTAGATTAGTATTTTTATGGTGGACAATTCATAGCTAATTAAATACAAGAAAATAAAAGCTTTATTGTCTATATTATTCTATTATATATACCATCTATATTATTCTATTAACAAAATTAAGTAGGAAGTTATTTCTCATAAATATTACCCAAACTACTTTACTCCAAAGCTACTGATGTTTGTAAGTTTGTATTACAAATGCAACCACAATTTTGAGTTTGAGTTTGTTTACACAACAAATTTTAATTTCTGTACTTTTTTTTGTACCAGGGATTGAACTTGGGACCTTGCACTTCCATGGTAGGTGGCTGCACCACTGTGCTAAATCCCCAACCCTTATACTTTTAATTAATTCTCTCAGATATATTTAGGCATAGGTATACAACAAACATTTCTTTAAATGTATGTAAGACTTTTTTTCCAGGAAACTACTTTACCTAAGACAGCACCACTCCAAGTACAAAGATGATACAAAACACACACACACACACACACACACACACACACACACACACGGGCTCACATACATTTTTTGTTTTTGTTTTGTTTTGTTTTGTTTTTTGTACCAGGGATTGAACTCAGGACCTTGCTCTTGCAAGGCAGGTGCAGTACCACTGAGCTAAATCCCCAGCACTCACATACTTTATTCATCAATTAAATAAGTAGAACAATTTAAAAGCTAAATTGAAACACAATCACTGAAATTCATTTTTCACTATATATTGATAGACACATTTATGCAAACTTTCGTGTTTAAAAGTGAATTTTTTATATTTTACATATATATATATGTGTATTTACGTAATATTTATGACATATATTAACTTCAGGAAAACCTACTCATCTTTAAAAGGTACAGTGACATATTTCAGCCTGAGCTAACCTACGTTACTTGATGAAAATTAAATATTAAATGTAAGTTTTGTCCCTTCCCTATTTTATGCCTAGAAATCTACCCTGTGCCTTGTTGCCATGGCGATTTGTCTACAATATCAAATGGGGAACTGACCTCATCCCCCTTCTCCCTTCTGTTCCAAAGGAAAATTGTTTACTATTTCTTCAACACCTTTATGTCCTTTCATACTGCTTATATTTGTTCTTGCTTTTCCTGCTGCTAAAACTCAATGCCCTCTGATTTACTCCCTGAATTCAATGCACACATTTAAGGATCATCTTAGAAATTGTGTGCTCCGCCATGGCACTGCTTGTCTAGTGGAGTGGGACTTGAATTTATGTATCGTCAACTATTTCCCTTAACAAAAGAGTATGCTTTGGAGTTTCATATTCCTTTGCATTACAAATTGTTTGACAATGGAGCTGAAGTTTTTTTCATCTTTGTATTCTCATCACTGAATGTTGTATTTGGCAAACGTAGGTACTGCTTATTTGTTAAAATGAAATAGCTACATTTCCCTGAAATAGGAAGCAGAATACTGTCTCAAATTAGTTTAGGCATTCATTAAAAATTTTGTATTATTTTTGAAATACAACATCCATAAAGGAATAAAATACGATGCATACTTACAGTAATCTTAAGTCCATCTCCTGTTCCAATTTCTTCTAAGATCATTATTTTATTTTTCTCCATCTATTATTTTTGCAATATCCAAGAATAAATTCTTAGTCTTGGCAGTTGTTCCAATAACCAGATTCTAGATCAGCAACTCAATTCCCGTAGGAAATGTACCAAAATATAATATATTTAGCTTCCTTTTTTCCTTATGCCTATGTAGATATAGGTAAAACAATGAGATATGCTGTACTATGTTATTGCTGCCTGTTGTACTATTTATTTCTTCAAGTGAAGGCTACTCTCACTAGAGTGTACTTGTGACAAGTTTTATCTGTTGAGCATTAGTTAAATCATTTGCTCCTGCTTTGGGATTAAACAGTTTTCACGCCCACCTCAAGTAGCTCTTAGATCAGTAGCTTAGGTGAATAGTTCATCCTCCAATACCTTCATCAACTATAAAGTTCAGTACCTAGGAGCGCAGTAACTACACCACATCTCTGGTACAAACATTGAACCACTTTTAGAATTGTTTTAGAAAGGCAGGAGTGTATAATGTGTTGCACTTGTATCCTATATTCTTAGCAGGATTTTTATATTTCTTATTTTTAAGATCTGAATTCTTTTCTTTATTTCCTGAGATTAAGGCTTTAAATAATTGAATAGTATGGTGCATGCAAAGTTCAGAATTTAAACTCATTATAATATTTCCAAAACGTTATATATTCTCTTGTTCAATTAACTTATTTCATCTGTCATACTGTGTAAGTCAGTCCCCATATACTTAACATTTCTGCACAATATTATTGAAATCTAAATTCCATTAATTACTCTAGGTAATATATATTTTAGATCACTAGTTCCTTGAAGATAGATGCTAAGTTTGATGATACTATATTTTATATTCAGTAAAGCAACAAATGGAAAATTCACTAAGCAAATATGTATCAACTTACTGTTGATTATTACAATAAGATCATTATCTTATTCTTAATGGTATGGATAAAAATATAAGAGCCTAAGGGCCAGGGGTTTAGCTCAGTAGTTCTGCTGCCTGCTTTGCAAGTGCAAGGTCCCAAGTTAGATCCCTGGTACCAAACAAAACAACAACAACAACAACAAAATAAGAGCCTGGCTCCTTGTATACCTATATTTGCTTTAATATCAAGTTAAATCACAATTCATAACTATATTAGGGGATACATTATAGCAATTGATATGAGTATAAGTATTTTGAATTTGTGTAGGCTTTGAATACATTTTTTATTCTACTGTTTTATTGTCATCAGTTTAAATGAATGAACATTATTGGCTACACGGAGTTAAAAATTCAATAGCACTATTTTTTAAAATGCTGTTATTTGAACAATTTATCTAATTAGTTTGTGTGGAAAATGTTAGCATTTGGTGAATTCTTTCACCAAACAAGACTATATTTGGGGAAAAACAAGATATTTTGTTTCTTAACAGTATATTTTATTTATTGAATTTTTTTGAAGTAAAATTTTCTATAATATTTTACCAAAAAAAATCTACATGTCATATAATCATGAATTAATAATTTGTTCATAATAGATAAAAATATTTAAAACATCAGCTGTTAAAGTTGGGTGACTATAACACAATTATAATTACTGATAAAGCATTTCCCTATTTATTTATTTAATAGTATTGGAGATGGCAACTGGGACCTTCTTACTGAACCACATTCCTTTCCTTTTTATTTATATATTGAGATGGTTCTTGAGAATTTACTAAATTGTCCAGGCTGGATTCAAACTTGCAACCCTTCTTGCCTCCACCTTTCAGAATGCTGGTCTTATAGAGGTACATCAGAACACAGGGACAATAGTGCTGCTCTTTGTAATTAATTAATTAAGAACATACCTGGAACATTGTTGCTTATGATGAAATAATCAAGAACATTTTTAGAATTTTATTTAAATATATGTTTACATTTTAAATTAGAGCTCAATTTAAACCTCTCTATTCCAATAGTAATTGGTATTTCTATGAGTAAGAAGGCTTCAACTATCTTCAAAAGCTAGTACCCCTAAGAGACACCCTTGTAATTTAATTTAAATAAGTCATGAGAAAGTTATGAAGTACATTGTGTGCCAAGGAAAAATATTGTCAAAAATGTTTAAGTCAGATCAATTAGTGTTTCAAATAAGTAAAATATAATTAGTAATAGCATATGAAGTAAAATAAAATAGATATTAAAAGAATAATACCTGAAAATTAGATTCAATTATAGAATCAGATCAATAGACTAAGAATCAAACAGTACAACATCAAAATTTATGTTGTAAAAACTTAAATCTTTGAAAAAAATCACTTTTGTAACAAGAAGGTATAGACCACCAGATGTATAAGTTAAATTTAAATCTATGTTTTAACATATGATATTTAAATAGAAATGGACGTTGACCTAAAACAAACATGAATTTGAAACCATATTTATCTTTCTCCAGGTTTTGTGATTCTGTCCTACTAATTTAAACTTAGTAAACCTTAATATCTTCCTTTATAAATTCAAAACAGGATTATTGTGGGAATAACTGAAATAGAGATAAAATATTTTATAGAATCTAGTAATGTTTATCACTTTAATAAGTAAGTGAACTTATTTTTTCAGGTGAATATTACATTTATTTGTATTTTTCCCTTCTGTAATTACTAAATATTTATCATTGTTGATACATGCATCAGACAGTATTTTTTATGAGTACTAAAGGGCACTGATGTAAAATTCTGTACCTATATTTGAGTATCTGAATGTAACAAACTATTTTAGGAAATTTATATATGGCATTTAGCAAAAGCTGAGTATACAATTAGAAGAGCTAAATAAATTATGGATTTAAATTAATAAAGTAATAAAGCAGACTTAAGCAAAAACATGGTGAGAAAATGTCTTAAATGGCCTGAATATTTCTCACTTCTATGTACAGCTCAATTCTCAAGAATTCTTGCTAATTCAGGACAGGAACACCACTCACCTAAGCTAAAGCACTGGCTTTGTTGCTGGTATCCCTCATTTCAACATATCTCCGCTAACACATTCTTTCTATTATACTCCAATTGATCTTGCAAACATTTTTTGAGTAGGTCACTTTGCAGCTTTATATATACATATATATATATATATATATATATATATGTGTGTGTGTGTGTGTGTGTGTGTGTATATGTATATAT
>NW_022900932.1:33371816-33379904 GCF_012274545.1 Fukomys damarensis
ATATATATATATATCCAACTTTATATTTATGTTTATTTTACCATAAAGTATAAACTCATTACAAGAATTTATTTAACTTAATCTGGCCGCCAATATCTCTTCAACTTTCTTTACACTCCTGCTTCAACTTACTCATACATAGCTATAACTTCCAGTTTGTCAAATAAACTATTTTCTCCATGTCTCTGGGCTTTCACATAAGATGTTTTATACTGTCATGGAAAGTCATTTACGTTACAGAGTATTTCTTATCCTAAGCTCTTCACTTCCTTAAACCTTATTCAAAAATGAAACTCAGGTGACTTTTAGACTTGATTAGATTTCTGGAAGATAAATTATAGGAGTATCCTCAGAAATTTGAATAAATAATGATTTTTTAAAGGAAAATAAAAGCCCTAACCATAATAAAAAAGTAAATTGTTCTATATTAAAATTAAGAAAATATGTTCATCAAAATGCACAACTATAAGAGAGAAGGCAATTTATGCAATAAATTGATATATTTATAACTTAGGTAAAAATGCTACATAGGCAACTCTCACAAATCAAAAGGAAATGATAAACTATCTGGATAAATGAGCAAAAGACTTCACAAACAGGTTATTTCAACAAAGAATAAACATGAAAAAGGTGTTGGATATTAAGAGAAAAATGCAAATTAAAACTGCAAATAGAAACCACTGTATATCTACTCAGACGTGATGAAATCTAAATTAAGTGCCATCATGCAGTTGTAATGGTGTGACTAATTTAGGATTTTCAAAGTCATGTTTTGTACACATGTGTGAAACCACTTGCAAAACTAATTGATGATCTGAAAATTTCCCTTTGGGGTGGATAATAATCAGAAACGAACCAAAATATTAGCATAAACAACTCACATATCCATCAACATTAGAATGAAAGAACAAACTATGGTACAGGAAATAATTGGGAACCATAGATTAGAGTATATCTAAATTACTATTCTATATTCACATTAATAAAATATATTCATATTTCTAATATATTGCTAATAAAATATTTTAAAACACCTTAACCACTCACATACTATCATATTTCTACTGTAGTATACCATTTCTAGAACATTCAAAAATAGGCAGAAGTATTCTTTGCTACCAGAACCCAAAGAGTAACAACATTTAAGGGAAGGCGTGAAACATGGCAAGGAGTTCTGATGGGCTAATATTCATTTTTCCTTTATATTTGGATGGTATTCTATAGATATATTCATTCCTTTAATTGTTAATATTGATGATTTTTCTGAAGTATGCAATATCTGAAATTATATTTAACAGAAAATATATTGTTAGAGTCCAATAAAAAACATATGATCAACTGAAATTGGTTAGCTGAACCCTGGAGAAAATTGGGCCAGAGAATCCAACGATTACTTTAAATTGCTAAGAATTTTTCAGAAGTAGTACTGTGTTATGGGCATAATAAATATATAAATCAAAACTTTTACTTTTTAAAAACTAAACAATCACCATTTCACAGATATGTACTTATGTGTAGAAATGAATATCATGGTATTATTCGATAAAGGCAATCATTTTCATATTTACAAAATAACACCATCATCACCTGCCCAATTTTTAAAATGTCCATATATCCCTCTTGAATTCCAGATCCAGTCTGATCTCAAACTATCAATTTCCCATTGTACCCACCAGTTAAGTGGCGAATAATCTAGTAGGCTATTAACTTTCACCACCCCCTGCTTCCACTGTCCACTTAATACTCCTTAAACCCTGTCTTCAAAATTAGTAATAATGACCGTTAAACACATGTCAGTTCCTATCGCTTTCCTGCATCCACATTTTTGGAAAGGGGCAACAATATAATGTGAATCTCTGTTCATTCTCAAACACAACATCTCTCTACTTAAATTTAATTTCAGATGAAGTTGAACTTCAAAGTCATCTCTGCTGTCATAATACAGCAAAAATGACTTACTAATCACATGGAAAACACACAGAGAGCCTTTGACCTTTTCTTTCTTGTGGTTACAGTCAAGGTAAGATAGGGCCTTGGTGGTTCGTATATTTTAACATTGTCAAATCAAGTTATAAAACCTTCATTTCGTAAATGTGGCAGCAACACAGAAAAATAATTTGAGATGTCATCTGAGTGTATTGTTTTGCTTGAAATTTGTTTTATTTGATCTCTCGTCAAGATGTCATTGCCACACTGCATAATCTTATGCATTTTTTACCACCTCAGGAGGGTATTACTTTAATGAACACACTAATTTGATTAATATTGAGTTTCTGTTGTTCGTGTGAGAGAGGAAGAAGAATTTATTGTGTAAGTCGGAGGGCACAAACAATCACAATTATTGTCATTGACCCCAGTTTTAAATTTTTGAGACAGCGTCTCACTAAATTGCTAAATGGTCCAGGCCGAGCTCAAGCTGGCAATACTCCTTCCGTACTTCTCAGAGTGCTAGGATTACAGGTGTATAACACCTTGGCTAGCACAATAGGCAGACTTGACTGAGGGTGCAGCACCTGCCTAGCATGTGGAAGTCCATTGGTTTGCTTGCCAGCAGTAAAAAAAAACAAGCAAGCAAGCAAGCAAACAAACAAAAGAACAAGAAAAAAATTATAGAGAAAAAACTGGCAACAATTAAGATATTTTACATGTTAAAGTCAAAAATGAAATATCACAATTGTTGTAAATAAATAATAATAGAAGCTAGTAGGTATACATTGCTTATTATATGATAAAAGCTACATATGGCATTTATTTATTGAGTATCTCTAAATTTACTGTAGCATCAAGATAGCTATTATCTTTATTTTACAAATGTTAAAACAACATAGAAAACTAAATGGCCTTGGTTATCTTGACCAGGTTTATACATTTTTAAAATGACCTAAGAAATATTTAAAATAAGTCCTATCAAGCAGTACAATTGAAGCAGTTTGTACGCCTGCATGAATGATAAATGCTCCATCTTATTCTTTTCCCCCAGTAGATCCACTAAATAATTCATAGCTTTTGCTTATTCTTATCAACATTCTACCTCAGAACCCTCCTAAACATAAACACTGTATATTATTTACCTATTGACCAGAACACTTTTAAAATATATTTAAATTAGAAATTATGAATGACATGAGCAGAAATAAGCATAAATATTTCTGAGGACCTCAAAAGAACAAATATGTAAAGATGTATATATCCACATTTCAACTAGCAATGCATATAATGGAATTATTACTAGCAATCTAATTGCCTAGTGCGATAAAATTGATTAAATAAATTTAAATATGTGCTCAGAAAAATCTTATATTTTTAATATTGTATACCAATATATCATATACCAATATACCTGTAGATATACCAATTTAAAATTAAATAATCATAAATGAAAAAAAAAACTTTAGAGTCAAAATGGAGCATGCTACTTTCAGGAAAAAACAGTTTCAAACGTTCAAGACTACATAACCAACAATAACTTTTTATTCTGTTTTAAAATATATGGCTACTAATTATTATGTATCAGCAATCAATTTCTTAGTAAATACAAACAAATAATGAAGTTTTCTGTGGGAGTTTTAAGAACACTAACAAAGATCTATCACTACATACTACTAGACAACAGCCTTTAGGAATGGAGAGATTTGGTGGGTAAAAAGATAGGGAAAACATCCCTGAAATACCTTGTAACTACCTTCTGCCACACACAGAAGCTTCAAGACTTTGGAATAGCCCCAGAATTAAAACCAGTCAGTCAATCAATCAAAGAATCATTCCAAAGAATGGCTGGCTACGATGAAATATAATTTGAAGTAAACATTTAGTATTAAAGGTGTTCTTTATGGTACCTGTATTATTTTGAATTTTTCGATTACTTGTTTTTTAGTCAGATTTCAATGGATTTATTTT
This sequence comes from Fukomys damarensis, assembly GCF_012274545.1. NCBI lineage: Eukaryota > Metazoa > Chordata > Mammalia > Rodentia > Bathyergidae > Fukomys > Fukomys damarensis. Next base: position 33,375,714 of record NW_022900932.1, read on the forward strand.
CAGCTCATTTTCTTCTCTTTGGAACAAAAGCCATACCCTCAAAGTATAATTAGTAAGTATATTGTTTAATTTGAGGATTCACTTAAACGTTTTCTAAACATCAAGCATTTTCTTAAAAATTCAGAAAAGTAGCTATTTTCCCACTTATCTTTCCATGCACCTTTGATTACATGCCTTGCAGCATTAATTTAACATTCTTTTCAGTGCATTTTGACACTCACTTGACTGTTTCCATGACTTATAGACATAGTAAAACCTAAAATCTGGTCATACATTTTCCATTTCTATTGAGTTCATTTTAGTTGCAACCTCAAAACATATTGTAATAACTTTAACTCAAATAGAATATGAGAATTTATTATGCACTAATGTATTTATGTGTATCATTTCATTTTAATCTTTGAATTATTTACAGTTATTGCCAATTTTATAGGCAAGACAGCTGAGGAAAAAAAGAGCATAAATTATTCACAGTGAAAAATTGTGGACACAAACCTATACTTATCTTGGGTTAAATTATGCTTGTAAACATCTTTATTAGATCAAAAAGAATTTCACTGTTTTTATTTTTGCTTCCATCTCATTCAATCTTGGATAAACATAGACATCTCACTCTGTAAATGATTCTGGCTAATTGACTATCATTGCAATATATGAATTTGTCTAGTAATTATTTTAGCATTTACTTCTCTACTTGATGGAATTATCCCTTTCCCATCTATGACTTTAATCTCATTAGTTCTAGATCTCAAAACTGTGTTTCTACAGATGTTTGTCCTCTGCAAATACTTTTCAAGGGCAGGGACAGTGGTATAAAAATGTAAATTTCACCGAACATTGAGTTACTGAAAAATCAATCACTTTTAGACTGTGTTTTTCTTTCAGAAATCAAATTAGAGCAACACCAGTACAACACAGCTCCGAAGTTTCCATTATTCTTTTAATCTTGTAAAACTAGCAAAATATTTTTAATTTAAAAGTTAAGAAACCCAAATTTTAAAAATGTCAATTTGGAATGGGCAATTTGTATTAGAAAGATATACTAATTCACAAAATTAAGCTAACAGTATTCCAATATAGTCAGAACCCTATAGAATTTGAACTGCTTGCTTCATATAAGGCATTCCTTTACTTTAAATCAATTTTACTTATTATAAAGATAGAGAATAATATGCAGACACCCTCAACTGTCAAGGTTATAATTCTTTTTAATGCAAAAGGAGAATGATTAGGAGAAATGTCAAGGCAAAGATTGATCTCATTTACATTAGTACTTACTGTATGCCTGGATTTATGCTAAGTATGTTGTATCTTTAATCTTTCCTACACCATTTTTATTTTTTATTTCTATGAATATTATTGACATTAATATCAGCTTGCTGTGCTTATTTTGAGTTCCTTAATCAAGGACATTTGTAATTATTTAGTTTTAGGTTTAAGAGAAGTTTAAGCATATGACTTGGCTTAAAATGTATAGAAATTATAATTTTAGATCTTATGTAAACAGAAAGCACAAGATTTAACCATTTACTTTGTGCTGACTATTTTCTATGCTGTTTTAGAGCAGGCTAAATCAGAGAGAATAAGAAGAATATTTAATCCAATTAGATTTCATCTACAAAGCATCTAACTTGAAAGGACATCAAAATTTAAATGTCTGAGAAATTGTTTCGGTTTCCAAAGTTAATATGAAAAATCATTTGAATCTTTGAATTTTAATAAACTCAGAATATTGCTGAAAATAAACATATACTACCTTTTAAAAAGTAAAGACCTATAGCTATATTATTGAGTATATATATTTATGATATGCACACTGTGAATATTATTAACTCTAAATGAGAATGTGCAGGCAAAAATTAGCAATATATTCTTTACAACTGAATCTAATTTAAGGAAGACATCTACAATATCAGTTCAGTCTATTCAGATGAATGTTATAAATAAAGTGAAGACGCTATGAGACATGTGTTCAAATTACCAATTGTTATTGCTCTCTCACCAGCATGTAATTTGTGAACAAATAAAATTTATTATAGATATCTTATCAGTTCTGAAATATAATTGAAAGGTACCATGATTTTCATGCGAATTTAAAACATCCTTCTTTCTGTAAAATGGCAGAGAAATTGCTTCTGTATGCTTGATATATGCAGGAACATGACTTTCTTTTTTTCCTAAACTTGCTATTAAAAAAAAAAAGATTAAAGGCAGAAAATTTTTGAGCAATTTAAACTTGTTATGTAGAAAGTCTGAGAGGTGTACAGAATTATCTACGAAGCTGTCAAACTATTTCTCTAGGTATCATAGGCATAGTGTAAAGAAGTTTATTATTCAGGAATCCAATTTATTTGAAAGATGATATTCACAACTATAGTGCTTGGAAAATGTAAAAAATTAGATGACGGTGACATGGAAAAGTGTAATAATACTATTCTTTGTCATTGGACTTACTGCTATAGTCAGAGGAGTAGTTTCTCAGCTCCTGGAGCAGAAAGCTTCCAAAGTGAATAAATTTCATCAAAAGATCATTGCTAAAAATTGTCATTCATGGGGTTCATATTAGTTATATCTGACATTATGGTTCAAAGAAAAATTACAAGAATACAATTTGTCTCTAGCTGGGTGCTTTACAGTTGAAAAGTTGCATCCCGAGTATGTCATACCTTGGAAACCACTAATGGCCATGCACTGTACTAACTCCATTTAAATAATAGTGCAGCAAGGTAATGTGCAAGTTATTGGTCACTAAGAAACCCTTCTTAGTGAACTGCATTATGTATAGACTAATGTTAAATACAAATGAAATGATTACAAAAGTAGGGAGTAGAGAGTCTTTTGAGACATGTCTACAAATCTACTCACTAACATGACTGCTGTTTCAACAAAATGGCAATTGTTTATGGGTTCTAATATTTGCAAATTAATTAGGAATATTTTGTTAATGAAAGTTCATAATAAAACATATTTTCCTCTTTGCTGTGTACTTTATAAGTTGTCTTTTATATTTTATGATAACATATAACACTTGTCTTGAAACAATTTGCAAGTCACAAACATAGATCTCCCTCACATTCTTGAAATAACTTCTCTTCCCCCAGATTAGCTTCTTGAAGGATAAATCTATCATTTTTTTTCCCACTGGTCTTCATTTCCCTGAAATTATTCTCACTATTCAATGAGGGTCGACTTTTTTGTTGTTGTTGTTGTTGTTCCAGGGATGGAACTTGGGACCTTGAGCTTGAAAGGCAGGTGGTGGAACCACTGAGCTAAATCCCCAAACCTAAAGGGTAATTCACTGATTACTTTTCTGTGGCAACTGAGATATTAGGCAAAGCCTTAGATACAATAAGTGATTTGTAAAGTTAGTTGTTAACAGACTAGACAAACTTTAATTGATATATTATTGTTAATAAAGTTTAGTACCCGAGAGTAAAGGTATTCTATACCTTTTTTAGGCATTTCCTCTAAACTTCAGGTCAACACACACACACACACACACACACACACACACACACACACACACATTCACCCTATAGTCACGTGAACAAAGCTGTTTTATTACTGGTTTTGACCATGTTTTTGGACATAATATAGTTTTATTCATATATTGCCAATTATCCCAATTGTGTCAGCCCAAGTACTCAACAACTACTATCTCAAAAATCTTGTAGATAATTTCAGGAACAATCTAGTCTGGTCTGTTTCTAGCGGTCTGTTTCTAATGATGTACTCAAGCTCTTAGCGGTGCCTGTTCGTGCACATTAATGGAGACGTTGGAAGACCTTAGCAAATCTATTTCCATGCTTTCTCATTAGTTATCAACAGGTGTCTTTTACTTGCTAGGTGACGTTTCCTAAATTTGCCTCATGACATGTCATTTGGCTTGGAAGAGTTTTGAAAATAAATTTACTCTTTCAAGAAGTTTGCCAGTAACAGCATTATCCATTACATAGTCATCATCTATCTTCACCCTCTTCTCATCTTGTCCTAAAACTTATGCCCCAAAAGCGTAAAGTCCACTGAAATGTGTTATTCCTGAGTCTTCCTATCTACTTTGTGCCTTCATGATATTCATTGCTTAAATTCTGGGTCTAAAATGTTATGTGTATTATGACCTCTCATTTATCCTTCCAAATTAGTCTCCAGTCCCATCTGTGAAATTGCCCCAAGCCTCTGCTCGTATATGTT